>NC_083489.1:20489253-21113628 GCF_905332965.1 Bombus pascuorum | reverse complement strand
CGGTTGCTGTGCCGCCGGCAGGAGACTCAATTTCGTTGTGCTAACGATTTACGATTGAACGTGCAGGTAAAGTTGAAAGTATCAAGGTGCCGGAACACTACGAATATATCCTTATACTTCATAACCAGAGAGCCATCTCTCAAAGAACACAATATTTAAAACAGGACTTTCTCTGAATAATCACATACGTATCTTTAATGGCTCACGATCAGATCTGTCGATTTTTTTTAGTTTGAAATGATAAATGTCGATTTTGAGATTTTTCTCGGAGATATCTTAGATTTATACAGGTACATGTAACTAAAAATGATCGTGTTGAATTTGAGATTTTTAGTAACTCTAATTTGTGAAATTTTGTTTAGATTACTAAAACTTCTTCACATTCAACAAAGATGTCTGCATGTGAAAAAGATATTGTAATTTATTATAGTTATGTACAATTCCGTTCGTTCGACGTTTTGTTATATTTAGTTCTATTAGTTTTGTTCTCTTACTTTTGGGATGCAAGATCACAACTAAAAACTATTCGCACGATGTAATTAGCGTAGAAACTATAATTTTTACATGTTGCTACTTATATTTACATTACGTGGAAGTTCGTAATTCGGAAAGTGAAGACAGAGATCATGAAACATGTTATCAGAAGAAGGTTGCACGCACCCTAGAAATTGACTGTGCCGATTCAATCACTCTTAACACACATTAATGTATTTTTCGTGATCTGTAAAGTAATGTGATTTATGAAGTAAAAGATATTTCATTTAATATAGAGGTATTAATTATGTTACTTTACTGTGTAGAATATGAAAAATTATTTCATACACGTATTAAATGATTTTATGAAGTAAAATTCACCATCTTCGTCAAATAATGACTAACTTTTATTTTTAATTCGTTACGTCAATGACATTCACAATTTTAAAGAGAATAAAATAAGAGACATAAGTTTATCAAAATAAAAGAAGTAATTCAATTTACAAGAAGTTATTATTTCATTATGAGATCACTATTTAACGTATTACGGGGGGGCGGAGACTATAAAATTTAAATGAAATTTATCTACTGAAGAAATTGTAAATTATTGAATTGAACAACAATCAAGACTGTTTGTTCTTTATTATTATATCGCTGGTAATTAATCTATATATTTATACCAATTATACGTAGTATGTATAAGTGCTGTGAACAAATAAATATCATTTGCCTTATTGGTATAATTACATAATTAAAGAGCACAACCACAGTACATATTTGGAACACAGGAACACTGTACAGTTAATGTTGGTAATTATTTAGAAAGCTGCCGCTATCTTAGATTTCGATGATTTTTGAATATGTTACATGAACCTGAACAACTTTTTCCTATACACGTTACCACACTTCAGTCTTAGCTTCCAAAATACGTACGTATTTGCAAAAAGCTGCCGGTACCATTACAGTGAATTCCATCTACAATTGTGCGTGACAGCATATGAGTTAGTATCGGTTGCCGGCCGGATAAAATGCCACCTTTCCTAAACCTAATTTTTATCTGTTATCTATAGTTTATATAATTTTATATTTATTTATATTTATTTATATAGTTTTGGATTAGGTGGCATTTTATCCCGCCATCGCGCCATGACGTGGCTGACAACCAATACTAACGCATACATTATCATAACAAAATTCACTGTGGCGATACCGAATGGTTTTGGCAAATTTCTCGAATATTAAAAGTGTCCAGCAGTAACATACAAAGGAAGAAGTTCAAAATGTTGATTTCTACAACGTATTAAAAAAAAATCATGGAAATGCAAGATGACGGCAGCTTTTTAAATAATTAACCGAATTTGTTGTGTTCTAATAATCTATAATAGTATTTTAATTCTATACTTATAAAATGTTCCTCTTTGCTTGGAAATATTCCTATACATATATATTTTCTTAAAAACATTTTGTAATCTATCTTGCTAGACATTTGAGATTTTCAGTTCATAATGCGAGGACTCTTGTGGTATTTGGTTACATTAAATAGAAATATAAACGCTTAATGCAAATTGTCGGTGCAATCAACGCGCGCTCAGGAAACCTGTTATTTCTGTTGAAGATACAAGGAGACAGCAAAGGCTTCACAGGCTTCGTAAGCGATACGAAAGAACGAAACCGAGACTTTGCTTGAGTAAGCCTGAATAAACCTTGAGACAACCGGCCAAAACCCTTCTCTCGTTTTCTGTTTCTCCTCTTTCTCCCGTACCTACCTTTCGTTCCGAGTGTCGTCGTCTCTCTTCATCTGGTCATACCTCCTCCAGTCTGACACGGATCAACCATGGTGTTCTGGATTTCGTTTCCTGCTTACGCCAGATTCTCGGATAAACTTGAGATTTCTTGAACGACACAAATTACTGCGAATCGTTAAACGCGTATTTTACTTAAATATAAGCAACATAAAAGGATATTTCGCCTATCTTATACCTATATTTATGCTTTGCACTTGCAGAGAATTGCTTGATTGTTCTAAAATCTAGAAAAAGAAATACAGCAAAATCCTGATTATCATAATTAGACATTTCACAATTGACATTGTGCATACAAAATATTAATACCTTTATATTTTACTAACTAAATAAATGTATTTGTTTTCTGTTAAACTGGCTTCAAATGTTAGTACGTTACGTGTTTATGTGCACAGAAGTATTGGAAAAATTTGTGTTTCTATTGCTAATAGTTAACAAAAGATCATTTTTCCTCAGAAGCTAACAAAATTGATTAATTCAAAATTTCTTTTGTTTTTTGTAAGAAAGATTAGGAAACAAGGATAGAAACTAAAAGAACAAGAATTTTCTATTTCAAAGGTTTCCTTTCTGTTTAACACTAATAATTATGAAATAGTTTAAAATAAAAGATCATCTCCTATGTGAAAACGTTGTATTCTATGAAAGTTATTGGATTATTCCAACGTTTATCATGATTTGTTGAAATAATCAAAATTCCACTGTAAAGAGATTTTGTATCAGGACTCGATGATGTTTATTAAAAACAAACTTTGATTTACTTTTGAAACTGAAAAAGAATGGTTTTGAATAAATTGAAAATTTTGTTTTGTTTTTTGGGCTAAAAAGAATTATAATGTTTTTATAGTTATTACGAAAGATACTATTGAATTTGGAATCAATGTCTTCTGTATATGCCTCTTGCTTTTATTAAGAAATAGATATTTTTATAATTTTTAGTGAAAAAGAACATTTTTTTTGAATTATAAAATATTCATATGTGGTATGCCTATTGTACTATTCAATTTGGAGTATAATAGATGTTTTTATTAAAACTACCTCAGAAATCTTTAGAGTTGAAAACACAAATTAGTAGTATTATTAAAATAATAATTGTCGTGTGAGAACTTTGGATTGAAAATTATAATTGTTTCAGGAATTTCTCTTATTATTTGTTTGCTGGTATAATGTTTCAACAAAGCTTCCGGAATATTAATTGAAGTGAATATCACTCTTTAACTTAGGATTTAAATTTTGGAGATTAATTTTTATAATATCCTTTTCTATCAAAATATATTATATGATATACATATAACGATTTACTTTATGGGAATTTCCTTATTTTTTTGGTTATAATCATTCTTTATTTAAATGTACAATACATTACTATATTAAAAATAAACAATTTGTTGATGATTATGTTGATTTCAAACGACGCAAAAGCATCTGATAGACAAATTCCAATATGAAACTGTTCTTCTTGAATATAATATTGATCAGCTACTGCTTTCTCGTTTTCTTTCAATCGATATTTTGTTAATGTCGTTAAAAAAATTTGTTTTACAACTGCGTTACAATATTCCTACGCACAACCAATTTATTTTCCAAAAAATGATTACATAGTCTTTTCTCTACCATCTACAAGAAGAAACCTACCGACGTAAAAAATGGAACAATATATCAATATTCTTTTACTATAAATTACAAATCATTACAACAAGTATTGATTAGAATATCAACAATTAACAATTATATCAACAAGTAACAATTTTATAAATTTTGCTCTCTATTTTTCACAAATGTTATATAAATAACTTTCTAACCAGATATGTCAATATCAATATGTCAATATGTCAACAGAAACCAAGAATACATGGCAATTAATACACAGACACCTACTATACAGAAAGTCACATACATTAGAAAATACAAATAATTTAATGTACTATACTATCGGTTAGATTAGGATAGAAACATCGATTAAGACAGCAGTCCTCGACAGTGCGAAGACAAAGAAGTGCGCACGCTGCGATACGGCGCATTCGACTTGCAGTATTTTATCTAAAATTCGCAATACAGGCACGCCAGCGGTTAATTGGGTGAAAGCGATGCGAACGACCGGACGACGAAATTAATTAAGCGATTAACTTAGGTAGGTCGCGAGACTTCGTTAAGAGGTTAAGTTTCGAAATTGAGGACAACCGAACCGAGGTCAGAGTTCCTAGCTCGAAAGTGACATGTAACTATGTATCGTACGCCCACGCCTGATATTATAATTTAAGAGGCGAAAAACACATTTGGTGGGATGTTGTGTTGCAATTGTGTGTGCTCATATTGATCAGCGAGCGATGCGAGAAAAAAAATTAGCACAAGGACGCTGTGATTTATCGACACTTAGTCGCGAGACCGATACGTTCGCGAATAGAGATGACATAAATAACAATTATCAGGGTAACTTTGATCAAGTGAATCCTACTTTCGGATTGCTTAGTGTGTTAGTTGTAGGAGGAGTTTTATAAATATTTTAATTTTTTTTTAAATATGTACTCACTTATGTTATACGTAGATAATTAAAATTATTTCAATAAAAGTAAATATTACTGAACATTTTTGCATATTTCGCATATAATGTGCATTTTATGCATTTTTAATTTTTTAAATTTCACATAAATTTCACACAAGTATCTGCAGTGTCGTAATTATAAAAAATTTGATATCACGGTCATATTGACTGGTTTGGTAGTCGTGTTGTTAATTAAACGGATGAAGGTAATTTTCACATTTTAACTCAATAAAAAGGAGAAATAACGAAAAGCTGATCATTATATTTCATGTCCCCTTTGATATCATGCAACTTTTATTTGTAACGAACATTTTTTTGAATAGCAAGTATTCGAGTAATTTGAAGTTGTCAAACTCAATGATCACGATAAGTTTGGCTTAGAGGGAGATTATTATTATAGTATATCTTACTATATAGAAGCCATTAATCAGCTTTATCGTATAAATTAGAAATCCGAAATTATAATTAAATATGGTATGTATAAAACTAAGTAATCTTGTTGAAATTGTTATAGTAAAAAATACTATAATATTGAAATATTGATAGATGCTACAATATTTAAAAACTATTGGGGTAGTATAAAAGTTCCAATGCAATAAATTTGCTAAAATTCCCTAATTTCAAAACGTACAAAAACACAGGAAGGAAAAAAATGATTTGCTTTGTTATCAATTAATTTACATACAATTAATACATCACAATAATTACAATAATTACATATCAATTAATTTTCGTATCGTACTATTGACTTTATAACTTTTTAAAATATATTTGTTGTAATTTACATAAATTGAAATAATAGTATGAATAATAAGATATAAATATAATAAACTTTTACACACACACAAACACACAGAATCTTTTATTTGGAGTTATACGTGTATGAATTTACTATTGTAGAATGATATCTAGTCTCGGTTATTCGAAATACACTTTGTTATAGTAACTGATATACGTAAAGAATTCCGAGCCTATGTAACATTACAAGTCATTAATCGTTCAACACGTCAACGCAAATATGTCCTCGACCAACACGAGTAAAAGTAGCCATTTATACCTCTCACATGGCAAAAAAGTGAGTAAACGGTCAGTTTCCCTTTTAAGATTATTGATTGAAATATTTGTTCATAGTTGGAACTTTAAGATAGTTATAATATACTATGCGTAATGTTTGCATATGAAGTAGACTTTAAAATTCTTTTAAACAATTCCTTTGCTTGATTACAGTACTTTACTTGCCTTTCAAAATATTATTGTCTTATATAGCCTATAATTTTAAATTTCGCCGTATATTTGTTAAAATATATTAAGCGAAAATTATTGTTATGTTAATAGTATCGATGGAGAATGAAAATACACACTTGTATTACGCTCATTACAGCAAATTAAAATTAATGTGTAATTGATTGATTAAAACATTATAATCCACAAAAAATCGTATATTTTATTGTATCATATATTAATCGCATATTTATTTATTATTATATAAAAATTTTCGGGTGTCTATAATATAAAATTATATTCAACTTATATTACATATATTTTTCGATAACAACTCATAATTTGCAGAATAATACTAAAGTTGAATATATGATACTATACAATTTTCTATTTAGTATTCATGTTTATATTTGATTATATTATATCTATATTATATTTATATTTATCATATACATAGTTGGTAATACAGTCATTAATAAATAATATAATTTTTCAGAATGAATATTTTTCATAGCAAACAATTTAAACTTATTATAGTTTTCTGTTTAACGAATATACAAACACTACAATTTATTGTATATAATTTGCAATAAATTAGTTTTTTATTACATTCATTTTTACATTGATTTTCTTCTAATGTAATCTACATACATATTGTATAAAATAACAACCAAAAGAGAGTTTGTTGTAATTACTACTTAATGGCCAATTTTATGATCCAATTTATTGCTAGCGCACGTATAAGAATGGTTATGATATTTTATGCCTCGGAAACAAGGAAACAGCTTACAAAAATAAAAAAATGAACAGCTCGACTTTCCTCAACTCCTTCTATTAGCGAGATAAATTTAATCATTTTTCGCGCAAAGAAGCCCCTTTCTTTCGAAAGCACGTAGTCTCTTCGACACTAGATATTTTCTTTAACAGCGTTGTATGGTTTCCTGCAGTACCTGAACCCTTGTGACGGTGGAACAATCACTCTGATAATCGAATCTTACTTTGTAACTGTTCTATAACTCTCCATGTTCACGTACTGTAAAAAAGTAATACAATTCTTAATTCTGCTGCATTCTTTCGTTCATATTCGACCTAACTGCATATTTTTAACTTTAATATCTCCAGCATAAAATATAAAAACATATTATCGATATATGTATATGTTTCAATCTTATGGTAAAATTTTTTCTAATACAATAAAAATTATCCTTGTTTGCTAAAGTGTTAAAAGCAATGTTGAAATATAAAAATTTGAGAATCGAAACAGGATTTGATATATATATGGTATATAAGTTTAACTAATTGGAAATGAAGTTATCCAAAAAATGATCATTTGGTATATAGGAAGTGGGGTATTGTATAGTGCAAATAATTTGTTTGTAGGTGTAGTGGCGAAAGAGATATCAAAGCCCAGTTAATTTTTTTTAATGATACCCTGTATTTGTTTTAGTTATATTATGATAGCGTTTGTTGAAACGGGCACAATGATAAATTCAATCGCAATCAACAGAATCAAAGATGAACGCAAATCGCCAGCTAAAGGTTACGTAACTGCACCGATTAGCTGTATCAAATAATGACAATTTGGCTATGCGATATAAATAAAGACGGAGCTTCTTATTTTCTCTTATGCTTCTTATGTATATGTACCTTCTCCATAACTCTGCTACATATGTATGTATTTATATTCGTACCATCGATTCTTCCATTTTTTACCAAATATTCCTTCTGTGAAAATAATGTAAATATAGTGTAAAATTATACAGAAATGAATTTTAATTTTCACTTACCACTATTTATCATGTTATGTAATTGTCTTCCAACATGTGCATCACCATTAAAAGAACTCGTGTTTATCCATTCCAAAAATGTTCTTTTATCACTTTTTAGTATGTTGTCCGTTTAAACTCTACTATGGTAATAGTAAGCATAAAATTAAAGTGAAATTTGATAATTATTTACAAAGTGAGCGATCTCACTGATTTCCATGACTTTAAAATATGTTGTTAAGGTCAACATTCTGAACAACTTTTCCCTATACACGTTACCGTCGTTCGACGTTAATTTTCGAGATATTCTCTTTCAAAAATCTTCTGTTCAATTTTCGTTACGATTACATTTCATTCTGGCATAGACAAACGCTTCACGACGTCCGTATAACTCAATTGATATTTATATAATCCAACTCACGTTCGATAATCATTTTCAACTTATATAAGAAAGAAAAAAAAATGGACTAGATTAGAATATCTGTTAGATATTATTAATTAATTATTCGGCTGTTAGGAAGCGGCCGATAACGCTACTGTGAAATAAGTTGAGATATTAGATAATAAGACAGATCAATTCATATTAATTCAATTATAATATAATAATATGCAAATTTATTATTATAATACAATTCATATTAAATTTTATATTATATAATTGTTACTTGAAAATGTAAACATTACATTGAAAAAAGGGACGACTAATCGATTATCAAAATTAGATATAGTGTCTTTGAAACAGAAACTTTTGCGAATATCTCGGAAACTAAAGTCGACCAACCCGTAATATGTATAAGGAAAAGTTGTCCAGGATGTTGACCTTGAACAACATGTTTCAACGTCATTGAAATCGTCCCCTTGATCGTCCCCTTTGTAAATAATTATCTGAAATTTATGTTGAAATAAATTATTATTTTTATAGTTCGAATATTGTATTATTGCTTTTGTCAACAATTTAATGAAACGTATTAAATAAAAGTACAAATTTTCCATTTTATTATGCTGCTAAATACGACCTACTAACATGTTTTTGTATGATCCGTAGTAAATGTTTTCTCTAAAACTGAACATTTATGTCGCATTGTTTTATTTGTTATTTGGTTTCACATTTTATCAATATAATCATGATATTCGTCTCTCATTAAAGTGTTAATGAAATTTCAAGATGTTTTGTATAGCACAAATAACATAGTTCATAAAAGACTTTCACAAATGTTCGAATATTTTCGTAAGTCACTGTACGTATTAGCGAATATAACCAAGGTAACCATTCACCATTGTCTCACCATTTCTTTTATATTATACCATATACTTATATCATACCATAAAACATAACTACTAAATACCAATATAATTCTAACAAACAAGTAATAATAGATAAAAGAAATTCTGAAAACCATCAGAAGAAACAAGTTACATGCTTTCTATCAATGAAAGATTAAACAAAGTCAGGGTTCGATATAGAAAGCGCCATTGTCACTGTGAAACGAATGGATAGTGCATTTAACCTATAGTGTCTCCGTTATTTGAAAATTGGTCTATCCTCCATCGCGATACGTAGGCGTTTGCACCTATCTGGGCTACACCTACATTGACAATGCATGAACGTTGGTAAAAAGCGAAATAGATAATGGTCGACATTTCCTGCGCGCCGGTCGTCGCACTGAATTTTTATTTCAACGAGTTTTCGTACGTACGCCTTGCCACACCGCTGTATCGGCGGAAACAATGTTTGTCATGGTAGCAACGACTTCCTTCCGCGATTTATTTCACTCCTGGTAACAAAGCAAACCGTTGATCTGGAAGGCACGGTACATCTATAGCTACTTACAAACTATCTCGACATATTTATAGATGCTGTTCAGACTTGAAAATATGGCAGCCATGATGAGTGCGCATACTTGATTAGGGTTGTTTGTTGTGTAGTGGTATGTAGAGTGTAGGTTGGAGTGGTATGATATCACGTTATTTTTTTTTTTTTTTTTTATTCTGGTTATTTTACAATTTGTCCTTATGGACATTTGGTAAAGTGTTATATCTTGTTGGTGAAGAAAAAAAAAAAATAAAAATAAAAAATAAATATAGCATGTGGGCAGCTACCCCCAGCGGGGTGCCAGCTTCGTTTTTTCTAAGTTATATCTTTTATGTTATATCACGTTATGGCTAAAAATCTAATTGTTTGGAAAGAATATAATTAAGTTATTAGTTTTTTGGAAACTGCTTTCACTTTGTTTTCTTGAGAACATTAGATTCTTTTTTATAACGTTCATAATTGTTAAAAGTCTTAAAATAAATCAATCTTTTCCGAAAATCCACAAACGTAATATACGATTTCAATTAATTGCTTAATAATCTATTATAGTGGCCAATGTGATTATAAGTATCAGTTTAAACAGAAACGAAAAGTATAGAGTAAAATTATTACTACTAATAATCGCAATGATTTAAAAACATTTAAATAAACTGCATATGAACTTCACAGATAGTTTGCTATTAATATATCTAATCGTCGACAAAAATTTTTTGATACTTTTTATCATCTGAGAAACTCTGAAAACGTATTTACGTAATAAAAATATTTTTTATAATTATTTCAAAAGCTTCATCATATGGTAAATGATACTATATGAAAAAGTTAATCGATTTCTATTAGAAAATTCAGAATAAAGAAATTGGGTAATGTTTATTCATAATAGAACCTTATTTTATCAAAAGACATGATTTACTGTAGTTCCAAATTGCAAATGAAAAGATAAAATTGCATAATGTAAAAGGGGCAGTTGTTATAAATAAACGTGAAATAGTATCGCATTCTTCAAGCAAACTATTGGTACGTTTGGTTTCAATGGAAAAAGCCGCAAATTTACCACATTCAGGAATAAAATTTTATTCTTTCCGCAGGCGTGTTCCTGGCTTCTTTCTCGTTTTCAGTTTAAATTCAACAAATGCATCCTGTTGCAAAAGCTAGAGATTCCAGAGCTACAATTCAATTATTTTCCAATTCTGGCAATTGGTCCTGTGTATCGATTTTTCGCGGATATGTACGCGATTACAAACGTGTACAGTTCATCCTATAACAAGTCAGGGAAACAAGGAACGGAAAGGAAATGTAAATTGTCCAATTTTAGGCTGTTGCGATGTAAATAGTATAAATCAACGTTTTTGACTGCATTTGTTGAAATAGCTTGGATCAAGCGGTATGAAACGACAGCGTATGGAAATTGGATTTATTGCGAATTTATCGCATCGGTTGTTTTGAATCAGTCTCAAGTTGTATTAATATGCACTTTTGATTACTCTTGTTAATTAGAAGAACAAATTATGTGCTCACAAATTTCAGAAATTTATACATTGAAAAATTTATTTTTGCAAACTGTGTACTTCCGCAAGCTTTTTATATTTTTAAAATACATGTCTCTGAGATTCCACTCGTAACAAAATTTATGTATATTTTTTAATAAATATTTCTCTTAATTGTTTTATTCTAATGTTATAAATTATTTGTTATTTTTTCGGATATATATGCATCATTGGAACATTTGGACAGATTACATGGTAAATATTTTATAAACGTACACTGATAAATTTTACTTAAGGTTCGGTACTTTTTAAGCCAAATCACTAATATATTCGTATCCTGTTCTAAATATACCAACTATTTTCATATCTTTTGCTTGTTCATATCTTTAATTATAAACGATCTTGTCTTTATTCATTTTCGTCAATTTATCCAACCACCCAAAATGCCAGATCTGCTTATGAAACCTGTATTGTAGTCAATTGTCATACTATCAGTCATATTCGACGATCCATCAATTCTGATAATTTTCTAACCATTTTGTTTCCAAAGATATTCTTATTTTGTTTCAATATTTATCTAACACACTTCTACCTCGTACATGAAATTACTTAAACACTTACCACTGGAAAATTTTATATCCATACTGTGTATATACGTATATGTGTTTTATATAAAATATTTTGAAATAGCATAGTGATGAGACGCTACTCATGATTATATTAGCAAAATTTAAGAGCAATTTGAAAATATATCCAAAAAATACAACATATTTATTGCAAACATTTATTTAGTAAAGTGGTAGAGTACGGCATAAAGAACCATTTTAGGCATGTAAATGTTAAAAATGGTTCTACTGAATATTGAAGTTTATCAATCTAATGGATAATTGGCTGTTCAAATGTTTTGTGATCTCAGCGAAATGTGTACTTGATCTAAATACTTTGTAGTTTCTATGCACATTTTCAGATTTGTTTTATATTTTATCGATATGTCCATGATAATCGAGTATCATGACAGCGCTAATGAAATCTCAAAATATTTCGTATAATACACATAACATATTTCACACAATACAAGTTCGAATGCTTTCGTGAGCCTGTATATTTATACCTGACTAAATTTCCTCAAACATTGTAAAACTCTACATTAACGTTTCCTATTGCCAAATGGCTACGCTAATAACCAAAATAGGAGAACGAGAAAAGACAGAAAAAGGAAGGAAAGGAAAAGATCTGTCCGTTGACTAAGCAACGATTGACAGTTTCTTCTACTCTTGGGCGAAAGTTGAGCAAAGCGAGGTGAAGGCACGAAGGAAGAATTGCCATGAGTGAGCAAGCAGGCCCCAAGCTCCGTCTGCCCACGTATTCGACGTGTACTCGTGTATGTACATCGCATACGTGGACCGCGTTCACGGGTACCTGCATGTATGGAACCGCGGTAACCCATGAATGATATTATGCCTTGCGGTTGCTTCACACCAAGCTCGATCTCATCGTATTATCGTCACCTTCTGAAAACCGGACCGGAGTACCGGTGACCCGTCCTTCTCTTTTCCCTTTTAGGCTGAGAGATTGGGTAATACATATAGTAATCGAAACCGTTTTCTTCGAGAACGCCATGACTTTATCCGGAATTCCTTCCTTTGACCTCCTTGAACGAAACTCGAGACTTTAATCATCAAGTGGGAAGGCGTGGTGATATTCCTAACGAGTTAAGGCGGATTTGACAAATTGAACGCTTTTCGAGTTGCGTATCTTGAATTAATGTTTCCTTCTGCTAACGCGAATGGTAATTTAGACAAACTTGACGATTACTTGATTCAATGTTTTAATAGAAGATTGTCAGAGAAAGGACGTATATTGAAATCTAAGTGTTAACGCTGCAATTTTGTTGCGTTTTATATGTTAATTTTTAAGTTTTGATAGTTATTACTAATAACTTATTAGCAGGCTGTGAATGTTTATGTAAATTTACATTTTTATATAGAATCTAAATAGAGATTCGTATTCTATTTTATTTTGTATATTTTACATATTAGTTCTTTCTATATTATGTACATTCCATATATTTTCAAACATTTGAATTTCCCATAAATACGTAAATATTATTAGACTGCGGATATTTATACAAATTTTATTTTTATGAACATGATCGACTAAGTTACTAAATGTGAATTATTTTTTACTTATTTTTGTGTGTTATATGCACCATGTACTGTTTTGCATCTTTAAATTTTGTATAAATATATAAAAATCCGAAATCTAGTTGCTGTAGTTTGTTTCTGTTGTGTGTGTCTTGCAAAGGAATATTTTGGTTAGAAGTAAATAATAAATTAGTTAGTATTAGTTATATTAGTAGAAAATAGCAGTGAATCAGAGATATTATCTATGATGGAATGGATGATTTTTAAATCTTACTAGATCCTATATTTATATGATATTTGAACTTTCTTAATAAGTAGTTTCATGTTATCCATTGTATATTAGTATTTATTTCATTACTTAATTGTTGAAACAAAAATTGACTGACATTTTAACTGATTGATTTTGAAATATTACAATCCACATTATACAATTCTTTGCCTGTCTTATTCTGTAATTCGAAACTAGTGAATTATAACCGAAATGCATGAAATATAAAATAAGGACTAGGTTTGTGTACATTACGTCCCACGAAATCGTTCCAGAAGTAAAGAAAGACTCGGTTATCGCAGCTGCGATAGCGTACCTTTCCTTATCGATTGATTTCACAGTATTAGTATTACTAAAAGTAAACCACGATAAGAAAGTTTATCAAAGTTCTTTCATTGATGAGAGCGGTATGCAGGAACTAGGATTAAGATCAATGATGACTTTTACAGTTCCTCGGTAAATGAGAAATATAATTGATTGAAATTACTTACATCCCATCGGTCTCGTTTTCCAAATCACCAATGTTCTCTCGCTACAAATCACAGATCACAATGTTTAGGATAAACAAAGCAAAAGTTTTTAACAGTGTTTCGTGGGATACAATTATACAAAGTTAATTATGAAAAGTTAATTATGAAAAGCATAATTGTGCAAATAAATAAATGAAGGGACTAATTAATGAGAGTAATGAACACTCGAATACTAAAGGCAGCGAACTGACCAATGATGATGTAAAGAAAAGAAAACATTCAAACACTCCAGATACTTACTAAATATAACAAAATTTTGGTGTTGTCTATTGTATGCGCAGAATGTTGTATGTGCAGAAATGTTGTTGTTTGTACGACAAAAGGACAAAAGAAAAAAGAAAAAGAGGTCTGTTATGTATACGTTCTTAATGTATGGTGCAAACGAGCAGTATTTTAAAATGCAGTGGCAAATTATCGCGGCGATGACGCTGCAGCAAACTGCTCGTCTGCGCCCTGCCTAAGACATATGCATAATAGAGATTAGTTAAATCATACAGACGTTCGCATGACATTATGTAAATTTAGTAAAATAAAGCAAGTCAGTTATACTCTATTCAGCGAGAAAAGTCAGTAGATGTAAGCAGACGAACGCTACCAGAACGGGAGCGTATTCACAACTTTCAGATGCTGTAACACTTTCTACACGGAATTCTTAAAATGAGTATAATTGACAGAAAAGTTTTATTAACTACTTTTATATATATAACAAATAATACAATAAATAATATATTTTCAACCATTTTAAGCAACTTTTCGTAAGAAATGGGTGTTTAGTATTACTTTATCAATTTTTCTGTTACAATGACAAGAAAAAAATAAACTACGTTTCAGTTCACATCATTATATGAGAGTTATATAATCATTTGCATGCATAATTTATTAATATTTTTCTGACATTAGTATATTTAGATATCATTATATTACTATTTGTTTTACATCGTTTGATGTTTTTATTATTGAGTTAAGCTTTTTTACTATTTATTAAAGTAATGAAAAGTAATACAAATATTTGTTGTATATTTGTTGTAACAAAAATAAAAAAGGATGTTACGGTTGTTTCAAAGTAAGTTTTTGAAACAGATGTTTTTTATATGAACGGATGTACAGTGACTATAAAAGCTATTTAATCAAAATTGAATACTACGAAAATAAAATTTAGAACCTGATAAGAAGACACTTCAGTAGAAAATAAAAGCAAGTACAGATACTTTTTGTAGCCTCTGCATAACCAAATTAAAATCTTCATATCGCACCATAATCCGAGTTAGTAGTAATTGGAATACCAATCCGAGGTCCTTAATACCTAATTATTTCGACATCAAGCATTTTTCATTTTTCATAGGAGCAGATGTTCGATCTGTTTATTATCTATTGTCAATCACTTCTAGTGTGATCAGTTTATGCAATTATGGGAAGAGTTTGAGTTAACACAAAGCGAGGCAACCTAATAAGTCAATGTCTATCATTGAGTAGCGGTTGCCCTGTGATTTACAAGGCTAATCATGATGTGCAGTGTATAATTACATTGCACTAAATAATTACAAGTAGAAACTACATCAAAATAATTTTAAAAGTTACTTTAATCCTTTCAGTAAAGAAACGCTTTGATATCTTCAAGTTTTCCTGGAACAATGAGCGAAAAAATATATGTGGCACCAAATCCATACTACTTAAAGAAAAGTTCCTGAACAGAAACATGATTATCAATCTTGATCGGAAAGAAATAATAGTATTAAATAGATTCAAAATACACCACATGAAATTTAATATGTAAAATGAATTCTCCAATTTGTAATATATACATATATATAACATATATATATATATATATAGAATATCTCGGCAAAATGAGATCACCTAAATATTTGATTTATTTACGATTATAGGAAAAAACTTCTTCGGATAAAGTTAAACTGTTTCAGGGGGCAAATGTAATGGTGAACAGAATTTTGTTAAGATCATTTTTTTATGAGATTTCAAGATTATCGGTATGTTTTAAGATAGAACCCTATATTGTTTTATCCATCAAATGACGCGTTTTTTATTCTATCTATACAAAAATATCAAGGTGCTTGTGTCTGAAAATGCTTAGTCTAAAAAATATTTCAACTTTAATTTTGTAAAACTTGACCTATAAAAGACAAGGAAAGATACGAAGGACGTTCTTGTGTTTATGTTTTCCTTGTCTTTTATACATTACATTTAATGAAATTAAAAACGAAATATCTTTTAAACTATGCATTTTCCGAAATAAGTATCCTGATACTTTTGTATAGAGAATGAAACTTACTACCATTGATGTAAAAGAATACATAGAGTTTTATTTAAAAATATATCAATTACCTTGAAATTTCCTAAAGAAAATGAACTTGAATTTCTTTCCATCATTACATGTTTAACTTACTCCTGAAAAGTCTTCTTGTAGAGTCGAAAATAAGACAGATATTTAGGTGATGAAAGCATCTAGCTGAGGTACCCTATATGTTTATATTCCAAGTTAAAGAAACTTTAAATGAAAATCTTGGTGATCATAACTGTTTCATTGTTTGATTCCCGAAAACCAATTATAAACTAAAGTATCCTCCTTATAAAATTCAATACTCTATAACAAAATTTAATTTTCCAAAATAAATTCATCGTTTTTATTGTAAAACGGAATAAAAAAGAAGATTAATTTTTATATATTTCAATTATTAATTATTTAATTAAATTTTAATACAATAACGTTTTAAATTATTAAAGTTACTCGTGCAAAATCTGATGTCAACTAATCGTTTATTGGTACTTACATTAATCGGTAGGTACTTGATTATGAAAAGACGATGATCGGTATGAATTGGAATGCATTGGAAACTAAGTTTAATAGGCTTTAACGGGACGCCAGGAGGCCGCCGTCGAGCACTTTAAATATGCTGTCAGAGCAATTGGGCTTAATCTCATTTGAGTTTAACGACTAAATGTCCTCGGCTTTTAGCCCTTTGTCTGCCGTGCAGACAAGTGGCATTCACGGGCGCCAGAACTTTATTCGGTATGATCGATCGACGGATCAAGCAATGAAACGGTTACTGTATGGTGTCACACAAAATGACTGCGTGAATGGTTGCTTTGACCGGTTGATGACCAAGAAGCTATTCAAGAAAATATGGACAAACTACTAATGTCGAAATTTTTTTCATTAAATCCGAATGTATCTGGCAATCAATGGATTGCTGTGAGGATGGAACTCATCTAACTCCAACTGTTACGTAAGGATAGCTCCCTGTATTAAAATTATACATATCATATGTATGTACTATGTTTAAGAAGTGATGATTCCAGAAGGAGTTAAAATACTTCTTAAAATTTCCATGTTTCTAATTTCTTTTGTCCTCATGAAAATGACAAGACCTTTTAAATTTTCAATACTCTGATTTATAAATTTATAAACACAAAAATATAGATACGAAGATGCTTTACTTTACATATATTAAACAATATGATTGCAGAATATTTTTTGCTAAGAAAAAATTAATCAATTTGTACAGTTGATAAAATACAGTATTTTCGAAGAAGGAAATACTACGGTATAGTTGGTGTCACTGATATAACTGTTTTGAATTATAAGAAAAAACAATCAATATAGAAAAAAAAACATTTTAATAAAAGTTAGCAACACATTTTGAATGAAACAAATTATTGTGAATTTTTATAAAAATAATGGAATCATAGTGAAATTTATATTAAGAATCCTAAAGAGAATTTTGAACTATGTATTTAAAAAAAATATATAAATTTAACCAATCCATTAAATAGTTTACTATTTCATAAAGATTTTAAATAGTGAAAGGTCATAGTACATTAAACTTTTGCGGTCGGAGCATTCGATACCTAATCTAAACTAATTCATTATTAATATGATATTTTTAAAAGTTGTTTAAAATTTCAGAATATATTTTTATATATATGTAATCAATAACTCATCTACCCCGACATACCTCTATTAAATTAATACATAATATAAAATATGTTTTATACATATATTAAAACTGAGAATTAATGATACTTAAATATAATAATGCAAAAAACTTAAACTACCTATAGATAGTAAAATGTATCTACAGGTATGTATGTAGTATTTCTTTTTAAAATAGTAAGAATGATTTAAAAGATTCTATTTCTTTAATCAAAGAATTTCAACAGAAATACCGTTCTTGAAAAATAGTAATATAATTAAGTTATAAAGCAAAAACACTTTGTAAACTTTGATAACAAGAGCAAATAAAACTTTCTGTCGATATTTCGAAATAGGTGAATAGTCGAGTACCAGCTGCGGTTCACCTAAGTAAGCATCAAAACGTGTCGTGTACATTACAGTAGTCTTGCGTGCCTGAAATTGTTGCTCGGTGTAACGCTTTGATCGGTGGTTAATGCGAATACGTGTAAAGCTTGCAAGCAGAATTGGTACGGTTGCGCGTGCCGTATCTGCTGAATCCTTTCGGCCATCGGCTTATCAATCAGCCAGTAACCGATAAAATTGTGACTGGGAACAAATTTTATGGAGTCAAACCTTCCGTGATAAACTATTATTAGATTTCTACGCACGTCATTTGTTCTTACAATTGAAATATTTCATTCGAAGCATGGCTTGTGCAAACCAAGATAATTCAGAGATGTAAATTACCAATAAGGAAATTATTTCAATTGAAATACAGCAATAAGGATCATGCAAGTTATTTTACAACTTAATTATAACGTTAGAAAGGAAAACTCCATTTTCTTCTAATAAAGTGATTTCTAGACGAATTTGTTATTATTGTACATTAATGTATATATAATTCATTAATAGAAATATTACTATAAGTCATACTGTGCCGTAGTTATGCATTATGTTGCAGACGAAAATTGTATTCTCTTGGAACCAAAAACTTTCTGTATAGCTTCTATATATATACGGAAAATGCATGTATTGTACATATGCATTTCTTAATAGATACCTATTACTTAACATGAAAATTAGGAATTTTGTACTGAATGATTAGATATGGTAATTAAGATAGAGTACTTCATTGCAACATTTATTAAAAGGACAAAAATATATGTCAAATGTTGACGTATATTATATTTTCAAAATTACAAGTGTCAGTAACAGAGTTAGTATTATTTTATATAAGGTATAAATCGGTTGCTGGCTAACGAATCGTTCTCCTGAAATTTAGGTCAGTATCACAGTATGATAATGATCATTAAGTTTGTCTGTTGCGATTAAGTTTTACAATTTCGTTTGGCCATAATATCAATGGATATTTCCAATAATGTTACCTATTGCTTTCCAATAATATTACCGATAATGAGCTATTTCCCTAATAGATCTCATGGAATAAAACTAACGAACATTGAAATTTATAAAACACATTATTTTACAAAATATTTCATATATGTATCTTTGAATTAGTTGAAGAATTAATAGTAAAATATAATACACAACTTTGTTTTCTTATTTCAACTAAAAATAATATTTTAATGGAAAACTAAATTTTGGTTTTTTAAACTTACTGTGTATTTCAAACTGTTAAAAAAAGAAAAAAGAACAAAAATATTGAAACAAATTCCCTACGTATATTGCGTTTAAAAAAAAATGACATTAGTATATAAATAGTGGTTGATAATATAATGTTTATGCAATAATGAGCCTTATTTTATGATTCATCAAGTTTGTTCGAGTGATACCTTACCAGTTATTTTCCAAAACTATGGATTTCGAGCTCATTTTCAACTTTAAAGTCTAATTCTCTGATTTATTAAATAAGATATGAGATTATTTAACTTTACTGCAGGCCACTTTAATGCAGGTCTGTTTGCGTTCTTAGTACTCACAATTATTTAATGCCGCAAATTCCTGAACTCGAATTAGCCTTTGATTTCTACTGTGATAATACTCCATTTCATACGAAGCAATTGCCAAGTATAATACTCTTCATTGTTCAAGTTGCTCCTCAAATGCAATTAATATTTATGGGATAAATAGGTAAATAGATAAAGACAGGCAGGTTTAATATAATTGTTTTGACTTATAATAAAAAAAGTATTGACTAATAAGAAAAAGAATTATTAACTTTTGAAAGCAAATAATAGAAAAATATAACTTTCATATTTTACACACATGTATATATTAATGATTCAAATAAAGAAAATAACATCATAGCTTATTGTATCAGTAATATTGCAGGAATTAAAATTTATCACATTTTTATCTACAAGAAATTCTTAAGTAGTATTAAAAATGTACAATATTTGACAAAATCATGGTCATTATTGCATTCAGAATTTTATTACTGGACATATCCATAGGGACCGATAAACTAACATTTGTTGACGTACCATTGAACTATCTTTGTTGCAATTCTCTCTCTACCATAATCAGATTTTCATAATCATTAACGACACTAATCAGGATCTAGGTTTCTTGAATCTTCGACAAAAGGCCACTTTGGTTTTATAATATGGCTCTGGGATTATTCCATCAGTGTATTATTTCAGTTTTTTGGAAAAAGTAGAAGGCGTGAGTCTAATAACGAAATTTATTGATATCATACTACGTATATACTTATGTATATATATTTTTATAATTTTCTCATTGACTTGATTACAACTTTCTAATATCAGGTGTTCATGCGATTTTTTATATCAGCAAGCAAAACGCGTTTTTTTTTTTTAATAAAAGGAAATACCTTTATTTCAATAATGTATTGTCCATTTTGATTTATAATCTTTTCCCATCTTTCGGACAGTTTTATAATCGCATGTTTATGAAAATCTCCATCTTCCCCCAAAAAGGCATTATACCTAAGTGCTGTTTCAATTGCATTATTTTATTGGCCAACTGGCTAACCTAATAAATTAGTGTATTATGTATTTTATGTTCTCATTATTTCTCAAGTAACTAAATTTTTCTAAATATCTTCAAAAAATTATAATACCTTGTTTTTATGAATTTACAATTTAACAATTGCAATAATGTAAAACTTAATTGTCTAAATCTTCTAAACAAAAGATACTTGTTAGAAAAAATTGTTTTTTGAAAAATCTACCTGATTGACAAGAGTAAACAAACGAAAATCGTGATTCCGTCGAGACTCTTGATCGAATCGGTATCGGTACTAAAATGAAATAGCGGCGTTCAATGTGAAACCAGTTTGACGACTTCAAACCTTTCGTCGGTCAGAAGGGGGAGAGGCACGTTTTGTCGCTTCGTAATACGATTTTTCCGCATGAAAGAAACAGGGCAAACGGAAAAAGGCACTTACTGGTTTAACAAGGCGCTCGTAAATTATGAATTATTCAATGATCCACAACCCAAGATGGAAAAGACGATGAACCGAAGCAGTTGCTGACAAGTTTACGTGAACATCGTGTTCTTTGCATCGACTCTGATCGTGAGAACGACGTTAAAACTTCCCGAAGGTGTACATGCCACATTAATTAACATTACTTAAGACTGGCAATCGGATTTCGAAGATTAATCGAGCGTACTGCGAGTGATGCGTTTGCGGTTTCAAGCAAAACATGAATCCCATTATGTGAATTATTACAAGTCGAATTGTTGCGACAATACGTTGCTTTTCGCTTGTAATAAAGCGATATTTAATCTTTTTAACATTAAACAGTATTATATAAATGTAGTAACTTGTAAATCCAATGCAATTTTATTTTGAATTATGGTGCTGCAATAGGCTTTAATTACTATTATTTTCTTATAAAAATTCTTGATAAATACTCTAAGCAATATCAAATCTTTCTTATTTCTTAACGCTGTGTATTTTAGTCAGAACTCGATTGAATAAGCTATTAATAAAATACTCACGTATTTCATCTTTTCATCCCAGAACGCGACCCATTTATAAATTTACATGCAACAAATTAAATAGAAAATTGAGGCCGTCTAATTCTGTCAATAAATAGATATTCCTACGGTTGATGCGGTGCTTGTGGCGAGACCGCAAGGTACATGATCATAATGAAGTTTCCTTTAATTAATTTCTTTTGCTCCTGTATATGTATCTCGTTTCAGCAATATCGTAAAAGTAATCAATCTTATCTGATGCGGTTCTCATTATGAGCTAGAAACAACATAGTCTATGTATTTTAATTCTTGTTAAAATCATTACACCGGGATTGACTTACTATTAAATTTCATAAAAATCAGCCACCAAACATATCGATAGAATTTTCGTCTCTTCGGCACTTCTGCCATTTTGTTTCAAAATTATTTTGCGTTAGAACTATCATTTCTTATTAAGATGAAAAAAATTATATAAATCCTTATATACGTAAAAATTTTGTAAACAATTAAATTACAAAAGTCTATACATCCTTTCAATTTGAAATATTATGACAATAAGGTTAGGTTCAGTCAATTTTTGACATGTTTTGATTGAATCTAGACACATATTTATACAAATAATATAATTTATCACATTTTTATAAAGAAGAAATAAAAGAATACAAAATACAATATCATATTAGTATATGTACAACTAGTATAGCAATATGAAATCATAAAAAAATTGACTTATATTGATATTTCATGGGACCTGTGTATCAATAACAGCTTGCTATCTTTTTAACAATACTGGAATAACAGATTTTGTTAATTACTGGTGCGATATTCAAGTGTCTACCGTCCGCCAATTTCTGTTTGAAAAATGTTAATTGTATTTAACAAATTCAAGGTCCTTTCATTCTGATATGTAAGTAAAAGATTTTATGATAATGTATTTTTAGTATCTTTTGATAAATCATTTAATAACATTTAATGACTGTATGCTTATTTT
Source organism: Bombus pascuorum (assembly GCF_905332965.1). Lineage (NCBI taxonomy): Eukaryota > Metazoa > Arthropoda > Insecta > Hymenoptera > Apidae > Bombus > Bombus pascuorum. Next base: position 21,090,774 of record NC_083489.1, on the reverse strand, counting down.
TATGACTGACTGTATACATACGTATATATGCATGTATGTGTGTATGTATGTATGTATGAGTGTGTATTGTATGAATGTATGTATGAGTGTGTATTGTATGTATGTATTGCAGTATGTATGTATGCTTGCAGTCACGGTAATAACTAATTAGAAAAATCTAATGTTATAAACTTTACGTTACATGCGGAAATGGATAAAAGCATCAGATTCTTAACACAGTGAAGTTTCCCTTATCTGTTCTCTGCATTATATAAAATCGTGCAAGTTGTGTCATTAAATTATTGCATTGATTATTATGTTGAATATTGTTAGATAGTGCTAATTAAATTACTTTTGTATCAATAAAAACATTATTGAATTTTTTTCATTCCATGTCTAGCTGGTGATAGATTTTATTCATTTTTAAATAGGACAATCAGTAAACAATGTGTTAATGGATACTTATATTTATTTAATTCCAAAATATATAATTATAAATTCTGATTGTTGTTCTCATTAAAGAATGATTTGATGATGATTAAAGAATGATTGTGTTACATAAAGTAACGAATTTCAATTTAATATTAAAGTCCATATAACAATTCATATGTCAAAATATAGAAAATGACGTATGCTTAATATGAAACAATTTAATGTCGAACTTCTACAACGTAGAAAGATTAGAAATTAGCGTTATTTTATTACAAGAGTATTAAAAACTATATATAAAGAATTTTTCTATTACGTCGAATCAAACTGACTCGTCGAGTCCACAAAGATATACAAAAACCAACCTACTTTTATCAAAGTAAGTTACATGTATCATAGTTCTGTCCTTACTATTACCAGTCATTACGCTAGGATTACACGGATATTTTATACACCACATGTTGCACGTCACGTTTTTTCCGTCGAAGTAGGATCTCGACTGGACGAGCGTTTTATATGCTGCGTGTTACACATCGACACTAAGCATTGTATCGTATTGCCAGCGTGTTTTGTCTTCTGCGTGCAACACACGACAGACAGCGCGGCGACACACGGTGTTTCGAGAGCGTTTCAGATCGTGGTCTATATAGACAGTTGCACTAAAGTATACAGTGCCTATTTCGGCGGAATACACGTGTAATACACGGTGTATAAAACGCCTGTGTAGTCCTAGCCTTATAAAGTGACTCAATTTGAAAGAAGCAAAAACTATATTTGAACATAACTAAATCAAATTTACGAACAAGGAGAATAATGCTCATAAAACACATTCAAGTGTATCTTTTTTCCATTTTTAGTTCTTTACGCTGAAAATGAACCGTTCTAGTCAGGACACAATTCGCAATGATAACGCATTTATAGAATTCAGCATAGTGCCACGTGAATTAGGAAAAACGAGATAACTGCTCTCTATAACCAGAATTATCAAGATAAATGAACGAGATTTTCATAATTGGTCGGGGAATGTCTCCGTAACATTTTCATAGTGGCAACTCGGAAATCGCGTTTTTGAGTTGTGTCACTTTCGTCACAAGTGTCCAATATGATAGGAGCATATCCCTGTATGCTATTCCATAAAAAAGAAACGTATTTCTTATTTTATTTTATATACAAGTGACACAAATTTAACTGAATTAATCAGGAAGCCACGCATTCTCTTGACACACCGCTGACAGTTTTCGATTCAGCTCTAAACGAAGCGTAAAACATTTAGCGTACAACATACGTACAAACATACAAACGTAAACATTTCTGTAGCAGCATATGAAAGACAAAATAGAAACGAACGTTGATATGACGGAAAATTTATTCTATAATTTCCGGTCGAAAGATACATCCGTTTACACTGATGCTCACGCGACCTAATTTCCCATTCTTCAACATGTCTTGAGATTTGTGAGATAAGGATATCCTTCTTTTGCGTCCGGCACTCGCAGCGCGTTCACGCCTAAAGGCAGGAAGCTTGAAAAATCGCGCGTAGTCATTATAAACTGAGGGAACCTATTGAACCTGTTTCACTATTATAAATGGCCGACTAACGAAGCATTCTGGCGTTACGTAAAATACGTTTCTCTAGCCATGTGTCGGAGTACGGTCGAAAGCTACTTAAGCCGTCAAAGAGACATTTTCCTCGAACTGCTCGTTAATCGTGATAGTCTTAAGACATCGGCAAAGAGGGGCAGGGAGAGTCTAAATGAAGGAGAAAGAGACTCCTTCCTTGAATGCGATTCCTCTCGTACTGAATACACGATACCATGTGCACTGTACTCGGTTGCATCAAGGGTCAGTGTACTGTGTGGGCTGGAACTAAAAGTCACGACATACGTATACACTGGCATAATACGTCGAAGATTGTATGTCATCGGAAAAAGGAGAGTTAAGAAGAACGCCGGTATATGCAAGTAACGTTCTCCGTCGTGGAATGTCGTCTGTGGCGTTGCTTTCTCACTCTAGTCGCCACGTATCAGCATATAGGTACCGTAACATTCGAACATTGTTGAAAATGGGCTTTGAATTTGAACAGTGTCGTTTATCCGTTAGCATTGTCGCGATCCAGGCTGCTATAATGATGTTACGCATGGAAGAAGTCTCTGGGATCCTTTTCCATGTAAACGCATATCGAATAATGCTAAGAATTGAGTTTTTCGCTACCAAGATAGTAAGGATTATTTGAGCCACCTGAGCTCCAACACCTTACAATTTAATCTTCAATTTTGTATAAAGTAATCAAACTTGAAAAAATGAGGAAAATTCCGCCAAAAGAAAATATCAAAAACAAGAAAAATTACTATGTACTATGGCCATTGAATTGTTAATATAAATACACGATGCATTTCACTATTTATTAATAACGAGTTAAATAATCCATTTCTACATGTAGATCACTTGGAAACTATTCAGAATCTAATTTGGCGAATTATATACAAGGCAAAAACTTGACACAAATAACCGTATTTCCTAATAATTTTTCGTATTCGTGAAAGAGAGTCTCGAAACAGACCAAAGCTATCCGGTGTAATCAAAGATACTAACGCTTTCTTTATTTTATTTTTCAGTTTAATACTTATGTAGTTAGTATAAAAAAAGAAAACAGTGCTTCTTTATCTTTTCAGGTTAAAAATTTATAAAATCTATTTTGTTTGTATTTTTTATTATTAAGATTCTCTACTTGATTATGGTTGGAATATTTAGAACCTAAAAACTTTGAATGCAATAAAAAGTGAATTTCACAGAAGATCTATTAATAATACAGTTGATTTTTGTTATCAGAGGATTCCTTAAATTATTAGTCAATAATAAAAGTGATATTCTTTAAATCAATCTTATGAGCATAGTTTCTTCTTTTATAACGTTTCTTGTTTTCCTCGAATGAAATTTTCTTAATTAGAAATGACCTTATCAAAGCTATTTATGATCTACTCTCGTTTCTCTCTTATAATCTTTGTCATTTTAATAGCCCATACATTCTCCTTTTTATCGTATTTTGATATGGTTGAATTGCGTAATATGAGTAAATGATTAGGAAGCGATTAACATAAAAAATGGTCCAATGGAAATGTAGAGAATTCCTATCTCTATTGTCTGGTACTAACATGGTGCAAGTTACAATCGAAGATTATGCAAATTAATAATAATTTATGAATAAACTGTATATATATTATTACTTCTTATGAATATAATTGATAAATATTTCCTGATTCATAGAAATCTGAGTGGTCAAGAAATGTATTTAGGAAAACCAAAATATTTATTTTTTCATTTTTGTCCAAAGTTTATTTATTGTTTTCACGAAATTTCTTACTATAATATGTACAGGGTGCGCCGTTAGAATTCGGACAGAATTCAATTTGTAGTTCCCACCATATTAGAATTCAGATGTTTGTGCTGATTGACTCTGAAGTTAGTTAAATATGTCAATAAGTCTTCTATAACCTCAAAATGACAGAACTCGTTAAGCAAAACCCGGAATACGATAGAAGAGCGGCGATTATAGAAAGTCTTCGCGCCGGGAGAACGCCGGTCGAAATTATAAAATTCTTTAGCTACCCAAGATCGACGGTATACGACATTGCTAAGAGATACGCAGCCTCAGAGTGGTTCGAGAAGGGTTCTCCTTCTCCGGCGAGAAAAGTTCAGCGTTGTCTCAAGTGAGGGCGACGTCATGCCTCCGCACTTCTTCCAAAAAGGCGAAAGAATCACAAAGGAGGTTTATTTGGAGGTCCTGAAGACAGTAATAAAGCCGTGGATGGAAATTACGGCTTCTGGAAGGCCGTATTTATTTCAACAAGATGGCGCACCTGCTCACACAAGTCATCTTGTTCAAAATTGGCTCTCTGACAATGTGGACATGTTTTGGTCGAAAGATTTCTGGCCTCCTAACAGTCCCGACCTAAACCCATTGGACTATTACGTGTGGGGCGTTATCGAGAGACAAACTAATAAATGCAGGCACCCCAACGTCAACTCCCTACGAGCTGCTATCGAGTCAGAATTCGCGACAATTAAACGCGACCAGTTGAAGTCAGCGTGCTCGCGCTTTAGAGCAAGAATAGAGCAGGTCATAGAGGCAGAGGGTGGTTACATAGAATAAAAGTTCTCAGCAAGGACCCTTTAAATGAGATATAACAACATTTTCATGTGTTTTTGTGTATTGACTTAAATAAACAACTTTCTGCACAAAACTTCTTTTGTCCGGATTCTAACGGCGCACCCTGTATATTAGTAATGTGTTTTCAATGCTCCTTCTATCATAACATATCTTACAATTTCTAATTTCTCATGGAATATGATTTCTTAACTTGCTTTCCAATATCTTGTATCAAATAGTATTTTCGAATTCATGAAATGAGGACTTACTTCATTAAGTTCGAGAATATTTTACGAACCTTCTCTAAATGGACCTTCTTAATAAAACAAATACATATCTTGCTCAATTATCTTATTCTTAAAATTTATGCTTGCCCTTCTACAAACTAATATTTTCTAAAATTTTACTTGTTGAATATGGGAGTTCGAGACTCTTGGCCATTAAAAGAAGAGAATTTGAAAATAAAAATTTCGGAAAAATGATCATAGAAAAGTTTGAATAAGGAAACCACCAAATAAAGTGCTAATTTCCCATCTTAAGTTCACATCATACGTAACACAATCACTAATATTTATTTCCCATAAAAAGTTAAATATCAAAAATGCAGGAAATCTTGATGATAAAGGGATAAATATCTTCTAAGTTATTCACTATTAAAACATTCTACATTGTTAAAAAATTAAACTGCATTTAAATTTTATTCAACTCTAGCATTACTTCTTCCACGCAAAGAAACTGCATATTCGAGTGCATCGCCTAGCAGAAAATAATCTATGTGTATCCTTTAACATGAAACTTTTTCCTAGTACAGGTTGCAATGTAAAAATCGTATACTTGACTCGTTCATGGGTAGGAGAAGGGTTGAGGAAAAAAACGCAAATGAAAAGAAGAAGCCATTGCAGATGTACATTACGTTAACGGTGTTAACAATGCTTCCGCAGGTTGGCTGGTGTACGCATGTATGACTCAGTACACGCGCGCTGGGGTTACAACGAAGAAGGAGCTAGTCCCTGGCTTTATCTTCAATTAACCGAAGTCTAAACAGAGTTAATAGTACAATGCACTTCCTGTTGGTCAGTTGTTGCTGCTGGTTGTTACAATCAACGACGCGTAGCGTCTTCAAAGGGATTTCTTTGTAGTTTTCCTACTGGTACCGCCCTCGAACGGCCAATCGCCGCCGGCATTAATTATCGTTTCGATCGTATGTGCTTCCTATCGGTCAGTTAGACACGAGTTGTTAATCTTCGACGCTATTGCCGACCAATTTCCCGCGAGATACGTCATTTCATTGCGAAACGCTCTGGGCTCTGTTCGCGTGTTTCGCGGTCAGGCAAGGCTGATCGGGGACGTAGTCACTGTTTATTTAATGCGCTAAGGAAATTAATCTTCTGCGAAACATGGCTGAATAACATGTTACTCGCATGTATACATCGTTTCTTGTTTAATTAATGATTGATTTTTTCAGTTTTGAATTGATGCGCAGAGTACTGAAACTTCGCGTTACATGTTACAATATAAGTGTTTCGCTAAGTGGAGTTGATTGTTGCATATGTGTTTTTCGGAAGAGTATTTCAAAATGTTGAACGAGATAGATGATTTATTTGAATTTACCAATATTAATTGAGTTGTGAAAAATCGACGTGCAAGACATCAAAGTTCTTGTTCTTACGAGACAGAGAGAGATGCGAGTGTTTGTCTCTGTTTGAGACATTCATAGCATGTCACACGTGTATAGAACGCGAACCCTCTTGCCTTCCATTTTGATTTTTTACGATTCAATATTTTCGAGCGGTTTCTTCTATGATACGTGAGTATCGAGACCTGTTTATATGATCGTAGTTTGGATCACGATGGGTAGAATGCAGATCTTTCTTCACTTGTAGCTTCCTCATTCACCAGATCTAATACCAGCGGATCCGATGTGCCCTTTGGCGAGTCGTAAAAGAAGTTGTTTATAATTCGGGTGGACGGATTATATGCATTGACTAAATATGATTTTCATCATCTAAAGAAAATACGTAACTTTTAGGAGTAGCTTAGCCGGAATGAAGGAGGGCGAATCTGGGGTTGCTTCAAAAATGAGAAAGAAAGGAAAAAAGAGAGGAAGATATGGGATATACTATGCAGGTTGGAGTATGATCTAGAACCATTTCGATTACTGCGAAAATAATGTTAGTGAAAAATAAAATGAAAAATAAAAATATAAAAGTTGAATGATTCTAAAGGAAGGATACGATATGAAGACCAAATTTGTTTCTTTAAATGAAGTCATAATTAAATATAAAATTGAAGTTTTAATTACACAATAAAAGAAACTATTTTAACTAGTAATAATTTTACAAAGTAGATTCATTGCCGTATGTTCTTCACCTTCGTTTGGCTGTCTTGAATGACTAGTAGTTTCAATTACAAAATGTTGTTTATTTGCTGTTTATATAATCGTCTCGCTGCTTCCTCCGTTTCAGTCTTTTAACCCCACTTAAGTATTTCCGTCCACGATCTCTATCCCTGCTAGCCATAACGGTTCTTGAAAAAACATTTCTGTGTATAAAATTTTGTCTGTTACAAAAATGAATAGAATCGCGTGCCAAAAAACATTTACTGCAAGATAGGATAAACTACATATTTCATTAGTTTGTATAAGTTTATAGAAATTTTAACATTTGGGGTGAAATTAATTTAATAATAACGAATTCAAATTCTCAGCTAGTTATATCTATTGGATTTCATTTGTATGACTGCTATACGTTTTTTCTGCAACACGATTTCAGTTAGGGTTGATTTTAACTTAAAAGAGGGGAAATAATTGAAAAAAATACTTACCAGATATCAAACGTTTTGAAAATGTATATGTCACGGTTTATACCACAATATAACTTTGAAAAATAGTCGTCATCTTAAATTTACCGAAATGTAACGACCACAATCCTCGCCACACGTCGAGATATTGACCAACGCTCAGTATCGAAGACCGTAGCAATGCAACAGCCTGATGCGTTTTTGTTTAAAACATATGAACCGCAAGACGGCAACTGACGCACAACCACTAATAAATGTCAGGCGTTGCTATGTCCAGTTCCTATGCAAGTTGGCAGGAGCTGCGACCCGTCGACATACTTCCAAAAATTCGGGAGTCTTATTTTTTAAAGCAGTTTTTTAAACAAATCCAAGTAATATTTTTTTCGCATCAATAATTCGCTTTCGCATCTCTAAACAATTTTTAGCACATTATCGTGGTGAAGATGAAAGTATGTATATACATTGTTCCTCCTGTATACATTTAATCATATTCTATTATTCAAGCACTGATTATTTAGCTGTGACTATTTGTATATGAAACGTGCGCATCCAACGTTTATTTATAATGGAAATCTCCTAGTATCGTTAACAAAAATTGTTAAAATCAAGAGAATGGTTCTCCTATGAGACCTTTAATTAAGGGCACAACAATTTCGCGTTTAGTAAGCTAGAACGAAAAGCGATTCACTCCGCGTTCCTGGTCGCGTTTCTTTTTCTTCTTTTGGGCGATGGCCCGCGCGTTTCTTAACCCTACGCTTCATTGTGATGTTATCGGTCGATCTCGGATTTCCAGTCATGTCAACCAACCAAGCCAGACAATCTGATAGAACCGTATTGTCTCTCTGCTGTTCTCGCTTCGTATAGTTGCACGGTTTTCCTTTTTTAGGTCGTAATAAAACCAAACAGAGTGTAATCAAGATTTATGATACGCAGCATGGCACGGCCAAGAGGGATCCAATGATACTGAACTTTTAAGAAAGTACTTCTTCGGTAATTATCCGTAGAAATTAATACGTCGGAAAGAAGTTCCTCTACGTGTAATCATTTGTTTAGTAAAATAAAATTCATAGAATTTTGGAAACAGTATTTAACGAGAGCCATAACGACGTACATTAATGGATAAGTATAATTAAAATGTGTAGGATTCTATACTTGCTTTTATTGGATCTCGTTATATTCAATCCTATACTTAATATATGTATAATTAAATTGGATTTTCATGCATTTAAGCCCGTTGAGATGCGTTCAGTAATTTAATCGAGTAGCAAGTACTCGTAGTTACTTACTAATGGACGGTTTAAGGTTCGTTGGGATACGTCTGGTAATTTAGCAAAACAGTTTAGTCGAATACATTCAAATATCTAGATTTTTTGCTCGAGTAGGAAAACAAATGCCTTCCCCTCCCCTCCATTCATTGTTAACCAACCAAACATATCCGGACGCATTTCTTTAGTCGAGTTCATTAACATCTTGTTACATTTGCGCTAGAATCGGGACGCTTCCCAAACTCAGAGTCCGAGAGCCAATGGCAGATGTGTTTGACACATTTCATTAACTTTCTAAAGCGGTTTTTTGTAAAATATGTATCCTAGTTGACAAATGGCAAGTCTGTCATGCGAGTAGCAGGACATGATGCGAGCGAAGTGTTTAAAAAAAATAGTGTTGTTGACCTTGCATAGGAACTGGACATAGCAACGCCTGACATTTATTAGTGGTAGTGTTGTTGACCATTAACGGTGAAAAGAAACGGAACATATTAATGTGAAAACTGAGGAATTTTTCAAATCTACTTTGAAAAGTTTTCAGAAAGAACCAAATGACAATGACAAATTTGGTCAATATGTAGATATCTCTAGGGCTTAAATCATTAAAGTCAAATTGTAATAAAAGCCGATTAAAGGATGAGATTAGAAAAATAATCGCCTACATTGTGGACGATGATATGTACGCATACTTTCGATGTTTTTCGTCTTCTACGCCTGTGCCATCTCCTGGAAATTTCCAATTGGCAAGAGATTTAAATACAACATGTGACATAAATAGACTGTATTCATATATGTAATGTACAATTTTATAATGAAACACTAAAATTTTATTTTTATATAATACAATTTAAATTTATATAATCTGTTAGACGTTTTCGTAAAACTATACTTTATTCTCATTACGACAGTGATATTTAGCCAAGTAATCGTACTTTCTAGATATTATCGACGATCGTTGATCCTGAAGGCTGCGATAGTTTTTCTAAATGATAAGGAAATGTACTAGCTTTAGCAAAATGTTACTGCACTTCATTGCGAAGAAGCCAAAATGTCTAAGCAAACGGTGATTGATCACGACGTCATTTACAGAGCATATATTCGTTCTAGAGCATCACTAAAACCGTGAAACTTCGAAAATAAGAATCTTTTATTCTTCTTACGCATAACATTGTTATTTATAGAATAATTTTTCTTATCTGGCTTAGAAAATTTCCTTTAACGGTATTACATAGAAATACTGATTAAGCCTATGATGCATAATATTCGTATTTGCCAAGATAATATTAAGTAGGTAATAAACAAGGTAATGAAGATTTAAAATTTAAAAAATTTCTTTTGACTGTATTGACTGGAATCATTACCTCAATTGACAGTATTTCTTGAAGCGCTAAATAGGATTTTGCTAAAAAAATGGAAATACCTAATATGTTTCTAACCTACGTTTCAGAGTGTGTAACAAGTTGCAACTTAGTAATAAAAGGCATACTTTAATTTTATAATTTTTATCGGATGTATCATACAATTAGTATTTTAGTGCATCTTAAAATTCAAAAAAAAAGTAAATAAAAGTGATGATGTTATAAACGCCATTTTCCAAGATTTATCATGGAATTTAAGATTATCTGCATCTCCCTGTAATATATAAACTTACCGAAATGTTGTTTATTTCTCGAACAATTAAATATAGTACTATATGTATAATTGAACCAATATTATTAATATAATTTTATAGTTCACAACTTGCAACTTATTACTAGTACTAATAAATGCACAGGAACGCATAAGAAGAAGCAGCTTGGTAACGAAAGAAATTAAATTTTACAAGTAAATTCTATGAGTTATAAGCTATCTGATAATCCTATTTAAGGAGAAGTCTATGATTTATAACGTTTACTAATATTATTACTTGGTAAATTAATCCACAAAGAAATTCAAGTAATGAAATTGAGAAATTTAAACAGGTAAAATTATTCAGTTCTGTTTCTAATTACACGTATCAGCTTAAACATTCAAAATATTTTTATGATTATAATTGAGTACATTTTTTACCATTTGCCGTGGTTATTCAAGTGATAGACAAATAATATACCACAAAATACTAAATTTAAGAAAAGTCCCATTTAATATTAACTATACTATTGCAACACTATATTATACCTTTTACTTACTCCGAATCGCCATATTCTTATAATATTCATTAAAAGCATTAGAATTATTAGTGATAGCAACAATAAGCGCGTGAAGAAAAAAGAAAAGAGACACGCAGAAACAAAGAAAGAAACAATCATCACGTGCAATTTCTAGGCACCATCTTTTTGTTCCAAGCAATTCATTTTTCCTGGTCATTTGAGCGATTCAAGAAACGATTAAAATTCCATCGAGGCAGAGGCAAGGTCACGAAACAGAAGAAAGAATGGTGGAATAGAAAGGACGTAAGGGCGAATGGTTCGTATGCCTAGAAGAGGGTCAGGTGAAACGTCTACCTGTATCTGACAGTTGTATATACAGGTCGGTCTTCGAAAACGATAGAAATCCATTCGGCCAACAGCGGTAAGTCACTGGTGAATGGCGCGAACAGATCCTCATCATGGAGCGTGCGCTCGCGTGCACGCGTGGTGGGGCCGCGCGGTTTTCGTTTTGCTCGTTTTTCGTGGTCCCTGTCGGGCCTTGCAGGACCTGTACGAGGACTGGTCCGCGATCTACCGTAACCGCATTCCTTCTTACCTCACTTTGCTCCTCGCAACATCCCTTCCTCGGTTCGCTTCAGCCGCTTCAGGTGACTCCGTGTTTTCTTTTATTTCTTTCCTTTTTCCGTCTTCTTTCTTCTCTCACAGCTCTACACGTTGCTCTTTCGCTCGTCCCCCCCTCTCCTTTTTCACGAAACCACTTTTCTCGTCGCTTTTATTCAGCCGATCGCGATGTTACCTCTTTCTCTCTTCATCAACTTTCTCTTCCAGTCCTCCTCTCCTCTTCTTTGTCCCTCTTCCTTGATGCTTCTCTCTTTTTCAACAAACGCTTCGGACAAAAGAGTTCCGAAGCGTACTTACTGTGAAACTTCCCTGGAGAGACTCACACCGAACTTGTTTTACTCGCAATTACACGGAGTTCCAAAGCCGTACAGCGTGCTGTTTACCTGACTACGAAACTTGGATTGTGCAATGTCCATCACAGAGCATGTATACGTGCTTTTACTATTCGTCAGCATTTTACATCTCGGCATCGGGCGGACGCTTCTTGTTAGTTCTGTCTCCGCGACTCTCACCTCGTGCACGTTCCATTTTCATAGACTTTAATGGTTTGATGTTAAAACGAGTGTTTGATGATGGAGTATTGCTGGAAATTACCGGTACCACGTTTGAAAGGAATTATTAGGCAATTAACTGAGGCGATTTATTCGCGTATACACCTACTTCAGAAGTGACACAATTTGAATAATTTTTTGGAACGAAACAAAAAACTATTTAAAAGTATACGGAAGAGTTAGTTACGGAACAATTTTCCATTTTTAACTCTGGAAATCCTTATTTGAATATCATGATAGTTTCTTAACACTGGATTGAACTACTTTTAGTTGTATTAGGTTGCTGCATACAAAATGGTAGACTTCATAGGCGTAAAAAATTATTCAGAAAGTAGTAACTAAAAGTACCGTTGAGTAAATATTTGTTAGATCTCAATTTAAGGCTTGTAACTATCCAAATAGATATAATATGATTAATGTTTCATTTTTAAAAAGGCGTTTTTTATCGAAAAGTACTATGAGTCAACATTGAATTCAGATGTAGTTTTGTGCAATTTCAAACTTTGATCTAACGACAAAAGTGGCTCGTAATATTTAATAGAGTTTTCCGAAAAACTACATTAATAATGAGAAAAATTTAAATCGTGTTTGTGGAAGATATAAATATCAAAAATAGATCAAACAGTCATTACCTAACAATGATCAAATACAGGTTTTAATCGCAATAATTGTATTTGTAATAACTATAACTTTGTTTCATAATGGTCAAAGTGTATTGAATCTGTTAAATTATAATTTAAGCAATATTTATTTTGAGGAAAGTTGTATGTATACGTTGGAAGTTTTTTTTATTAAGAATTCGAATACTTCGTTTATAGTGAGCTAAATTATTCCACTTTGTTCCACATCTACTATTGTAGGTAACATACTACGAATATACTATATATAAGTAAGAAACTACCTATAATAGTAGATCTAGAACAAAGTCCAAATTTCGAGATACTAGGAAAACCATCCTGACCGTTTCGAAAAACCAAATTTATTTTTTCGAATTCTCATACATTTCGAAATATGTAGCATACTAACTCGTGACAAACTAATTTATCTACATTTAAAAACCTGTTATATTATAAGTATACGTATGCAAGAAATTTACTACAGAAAGATTGTATTAAAATTGCTTTTATATTTTTCTTGAAACTCTTTTGTGATTTAATTAATATCAAATCTCCGTAGCAACACATTTGATATTTCTCAAATTTTGAAGAAATATTCTGTACCTGTAATATTTCTACAACGTAGCATAAGACCTTTTTGGTATCGCAATTATTTAATTTTTTAGAAACAATCACGGTTGATCATTTTTTTGATAAAAAATGTCTTCCTTTCATCTGTTGCTATTTTCACGATAAAATTATTAAAATTTTTGAAAATATTTACGCTTTATTTTAAATAATAGATTCTAATTTATGAATTAGAAAAAAATTTTCATTTCAGATGGCCAACTAACTATGTGAATAACCAACATTTTGTAACATATTTCATTAAACGAAAAATTGGAAAGTAAAGATAAAAGCTATAGTAGTAGCATATTTAAAATCTCAACTGACTATAATTTCATCATAAATTATTCTTAATTAATTAATTATACTTAATTTTGATTATGATATCCTTGCTATGGAATTAATTGAGTTATTACTATATTTATAAGTGTCTTATAACATTATTTATGAACCTCTTATGACAATCATATATATTTTAGGATCGACTTATGATTCTCGATTGCTGGTTAATTGACGAGAGTTAAACGGTAATTCATTGTTGGTAAATGATTTTGTTTTTTATTATATTAAAATAACAAAATACAAAATAATGAGCTTTGCATAGTTTTCATTGTTAGGAAATATTACACTAATAAGATAAAAAGAGAGTCAATATGATAAGTTGCGCATTACAACAGTATTCGATATTATAATATAATTACTATAATTACTATTTCATTAATATTATATAATTATAATATAATTACTATTTCATTAAGTTTATTATATTGTGAATTATATACATATATAATGAGTCTATTTGTATGCATGCAAATATGTGCTATAATTTCATATCTAAAATCATATTTAGTATAAACATTGTTATCCTAAATTATATATTTCATTATTAATTTATATTTGTTTGCTTATAAAATTAATACTACTGAATCGTAAAAAGAATAAAAGACAAGATGTGTTAAAAAATTGTTCAGAATTTTAATAACTTTTCATATTGTTTATTATAATTTATTATTTTTTGACTGCTTACTTGTCTCATTAGCATATTTCACTAATTTATAACTAATTTTGAATCGCATAATTAAAAATATGCACTGTTAGTCTCTTCCAATATAAAATAAAATTAAAGATAGAAGTATTCACATAACGAAAAATTCGAGTTTTACGTAACTGAGGTAATAAAAATTCGACTACGTTACAGATTAATAATAATACTAATAACCTCAATAAGGAACCGAAAGAGTCATGCTTAAAGTCAATTGGACCATCATTCATTTCACAATTCACTGTAGATTTTCATCAGAAGTGTTAAAAGAATGAATAAAATAGAAAATACATAGATAGTACTTAGTACAATTATATACCTTGGTCGGCTCATAACCAAAACGGAGTGAAAATTTATGCAACTCTATCTAAAAAATATCGTTATTAATCTTCAAATTATCAAAGGTACCTCAGTTTAGTGATTGAAATTCTAAGAAATTATCGATATTCGTGTCGAAATTAGTTGCGTGGAATGATTTACGCTCTTCGCGGACCATAAGCGATATCGCTGATTGTAACCGCTCGATGGTTACAAGTCTGTGATTAACCAGCTCGTTTAAACGTCACAAGCGGAATATGTATGTACAAATTTTCGATCGTTTAGCTCGACTACTTCCGACAGCTCACAGAAACAAGCTGGGTATGTTTACACTAGTGAGGTGTAATTCCATGTTAACAAAATCCATTCAAAATCTTTAAACGATCGCATTGAAAAGTGCGACTGGCCGGCCGACAAATTTATGACTGCAAATAATAGGTGCCCGCTACATCACTTTTCTTTCATCGTCGTTTTGTATTAACATTGCTTTTATATTACGGTCATTTGCACCACAAGTGTCCAACTTTCGCAATACATTACATTATTTATATATTACATTATTTACTTACATCATAACATGATGTAAGGGTGAAAGGATGCAAGTGTGACTACGTATATCCATTCATTCAAGAAACATTTTATCGTTACCTTAAAGGTTCGATTCACGAATGCATATTTATTCTTTTATTTGTTTCCTTTAACATACATTTAAATCTTTAATTTATTTTTTTATGCATTGAGTGTATGAAAATTAAGTGTAAAAACCACCGTAGCGTGATTCTACACCTCTGTAAAAAAAGTTTGTGCACAATTGACCTTGAGAATGATTTTCAAAGCCAATATTTTTTTTTATTACAACACATTCTATTAATCACGTGGAACAATAATTTCAGGGGAACGGTAGGTCGCAAATTACACGTCTCCCCAGAACAAAAATGTCAAAGTTTTAATAATTCTTCGCAATAGTTATTCACAATATGTTTACATACTGCAGTCAAATGCAGGGAAAATAGCAGCTATCGTTACACGTATCATTACCATCTAATGACAAAATCCGCAACCACTTAGTTGTCAACCCAATAGATGCTCCAGTTCCACGATTATATATCCTATACTTTCTTTTTATTTTGTTCTTTTTCTGTTTATTGAAGCAGCCCAGAAATCACATTTCTATATTTCCACCAAGTTTCTCCCCACGATTATGTATTGATTCTATACGGTAAAAACCACATTGAATCGGATATTGTAATTGTTTGAGGAATTTAATCTGTTTACTTAAATTATAAACAATTTCTTCTCTAAAAAAAAAAAAAAAAAAAAAAAAAAAAGAAAGAAAGGAAATTCACTACCGTCAAATCTCATAAACAAGAAGATCGCATGTGAGGAGCAGGTCTGCATTCTATCCACAATGACCCAAACTTCTTATTAAAAAATTAGACACCCGTTTCGTCCAAAAAATTTAAGCGAAATTGCGCAATTTCTAAGCGAAAATCCGCAAATATGTTGCACTTTTTATTGATGTAGACAAAAAAATAAGGCTAATAATATGATTTTCAATAAGTTCTGCCCATACGTTTATGGTGAATCGTCCTTGATTAAATCTTTCAGTCGTAGCATGCGGATTTCTGTAAGTCCAGATCCTGGCATTTTACAACTGGCGTGTTACAACTTCAGAAACTGCTTTCATTTGTTGTAAATAATACACGTTCCAAAAAGCGTGGTTCACGTTGCAACTTATCCAACATAGCACACGTAGCATCCAACAGCATAGTCATTTAATCGAAGAATTTGAACGCGGAGAATCTTGTAGAGTCGTGAACCTTCTTATCGAATGATTCATCGCATTGTCATATGATAGATTCTTACTCGACGAACTATTTTATATAAGTCCAATAGTGAATAAGCACGAGATAAGCAAACGCAATAATTAACATTCTTCTTCACATGCTTTTTCTTTATTGATACGGGGACGACTTGCATTCAGATGTTGCAGTATGAATACTTAATAACCAAAGTGTTAATATAGCCGCTGAAAATCGCATTGTCACTTCTATTCCTCGTGAAGAGTAGAATGTATTGACTTGGAAAATCATGTTCAAGATCGATTTGCCACGAATTCTTTTTACAAATCTCCTTAGATCCAGAGGTGTAAAATCACGCTATGGTGGTTTTCTCACTTGTTATACGCTCTGTACGCTGATTAATTTCTCCTTCCTCCTATTCTTGGTAATAATAATGTGACATACGTAAATTATCATTAACAAACACTTTTAAAAGGTAATTTCAGAAAGATTTTAAAGAAAATTTTGTTTTCAAGTTAGAATATCCCGAGATAAAATCTTGGTGGTCATCAGGAGAACAAGAATAACCAAATCAAAACGGTTAACAAACGTAAAGCGTGCCATTCATATTAAAGCAAGATACTTCAATATTTCAAAATATTTCAGTTTTTAAAAATAAACATTCGTTTTGTTCACAAAAATATACTATGTACAATACGCTTAGAATATAGATTGAGACTTTGTAATTCACCTTGAGTTATTTTTAAAAAGTTTAGGTTGGGAAAATAAGGAAGAGTTTACACACAATTCTGCTTCGTACATACATATTATATGAATATTTCAACATAATCACAAACTTCTGATCGATTAGTTATTTTTTTCATATGTTAACTTAACTGTCATATTTCGTATCATACCGACAAGTGATTTACAAGCTACGAAGAGTATATGAGTAAACGTACATAAATCACAGGACATGTAGTTCACTTAGTATAGGCATATATATAAATCATAAAAAAATTAACTTAATATGTACTTGTTATGTACTTAATAATTAATATTACAGGTCTATCTCATTAAAGTTTGTGTTTAGAATTCGAAAGTATGTCTTCTGTGACTTATAGATGTGTCTATACTTATGAATCCGTTTCACGTACGACGATACGTGTAAGATAATTCCCTGTATTCTATTTTGTCTGTGTACACGTGTGTGCCATTTTATATTTTACGTAATCTCTAAATCAACCCATACAATACGAGTTACCGCTTATCATATTATCACTAGCTCCAATCGAACGTATATTCACAAGCGCGTATCGTCATCGCGCATACGTTCAAAAATCGAAGTTTAACACGCGTTTCTGTCAATGCGACTCGCGCAAGCGTGCGATCGAAGTTACGACTGGTTTCTCTTGCCATCGTAGTCGCAACAACTCGATAGAAGTTTCCTTTTGCGCATCAACGATATAGATCAATGCACAGCCATGCTAATCGCATTTTCGCCAATCCAGATCCCAACGGGGAGTGCGAGTCAGCACGTTTGACATCGATAGAAAAGAGTCGATTTTGCGTAGTTAGACAATTTCAGTTAAGTCAGTAAATTTCCATGTTTACAGAGCCGCTTGGGTAATCCTGAATTACGAGCCTTCTGATATCTTGGTTTGAGCAGTTTCAGCTGAAGGCAGCCGAAGCAACCGGTGAACCGGCTGTCGTTCTCTGTGAAGGCTCGCGCGAGCGACCCTTCGGGGCACTTTACATAGCCAAGGCTCGTCGGTTACGGCGGACCTCCCACAGGCCGGGCAGCTCTTTATCATTGGATATCTACCTTCTATACCATATTCACCTTTTCAGTTTATTCTTCTCTTCGCTTACTAGCTATTCTCCTTGTCCTCGTTTCATGTTTGTTTGACCTATACATATTTTGTAATGTTGTTTGGGAAAGTTGAGATGAGAAGAGTTTTTCTGTTTTAGTCGTCGCCATCCGATGGTTAAGTCATATTAGATCCGGATATTTTTAAAACAATTGACAGGAAAATGATCGATCGTATAAATAGGCATGATGTTAAGAATCGTAGAATAATTTATCATAAGCATGTTATCAACGAATCATAGAAACGAGCAGGAGAAAAATTATAAAAATAATCCTTGAAAAAGAACCCGAATGTGTTGCGGATGATATATATGCATTGTAAATGATAATAATTATCACACATTATGTAATAATTGCAATAAATATATTTATTTGTAAAATTTGAATTTTTGCATTTTCCATTTTTATAGAAATGGGCTGCGCTTAACCTGTTAATTTTGGAGTGTAGTTTCAAACATCCCTTATGGGGTGCGTAGTTAAAATCAAGCAATGACGGTATACACGTCGAACGCAGAGCGAGTTCTATTATAAATTTTGCAAAAACAGTAAAGCAAGACGAGAAATGATTACATTTTTATTCGATAAAAAATTGACAATTCAGTGTTGAAAAAGGTATTGTTATTAAAAACTTAAAAATTGCCAAAAAATAATAAAGTAAAGTACACAAAACAATTCGGGGAGTAGCCGATATACGCAGTAAAGTACACAAATGGGGATGCATGGGGAAAATAATCAACTCAATTTATAAAAAGGAATCGTAGCATAACCGATATACTAAAGGGAATAATCAAATAATCAAACTTTTTTTTATAAAATACGTAATAAGTTTACTGGGAAAATATTTCCTATTTTTTAAATATTAATATTTCTTATAAAGGAAATATACTACTAAATGTTATTTACATTACTTTTTATTACAATTTTGAGTTTTTATAGTAAATGTTAATTTTTTATTTCACACGACGAGTATACACGTCAACTGCACCGAAATACAGTTTTGGATTGACGTATATACACGTTGAACGCAGTTAAACGGTTAGGGGAAAATATTTATTAATATCAATTAATCATTAATTAATTATTAACTAATATTAATAAATACTAAATTACGACATAAAAATTCCTAAGTGGAGTCATATTTCTTAAACTGGAACTACTAAAATGATGACTAAACCATTTCCAAAATCACGCAGAATGCATCGTATGTATCTTATTTTACAAAAATTCATGACACCGATTATCAAATGATCGATTTGACATGGAGTGGCCCTATATATTCATTTGTCAATTATCTTGTTTTCTTTAATAAATTCAGGCAACTTATAAATTTGTTGTTCCCAAATTTTATCTGCTCGCTCTTTTATCGAGATTAGATATTTTTTATATTGTTTAGTAGTCGTTTGAAGGTTTGTAGAAATGATGTTAGCGAACGTAGTGGAGGAGGAAAGTGGTTGCGTGGGTGAAAGGCCAAAGTAATAGAACTCACTATTGGAATTTATGTATGTTTAAATATAGTTCATAGAGTGTGTGTATATTAAGTATAGAACGAAATTAAGAGTATACATTGCAAATCGATGAAGTTCAGAATGTAGCTGTATTATTTAGATTACAATGTTGAGAATATTAAATAATGAAATACAGTTTCAACAAAACTTGTATACATGTTTTAAAATAGCAAAATACTCAATTAAAATAATTTATAAATATTTATAATTAATTTTTTTAATTAAAAAATTCCTAAATATTCTAATCTTCTAGTATTTCATTCTGCTTGATGATTGATACTCTACTGATTGAACATGAATTGCTCTGTAATTAAATTATATTAGATCACTCATATAGCTGAATGAGATCACCTAAATATGTGACTTCTTTATGATTGTATAAAAAAGCTTTTCAGAACAGAGTTAAGCTATTTCAAGGGATACATATAATAGTGGGAAGAAATTGGTTTTCACAAGTTCATTTTTTAGGAGATTTCAAAGTCATCGGCCCTTTTTTGAATAAAACTCTACATATTTTTCTACACCGGTAGACGTGACTTTTTATTTTTTGAGCAGAAGTATTAAAATTGAAGTATTTATATCGGAAAATGCATAGTTTAAAAGATATTCCAATTTGAACTTTATCAAATGTAGTGTATGAAAGACAAGGAAATCATAAATACAAAAGTATCATTTTTTGTCCTTTGTCTTTCATACGTTAAGTTTTACAAAATTAAAATTAAGATATCTTTTAAACTAAACATTTTCAGATACAAGTACTTTAATACTTCGGTACAGAGTTCTATTTAAAAAAATACCGATGGTCCTAAAATCTCCTAAATAAAATGTACTTGAGAAAAAGTTTAATACTTTTATATAGAAAATAAAAAAAACGTATCAATTGATGGATAAAACAATATAGGATTACATTAAAAAATATCAATAATCTTGAAATTCTGTAAAAATACTATCTTCAGAATAAATTCTTTCCACCATTACATGTACCTCTTGAAAATGTTCTGATAAATGTTTTTCTACAATTGTAAATAAAGCTGATATTAAGGTGATCTCATATTGCTGAGATACTCTGTGTATATTTATAAGTTACAAATCGGTAACGGTAAAATGTAGTCTATTCTGAATCTATTTAATTATCAATTTAGAATACGATACGTTAGAAATATTTTGTTCCTAATATTAAATTTGGTATTGTAATAAAATTAATATAACATCAAATTTACAGAAATCAATTAATTTAAAAGTAAAATATTGATGAATTCAATGGCATAAGAATATGATACTGTTTTCTTTTGTAACAAAATATAATTCTCTGATAGAAACAAATTCATGCCGTCATTCAATTTGTTTAATATAAAACAAACTTTATGTTCTAAGTAATAATTATCGAGCACTCTGGCGACCTTTACCTTGTGAACTATTAAATGTAGCTAATAAATACAAACAATAAACATAGTTAATAAAATTAACAATAGAAACGATGGAAACTTAGATTATAAACTTTTGCTAAAAATATTAATCGCTTAACATGCTGATATTAATATTTTATATTTTTTTTACTAGAAATGTTCACTGTACCCTATATCATCGAAAAGTAAAAATGATTCAAAATCTTATCAAAATTTCTAATCTTCTCATAATTCTCAATAATCCTCAATAATTCAAACCTTTTTCAACATCGTACTTGCTCTCATTTTCTCAATAAAATCAATAGGGTCTGAAGCATGCAGCTGAAATTACTGAAACAGTAATACCAATCAATATTATTCGTTGATTTCAATTCTTCATAACAAAGGGAAAAATTCTTTTTGAACCCAAATCGTTAAAAAAATCTCGATGTGAACGGTAACGATAACTTTACACATTATCCTTTCTGATACTGGTATCAGTTGCTTACAGTGTGATCGGATAATCATTTAGAATGCATTGATCCAGTTCAGCGGAAATATTGCGTCAAACATCCAATTCGAGGTCTATTATTCAATTGTAGACGCGATTTGTGGCTACTAGCATGTGCAACTATCACCGGTAGATATATCTACCAGCATTTCCAGTCATATTTCTATTCTCATGACTGAACAACCTGCGCAGCCGACCTTGACTCGTAACTCGCTCTCTTCTGGCGTCTGTAAAAAGTACCATTGCCCAGCCCTCTTTTGCTAACAGCCGTGACGCGTTTAATGCTGTTCCTCGCGCATTTATCGAACCAAGTACCTAGACTTAATGCTATAGAACCAACTATATAGTAATCCCTTGACGTAAACAATATTGAATCGTTAAACAATTATATGAGATAATTCGTGCAATTTAAGAAGGAATAGTATAGTTGACTTATTTGTCTTACCGATCACGGACTGTAATTTTTAATTTGTAAAACCTATCCCATGAAAGATGTAAGGTAGCAGTGTTATATGGAAGTAGTTCTGTATTTGTTTTTGTTTTTTCTTTTATTCGAAACAAAATAAAAGTTAAAATATCTGCTAGACCAGTGGTTTCTCAACATAAATAGGTTCCTAACTTTATATAAGAAATGCAAAGCGAGAATTTAATGTATAAAAAATATATGACTCTGTGAAACCAAATTAATTTGATCTTCATAAGATCTTTACGGTTCCTACTTATAAAAAATTAATGATATCAAATTATGTTCTCCTGAAAACCATTTAACTTTTGTTCGAAACATATTTCAATGTTATGAATAATTTTGGTTATGTTCCCAGGGACCGATATTATACAACACAGACTATAATATACGTATAAAGATTCATATGCATAATATCTAGTACTCGGAGAGTTAAAACTACATACATATTTTTATTTGACTTCCTCGTTACACAATAAACTCTAGCAATTATGTAGCTAAGAATATCGTATAGCCGTATTAATAATCGTATACCTTCGTTCATTAAAGACAATAATTAGCACACTCATATATAGCACATAAAATAAGTAACGTACCTATCATCCTTTGCAAACTTTCTCTCCTCGTGTTTATTCTTATTAACTCAAATAATTTTTTTTTCCGTCTCTATTCACGAATTTCGAGTTTACACGAAATATATAAATTGTAATTCGTGAGCTTATGCGAGTACAACTCCTAAAGTTACGGACCGTGTCGTTTATTAAGAATGAGACGTAATAAATTTACTGATTGCAAATGATAGATAAATTATATCTAGTATTATTTCAAATTTTTACTGTAGATCATCTCTAGAAATTATAGATATTTAGTGTACTTCCTACTTTTTCAATCATTATAATTTAATACTTCTTAAAGAATTTAGATTAACATATTTAAGTCGAGAATAAGAATTTATAAAAATATACTAAAAGATTCAAAGCTATATTACGGAGTTTAAGAGAGTAGGATAATTCGATGTAAGTGGTAACAAATGAAAAAAAGATTCTGAACAATAAACATGTAAAAGGCACTTAATATACAGGTAATGTTATACATACCTAAATCTATTTTAACTGGTTATAAAGTACACTGGGAAAATATTTATTTATGTACGAAAAGTCTTCGGGAAAAGGCCTTGAAACAAAACTCTTTTGCAGTGTATTGCCCTCTATGTTGCATATAACATTATAGTTTTTATTATTACAATTGGAAAATGTATATGAGCCGTTCGGAAGTCATTGATCAACTTAACAAATTGAAAAATAGAAAAAGTGATGATATAAACGTTACTTTTTAAAATAGTGTTGACATTTATTGTTATTCACGTGATTTCCTTATGGAAAATGGAATTATTGTTTCTTGAGAATCGATCATTAGTTATATTAACCATGTAATGAAATTGAAAAATTTACAAAAAATGCAGCTTATCACTTTGGCTTGTGATCACTTGCAGCTGAATAATTTGTTTTCTATCATTATTTACAGCCGCATCAAGAGAATGAAAAGTTACGATTAAAGACCTGATTTTGTAAGTTTACCTGGATTAACAGTTTTAGTTATTATATTTCAAGTTATTTTATTTGTGTCTTTCAATGAAATTGAATTTACGTTTTAGAAATTACTTCACTTTACGTCACTGTTTGATCTTTAATAAGTTAAGAAAAATGCTAATTTTATAAAAATTCATTACTTCCAAATTTTTTTCAATTTCACTATCAACTTATGAAATAATCCAATACATACACAAGCTTATGAAAGCATTTCAATAAAGCCGGTATGTTGAACACGTGGCAAGAATGGTGATAGTGGTGTTTACATTGATAATTCGCATGATTGCAAACTAGCGGTACTTTCCTGTACGAGTGTTGAGTATGAAACATGAATACTTTCATGATACTTGTGAATACTTTCACGATGAGACGATAGGGAAATGATATTTAAAAAGAAGAACTACAAAAGAGCGAAAAACCGGTCACTGACTTGTTTCGTTACGCAACGGTTTCTGATATGCAAGAACGAAAAGTCGATGGAACAGAAATGTATCGATAGATGAGGGACCAATAATCGATAATTTGCAAAAATTAGCGTAGGCGCTGTATAGCGCTTACATTTGTAATACACGCGTGTTAGACGAAGTTGTCATTACCGGCAGGGTTGTATCGAGGTGTGAAGGCATTCTGTTCTCCTTTTTTTTATAATGTATACACGATTTCAGGACATGGATATAAAAGTTTTCTATGATAAGTGTTCAGTTTTCGACAAACAAGGCAACAAATAAAAAGTTTTGATGCAGAAAAGCGGCCTTATGTGGCGCGGACATCGGATCCAACAACCTATTCCAACCGAAATCCGCGTTCCCGCGAATTCATCTGCGACGCGAGGGAGAGATTGAATGCTGCATTTGTCAAAAGAGTGCGCGACCCTATCGCGTGGCTGGAACAATGGCGATTGATCCTTCGCGTTATTGTGCAAAACAAAACGGAAAAGGAACAACAAGAAGCGCACAATACTATAATGGGTACAATCCATCGTGGTACGAAGGAACACGCCTCATTGCCCGGGTGCACGAATCGTTAATCGACCGACTTCAAAAGAGTCAGCAATTAAACATATAACGAACCTAATCGTGACAGAACGTTGTTTACGTTCGTGCATTGTTTAATTACAATAATCTCCCATGGGCTTATGCGAATGATGAATGATGAAAGCAACAAAGAATGATTCACCTCACGTGAGATTTGATGGAGAAAAATTATCTAATGACACGATTCTTCCATGGATCTCATTGTTGTTGGAAGTACAGAAGTACTGATGATAATATTTTCAAACACATTAACGACTTACAATTGATTCAGGAACTTAAGTGCACCTTATAATAAAACTAATTTGATTATAACAAGGCTCTATAGATTTCATAGCAAAATTAATGTATTCTATGTCAAGGAGAGCAATTAAGAGTTATTTCAGAGCTCAAACAGAATTCTCACAAAATATTAATATAATGTACAATTAATGATAAGACTGCACGAATACTGTTTTTCTTTCTTCTTATCTGGTTAAACAGTTAAACTAATATTATTAGCAAAATTTTACAAGTTACAAGTCACAAATTATTAATATTAACAGATTCTGTTACATAACAGCAACGAATTTTATAACAAAGAAAATGAAATTTTACAAATAAGTTTTATCAATTACAAATTACAATTATTTATTTTATATAAAATTGTGAAATTATAAGATTTAGAATTTGTCAATAGTAATTAATATATAAAATAATTTGCCAATAGTATCAATTGGCAAATTATTGTGTAAAAATATTTGTGTAAAATAATATGTTATGAAATAAATATAATATTACATGAAAATTTGATTTACTTGACGAAGATTTCTGTAAACAACAGTATGTCAATTACAACTAAGAAGTGATCAGGTACTACTTATATCATGAACTTTTTTTGTAATATAGTAGAATAAGAACTATGTGAATACCTACTTACAATAATACTTTTGAGTCACTAAATTAGTAACTTCTTGGAAAGGTACAGAGAAATATGTATTAAATAATATGTTGAAATTACATGTTATACACATGTATAACGAAATATATCAATATTCTTTATTGTACTGAATATGTATTTGTGAGGACTATAAATACTTGGTCTCAAGTTTCTTTTTCCAAACTGTATGCTTATATATTGCTTGATCTGTTTTCTTTGAGATAAGACATTAGAGTCGTTACACTGTATCATGTTTCAATTCCACCACAGTTCTGGACGGTTTAGCTTTTAGTTGAGGTGTGTCATGGTCGAAAGCACCGGAAACGTCGAATTAAACGTAGCCCCGAGGAAAATGAAACATGAGTTATGTTCTTTTGATTTAATTGCTACGACACCGAGATGATCTAAAATTATGGGTAACATTTGATGCAACATATGCTAATAAGGATTATTTAAATTTTAAGCGATACATAAGCTTAGATAATCTTTCCGACACGCGAAAGATACAAAAATATTATTCCTATGTAATAATAATATATTGGACAATTAACTTATTACGATTTTATAGTATTGTATATATTTAAAATAATTCTTGTTATCTGTTACAAGCATTCAGTTTTGGAAGTTTTCATCTTCTTTCTAGCAATTTGTACACCTCAGTAGAGCTCATATGTATTTAAAATATCACAAATAAAACATAAATATAGTGTTTGTACGATATTTAACAGTATTTTAACGATATTTTTCATTCCAATTAAATTGTACTAGTTATTAAAGGTATAAAAAGAATTTATGCAATAAGTTTAAACCAGAAGTCCGGAAATTGTATTAGTTTTATCATATACAATCGTCCAGAAAGTAAGTTGACGCTTCTGCCAAATATTTAAATGTAACACTGTTAATTTACTTTCCTAGGTGACTGTAGCTTAAGTCATATTCAATAATTTAATAATTTCTTTTGCTATTTTCGTAATTAACAAGTTTATGCTTTATTAAAATATAACACGAAAACCTAAACAATAATCAATCAATTATTTTATATGTAATAATCTTTACAGAAAGTTGACTGAAGATTAGACTACAGTTATAACTGTATTTTATTTAAAATTCTGTAATATAAACATATGATGAACTGACTAATGCACAATTACAAAGAAATAACAATTTTGGATTGTTGCAAAGAGAATTTATCTTAATAAAAGTCATAAGTGAATTGTTTTCTTTTGCTTACAATCTCACTTTTTATGTTCTATCTCACTTTATAGAAATTAAAATTCATACATAAGCAATTACTAATATTTTCATATTCATATTATATAATTATCATATTTTCTTAAGAAATACAATATAATAACAACTTTTGTACCTTATACAACGTTTCTGGTTTACCTCGAAACGCTGAAATGTCTCGAAAAAATGTCTTCGAAACCACGAAAAAATGTTTAAGATAAAAATTGTATGTCGAGAGTGATATACTATACTCTTGCCTATTTGGTTTTGCACTTATCAGGCAATGATCTGTGAACGTTGTATTAAAATGTTTAAATAGGAACCTGATTTTTTAATTACACGTGTATCCTTTTAGTTTAAATTAAAACGTTTCCAAAACACTACAAGTTCAGTGTAAACTTTTGTCTTTCGCATCATTCACTATTGACATATATATGTACTTTCAAATTCGACGGAGCAATGCAAGAAACTAACGATATTGACTGATCGTTTTGGTAAAATCGGAAACCTACTACTTTGTGTTCAAGGAATGTAGTACCATTAGTACAATCCCGGACAAAATGATAATACATGTGTGCTATTTTTATATTCTCAGAGACAACTTAAGATGTTTGTAAATGTAGTAAATATTGCAATTTAAATATGACAACGTAGGAAGAAGGACTGTTACTAAATATGTAGTTGTTCTC
This sequence comes from Bombus pascuorum, assembly GCF_905332965.1. NCBI lineage: Eukaryota > Metazoa > Arthropoda > Insecta > Hymenoptera > Apidae > Bombus > Bombus pascuorum. The sequence goes on along the minus strand of NC_083489.1, from coordinate 21,063,298 downwards.
TCCAACATTCAAATGATAGCACATTAACAAAAACTATTTGTCTATTTAAATGTATTTATTTTTATACTTTTTCCAAACAGAGAATTTACATCATGATTAACATAAAATGAATAATGTGTGGTCAGAATATGTATAATGTTTAAATGATATTCTTCTCATAATTTGTAGTCTTTTAATAAATTATGCATTACTTTGCGATTTTACTTAACGATCTTTAACACTAAACCTACCAGCGGGGGTCAAACTGACCGCTTTCGAACTTCTACACAAATTTAACCATATTTAAACTTTATCATATAGCTTCATAATTTCTGACTTTTCCTAAAACATGCATACAATATATTTTTCAGTATTTGCTTTTAGTATGCTCTTTCATCTTCTGAGAAAAATTTGTACTCTGCCTTGCCTACCGTGACCGGTCATTTTGACCCCCCGAGAAAATATTTTAGTTATTTTTAAAATAAATGCAATCAGTACGAAAGGAAGGCTATCTCAAGATCAGATGATAAACAAAATCAGTAATAATAAATAATAACAACTGTTACGCCCGTAATCCTGTCATAAACCATAATCCATCCCTCGATCAAGATGGCCACCAGTTGTCAAGACATATTAACTCAGACCCATAATAATCCTAAGGAACCGCCATAAAATTTAGCATTTTTTACGCTCCATTGTTACAAACATTTTAAAAGTCGAGAAGTTTCTTAGGGTTATTGCTCATTACGATAAAACACGGGAAAGCTTTCCCAACTTCACCCTCGAGTAACCGTTGGTGGAGAACGGCCAATACCCATCAATATTTTCGTATACATATCGCTGTCACAGACCATATTCTTAATTGCTATTGTCCTTTCGGCTTGAATACATCTCAGTTTGTTACTCAATCAGTCTACCTCTAAACTTGTTATCTTTAAAACTCGGACAGAGAGTATGTCAGACCGTTTTGCGTAAAGTTGATATAGAAGAAAAAGTAAAGCATATGCAATTTGACAATAATTTTGTATTCCGTACATGGTATTATTCTCTGATAAATATTTACCCCAGAAATGTCAAGACTTTCCAAAAAAAGTTATTAAAAACATAACTGACATAGAAGGAGACTTCTTTTTTTATTATAACGTTTATTGCCCAAGAAGATGAGTATTACATGTGTATGTTATTCACAATAAACAATGAATTTCGGTTGTGGGGTGGTTTAAACAAAAGTATCGATACGCGACGGTACGACATAGCCATACAATATTTTGTGTGTCGGAATTACATTTTTTTAGCGTTACAATTTATAATTAAATTTAAGTCACTGCAGGGCGGTGCTTATATATGATATTGTTTTTTCTTCTGTCCTGAAAACCTGGTCGCAAAAACAAGGCAGTTTGCTTTTGGTTTTTATGAGGCTGTGGGATTTTAGGAAGAGGCGGGAGAGGGCGGACAGAGAGGGGGAGTGGGGGTGTCCTGTAAAATTATTTACAATATTTACAATGTTTATATATTTACACTATTTATACGGAAGGAGATTTGAGCGTTGCCGTTTTGTGGTTCTTTCTCTTGTTATTTTTATTATGATTTCGGTATCCATCAATATTTTTTTCTGTTTTTTATGTGATTGTCTATAGAAGGAGACTGTTCAGTGTGCGATGAGGAAGAAACTTCAGCAACTGAAAACGACATGGAAACACATGAAAAGCTATTTACAACCGAATTAGAATTGAATATTATAAATAAGCGTTCACGTCCAGGGTAAAAAGGAAAGAAATTATCGTTGACAGCAAAGAATGAGACTGATGTAGAGAACCAACGTATCGAAACTGGGCCCGATGGAACAGTTTGGAAAGAAATAGATGCAAGTCCAAAACCTGGCAGGACATCGGATCATAATATTTTTAGGGATATGCTAAACGGCATATAATAAAAGGACAAGTAAAGACATTTTATCTTATCATTGATCACCATATAAGGGATCATATAATAAAATGTACGGAAAAAGAAGCATTTAGAGCATTGGGGACTAAGAGAGAGCTAGATGCAACAAAACTAGATGCATTTATTGCTCTGATATATGCCCGCAGTGCATATCAGGCAAAAAATTGAGATGTCTCATATTTGTGGAATAAAATTTGGAGATCTGCATTTTTCAAAAACAATGAGCAGGAATGACTTTGCTGATATTATGAGGTTTATACGATTTGATAAGAAGAGCGAAAGAAGCCAACGGTTACGAACCAATAAATTTGCAATGTTATCTGCACTATGGGGCCAATTTATAGAGAATTCACAAAATTGTTATAAACCTAGTACATACATTACTTTTATATAAAGAATCGCGAGAAAATCAGATTTATTACTATAAAAAAACTTGTCAAGTAAAAAATTGTAAAGGTTACAAAATTACGAAAATTTGTTTAAGATGCGGCAAATGTACGTTTGATAATAAGATAATTTGTAAAAAATGCAGCGAAGTTGAATAAGATATATCTTTATATAAATAAAAGTGTAATTCTATTTAAGTCTATAATCGAAATTAAACAAAAGTAAATTTGGACGAAATTTTATGGAAGTTCATCATTTTATATACATTTAGTTATAAATTAACCATTATCTAAGTTAAATTAGAAAAACTGTTACTTCTTTAATCACCGGTCATTTTGACCGCACACGGTAGGAATAGGTGTACACGAGGTGTTGGTAGGTTTACTGTTAAAATTTTGGAAAGAATTAGGTTTTCAATTTTTGGTTTAACAATTGTTCATATCGCCGTCTCTCTGTCTGCGGCTCACATATCGGTACTTACATGGTTGTGAGACATAGTACTTGTTATTGATTGCTGGAGAAGTCACAAACTACCGGTAAATATCAATACAAAGATCAAGTATCATTTCGCCTTTAGCATTTAGCCCTCTCTTCTCTTTAGTGAAGAAGTCAATAAGGGAAATCTTATTTAATAACAGATTCCTTCTTCGTGGGTGGTGGCATTTACGTTCTATTTTACTGCAAAAATTTAGGTTGTCTTTGAGAAATTAAAGATAGGATACATGTATTATTATTTTGTTCGGGACTGTGGCATTATAAGCAGTATCTCATTATGTGATCTCGCGGCGCACCTATATCCTTCTAAACAGTATAGTATAGTATATTCTCCCCAGTTTGATACAATTTTCGTCTGAAACATTTTTTCGTATAATTCATATTTGTCAAGATATTTGAACGCTTCAAGTTAAACCGGACGCACTATATATATACATCTCAACGAAAATGTGAGAAATAGTTGCCCAAATGATCCTTTTCAAAATTTTACTGTTGTATTGTATAAATTGACGTATTTTAATAACATTACCCTGACTTGTTCTAATTACCAAAAAATTATAATTATTTTGATAAAAAATACTCGTTTATAATAGTTAATTAAAATATTAATACATAGTATTATGTTATGAGGGTGTACCATCTTGTTGGTTCAGTAATTCAAAATAAAAGCTTTTGAATCTTTTTTTAAGTATCATTTAATCATTTGATTAAGCCATTAAATTCGTTAATTACTGAAAACAATTGCTCGTGGGATCAGATAAATTGTTAACTTAAAACTTTTCAATCTATCGTATTCTATTCTATTGTATCATATATATAATCGGGACAAAGATGAGTGAACAGATAGTGAAAAATATTAATTTCAGTTGTTTACTAAATAATCTATATATTATGAGAATATATGTATAATAAATGAAACTTTATTAAATAAATAAATAAATAAAACTTTAATTAAATTTCATTGATACTTGTCTTTACTATCTGTCCAATATCTGATTTTTTTTATATGTTAATTTATTCAGTTTTTACAAATTTTTTGAGTTAATTCTTCTTATTGAAAGAATAAATCTTTTACTTGCACAAACCTTATTTCCATAGTTTTGAATTCATTACAAAATATATTCAGACGAGATAACAATTTTTTAATTTCTTTGTTTTAATTGTTTACTAGACGCGAAGTAATCAAATCTTAACAAACACGATAATAAACAATGTAGTATAACTTCATAATCTTAGATAATAAAGAATGTATAAAAATAAAGCGTAAATCTTACACAATAAACCATTAAGAAAATGCCGTTATTTCGCAGAACAATTACGTACATCCAATAAGAAAATTTTTATTAAATGTACTGTTATAGTGTATCTTTAGAGTTATCTGATATTATGTAATAAAGTTTTGCATCATCGAATCAAATATTTTAAACGAATTTACATAATGTTATAGCGGAATCGGATATTTGCACGTTCGCGACAAGAACGGAGCATTTTCACATCGTTAACAAACCATCGACGGCGCTGTTCACATCGAACACCAGGCCAAAACCATTGCGGGAATTATACGAGGCTGCTGGTATAGTCGCTGTCAGAAGTTTGGATAGCCTGAGAAGGGATGGAAGCTCTATGGATATGTTCCTCTGCACGCCCGTCCTTGGAAAGAGAAGGCGAGACCAAAGTCTCGACATCGAATCCAGGATCGTAAGTATACATATGAATTCTCGAGTATGTGAATTTGTGTATACCTTGCGTATATTCGAGCATGCTTCGAAAGGCAACGTTTTTACTTAGATACGGATTATCATAATTATTTTATTCTTATCATGCATTCTTATCAATTTTTGTAAGAACGGATTGTAATATATGAAATAGTTTTTTCGACTAAAATAAGTGTTTTATTTTTCATTATTAGAGTAAGTTAATTAGTCTTTAATCGTCAAAATCGACATATATTTAGCATAAATGGAATATTTCCAATAGTGTTCAAATAATATTTGATCATATCAATGAAATTAATTATCATTGCCAACAACCACATACGTGCAGCTGACGCAACATTAAAAACTATTTTAAAAGTATTACTTGAAAAATATATTATTTGAAACGAATCTAACCCTACAGTATTTTCAGCATTTGTTACCATTACTAATAGCCACATACCTGCAGCTGATGCAATGTTAAACACCATTTTAAAAATACTGTTTAAAAAATATATTGTTTGAAACAAATAGCTTTTAATTTTGCATCAGCTGCACATATGTGGTTAATAGCAATGATGATAAAGACTGAAAATACTGTAGGATTAGATTTTATTATACCACATTTTATAAAATCGTGGCAGGTTTGCTCCTTCTTTATTTTTAAAATTGGTATCGTTAAAAAAAATTTATTCACAGAGTAAGAAATTCTTTATACGATACTTCTTGACTTCTTGCAATGAAATGATGCTAATCTAATTATAATCTTTTTTATATTGCATAATTTACACATAAATGTGTTTTTTGGCTCTTGCATTAAGGAGAATATTGAATAATTTTTAACACCATATCAAATATATGACACGCGAAATTAAAAAGCATTGATCAACATTTAATTGTATGTAAATCTAGTCCAAACAATCAAAATTCTTGATTCTGGATATTTTAGGTAAAGAATTCAAAGCATTAAATTAAACATTTCATATGTAACATAATACATATATGACGAGTTAATTGAAGGTTTCTATATAATTACAAATATATTATACGAAATTAAAAAGGTTAAAATATTTGTCCTCGCAGAAATATGAGAACTTTCCTCTGAAACAAACTTTCATATGTAACAGTAGTGTTATTGAATCATAATGACTGTTGAAACTTTATAACTTCGTGATACAAGTTCGGTTGCGGAAAGCTGCCTATCTATTCACTTACGGTTTATAATTTTCATATTTATATTTTAGATGTATTTATTTGATTTTGAATGGAAAGATTGTTTTTCTTGAAAAGCGATATATATTATAATTTATGTTTAACGAATTTAATACGCGATAGGATGAAATATGTATGAAACGCTTTATAATTATTCAATAATTACTATTTGTATTGGTAATTTTTATTTCACGCTATTTTTCTGTGTTTTAGGAATATGAAATAGTTACCTCAAAATTATTAACCACAACCAGTATAAATTTTATTATTAGGAGTTGTAACAGTATTTATATCTGCATTCCGTAGTGCTTTATAAATTATCACGAAACTTTCGAAACAGCTGAGATATTGTTTCTACTATTTGCATATTTCTTATACGTACACTAATTTCCTTTTTCGTCCTATTACTACTGCAACAATATCATTATTTCATCTCGCAAATGCAATTTGATAAATGTTTATTTGTTTATTTATTTAATGTTACAGTCACTTTAGAGTTATTAGTAAGTACATTATAATACATAATTGCATCACATTACCCCATAATAAATGCATTCTTTGATTTAGATTATATTATATAGAGCAATAATAATATAAAGATAAAAATATGTAATACATGTATGACACATGCATATAGTATATATATACAGTATATCTGTATGATGATCTTGGAACATAATGATGAGTTATTTAATGACGCTAGACTTAATTAATTATGTTATAATCCATTACATATATGTATGTATACATTTTGTCCCTTCAATTAAAGTAAAAGGTTTTAAAGACAAGCATAAAACTTTTATTTATAAAAAAATGTTCTACAACTAAGTAGAGACGGACAATTAAAAGAATATAATAATCGAATGAATAATTTTATTGAAGTTATATAATAAATTAAACAATGTTGTACACGGTAAACCTTTAAAAACAATCCAATATCATTTCTAACGAATTTTTTCTTAAATAATATCATGATAATGTCTGCAAAGGATAACAGCGATAGTTCCATAACGCAACGAAACACCTGTGCGAATCAGGAACATGAATAGAATGTAGTGGTCAGAAAGGATTGGACCTAACTAGACTACGAGTTTCATATCAGCAGGATGTGGTATATGATCTTGTTGATATGATTACATTATGGTAGGATGGCCCAGCATAAGCAGGTTCAATGGCAGATATCATTAGTCAGGGACACATATATTGAATCCTACAGGGTGGTCTCTATCGAGAAGCATGAACCATTATATAATGATACACATTGTTCCCTCGGATTGTCGTTTCGTTAATGCATTGGTTTCTTAATAACACACAATCCAATTCCTGCGATTTCTATGATTCTTTGTGATTTATTCTAGGGATTATTATCGAGGACGTATTTTTCTTATTATTTACATTCCTTCGTCTTTTAATTAGTATCGTTCTTAATCTCAAAAAATGATAGTATAATTCGAGTGTTAGGATCTTTATTGAGAAAAATTCAAATTTCAGTGACGATAGACAATTATGCAATTTCTTCTCACAAATGAAAATGCATAGAATTAGTATAGTGATACATAAATAGAGATTTGTTAACCTTTTTGAGTAACAAAATATAAGAAGTTCCCCGCGTCTTTTGCAGCATTTGTTATCGCCAGTATTAGTGTTATCAGGTGTACATTACGGGAACACAATTCTCATAATCCTACTACTGATATAGCATTAGCTGAATACAAAATTTGCAGTGTACGATTTTGCAATGTTTCCAAAACAGTCTGTTAGTATTGTACTAGCACTAGTCGGATTAGGTATGTAGTTCATTGTATTGTTCTGTGGAATTTAAAAGTTCCTATCTCGAAAGCGGAGAGTGCAAAACACACGAGTTTGTGAAACGTTTTAATGTGTCAGTTAGAAGAATATATAATCAAAGAATCAGGTTCCTATTTAAAAATTTTAATGTGATCTTTATAGGATATTTCGAGGTCATCGCAAAGCCAACAGACAAAAGTATAGTATATCCCACTCAATATTATGCAATCTTTGTCTGAAACACTTTTTCGTATCATTCATATATTTCGTAATAATTGGACGTTATGAATTAAATCGGACACACTGTATAATGTATTCAATGGGTTCTATAATAGATAGCTTTGTAGAATATTGTAGATGTTACATATAATTACATACATATTTTATAAGACATAAGAATATAACGGAATGTTACCTGCGAGTAAACCTATGATTTACTTTTTTTATAACTGCTTTTAATTTTTTATTCTTTCCATCTGAAATTTAGTAACTAAAATTGTTATAAATAAATCTTTCGATGTCAGTGATAATAATGTATTAATCTATTTCTAAAATGTAACTTTAAATTCTATGAATTAAATAAATAGTGAATCATGAACATTAAATGACTGTGATAATTACAGAAGGTATGATCATATAGGTACATTATATATTATTTTCATCGAAACCAAAGTATTTGCATAACCTACGATCGTATAATGTGAAACATTAACTTACTTTATATAAACTAGCTATTTTTCCCTAAAATAATCACGAGAATCTTCAAGTGATTATCGAAACTATCACATACAAAATTATTTATTGCGTTTATACTTGTACCTGTACGTTATACAGATAATTTATCTTATATATATATATTGGTAATAGAACGAAACCTAAATCTTTTCTTAGAATAAGATCACCGAACCACGTAAGTACAAGTAAAATTCGTCATACACGTATATCGGGTCACGTTTTCGTATTTCCGTTTCTATTATTATAAGTTCCAAGTGGATTTTACGAAATGAAATTGTAACTTGTTTCACGTTTTCATTGTATTAAACGGTTAAATCATTCTGTGCGACTGGGATCATAAATCCGCTACTCGTATTACAGCTCTCTACTTCGGTATGCAGGATTATTAACAATCAGCTATTAACAATCATTATCGGAAATTAATCAACACTTGCCGCTTCAAAGACTTCCAAGCCCGAATTTCGGTCGAGATCCTCTTTGTCTCACTTTTCCATTTCCTCTTATATTTTGTAGTCAAACAGATACAATTTATGATTGAATCAAACTTTGGTTGGCAAAACTGAAATTCTTTGTCGAGATCGAAATTTTATTAATTATGTATATAAAATATGGCACAACTCGTAGATTTCAATGATTGTGAATTATGTTGACAAGATCAATGTCTTGAATAGTTTCGCCATATAGGGTGTCAAAAAATTTGGCTCAAACTTTAGTATCATGTATTGGATTGGTAATTAAGTGATTGCGGATTTTGTCATTACCACCTAACGATAAAATCCGCAATCACTTAGTTGCCAACCCAATATAATAGCATTCATCAAAGAAGCAAAAAGATCCTTAGCGAACAAGCAAGAAAGCTACCATATTATAACTCTGAAACTTATAACATTTTTGGACGTGTGTTTATTAAAACCTGTTTATTTCTTATGATAAGTACTATAGTATATAAGTTTGATCCTGAGATTTCATTCCAGCTTTTTAAAACATTGTATATGTAACTGCTATTCAATCTTAATTTCAAAAGCATGTAATGTACAGATAATTACACACATGTATTTTGATGTTAAATTTTGTATTTCTAATATTTTGATATTACATTTTGTATTTCTAATATTTTGGATGGATTTTGGATAGGCTTTGGTTACATGTATATATTTAGTATACTATCCCGTTATATAGAGATAAGTGATAGATTTTAAAGAACCAATTTGTAGCAAATCGTCATAAATTTGCAATCTTCACCCATCAACACTTTAGACAATAATACTTTATAATATTAATTGTTTACGTTTACTTCTCTTGTTTACGTTTGTGTAACAGAATATTAAACTTTATTACATCCGTATATTGATGGAATTACTTAAGACTTACTTAAATGGTACTTTTACTGGAATTACTTAAATTTAATAATACATATCTCAGGGTCATTGAAATTAGTGAAATGTGCCTTACTTCATATAAATACCGAGATTTCTTTGGAGAAATCATGGGATCCATGATTTCAAAGCTCAATTCGAACACGAATCAACTCAGGTACTTTTCTTCTTTTTTTCTTTTCCTCTTAGTTTTATATTAATTTTAACCGCCCTTTATTTAAAGGCTTAAATCAACACGGATTACATTCCGTTGTACAATCAGACTGATACCAGACATATGGAATACGTAATCCACGTAAGAAACACTGAGTCCATGGCCATACTGGCTTGATCTTTTATTAAATTGTGATATGTAAATAAGAAAATAAATAAGCCATCTGTCTCTTCTGTTCCTAAAGAGATATGTAAGTGGTATTAGGTGATTACATATATGGAACATTGTTATTAATGGTGTATAGTAAATATTAATTTGCTTTGGATCAGCCAATTGTATATTATAGAAAATTTTGTTGTATAAATTTCAACGATAACCATAGAAACATGCATCGTACAGTATAGACCCATCACTAAGCGATTTTTATGTCTGTGCCTAAATGAAGAAAGATGAGTTGAAGAATATGATGTTACAATAGGATGATGTTAGAAAGTTAAATGCAAATTCTTTAAAAACGCACTTTATGAATTACTTGTTGCTAAAAAATTTGTAGATGCCAAGGAATGATATTCAGAAGCAGTAGTTGAATGTAAATTTACATGAGCAATAAATATACTTTCCCGTACTACATTACGTGCTCGAACTTATAAACATACTTGAAAGAAACCATTTTTCCATCACGTGAAAGTCGACCGAAAAAAAAGAAGAAATTTTTCAATATATAGGCTCGGATAATTCTTTTCTTCGCTTCGATACAAATTACGTGGTGCAAATACCCCGTAAAATATTGTCTTTCTCTATCACATTCGGCGAATCGGTTATCAACGTTATTCTCCACAAATAAACGACGAAGCCATTAATAGGGTACGATCGATCGGCCTTAACGAGACCTTGATTAATCCAGTCGAATTCAGTCTAAAAAAGGTGAATCCAAAAAGAAATTGATAATAGAATTTATTTGCATTATATGATTCGAAACGATATTTAGAATAAAATAAGCTACTTTCAAATAATTTTCCTCTTGTGCCTTATAAACAAAATATCGTTTAAACAAAAAAACACGATATTTTTTACATTTCGCTTCATATCTGAAAAACTATTTGTCATATGTGAAAAAGTTCTAATAAAAAGTTATAGATTATAAAATTATCTATAAAATAAGACCTGTTACGTTACAATAAATTCAACTTTTAGGGTAAAAAGTACGACATAATTATAAAAAGTTATAAGAAGTTGTAAGGAGTTAATAAAATCAGTTACTAAAACGTCCTTTTTTGTAGCGATTTCGGAAAAGAGGGAAGATATCTATATTTGATACGTATATTTCTTCTTGTATTCATGTATATGTTCGCCGATTACTCCAAAACGGTTTTCCCAATATTAATGGGGATGATTCCTCTCACAGGTTATATTTCTATCCGTTAAAAAAATTTCTTGGTCATAGTAAACTATTTTTGTTTAAAGAAAATGAATATTTTTGCATCGACTTTGTATATGTTCACCAAAGCCTCCGGAATGCTTTGACCAACTAAGATGATTCCTTTTGTATCTCGTAGGGCATGTTTACCGCTGGTTCAGTTACAAAACCTTTTTGCTCTTGTTTTTCATAAACTATTCTTTTGCAAAAATCCAATTTTTATGTATGTTCATCGATTAATCCGGATTGGGTTTGAAATGAAACCTTTCGCATCTCCCAGGGGCAGTCCATCGATCGGTTCCGTTTGCAAAATTTTTATAGTTTGTTCATTGTTAACTATTGTTATTGTAAAGAATTTGTTGTTCACCAATTTCATTTACATGTGTTCAGTGCTCGCTCTGCAATTGTTGGACTGATATCGAGATGATTCCAAAGCAGAGGCCTGGGTGAACGCTTTAAAATGTTGTTTTATAATATAGGCTTCTGCTCGTTTTCTCTTCGCAGGAAACATTGTTCTGCGGATTCGTTTTCCGACATAAGTATGGTTTCATTGCGAACTGGTATATGATACAATATCAAGTTATAGAAATACCCCTCTCTATCACTGTTCAAAGTATAATATCGGTGGCAGTGTACAACTGGTTTATTCCTTATTCGCATGCAGAACTGGTCAGACCATACAATTTTTTAATCATTAATAAGAATTAAAAATTGATATAAATAACAAATAGATAGGAATAAATTATTGCCTTATTTGTAACAATGAAAACAATTTTACATTGGTTCTGTAATAGTGATCGCTGCACTAAAAAATGCGAAATGAAAGATTTTGTGTCAAAAAACTGTTATCGTCGAACAACTAAAGGTATGAAATAATTTATATTTATTTGTATTTTATTTACACACATATGTAACAACGGCTAGATTAACCATTTACTTACTAAACAACATACCAAATATATCGCAACCTTCTGGAAGGCGGCGAAAAATTAAAAATGCTACGAATATATAGTCTATTTGCATATCTAATTGTGTAACATCAGTAAGTGTAAACCTGTATACTATTAATATGTTGAGTGTAATTTGCATTTTTCAATTTGGCCACTACTGAAACATATTCTTGGCGATTTTTTGTTATCATATAATGCAACTTAATGCAATTAAATGTAAATTTATTAAAATTTGAATAATAGAGCAATAAACGAATTGAAACATTTTACTATACTAGAAATATTTTGCGGCATTTTGCGTCGCCTTTCAGAAAGTTGCAATATATTATTTAGTATGCTGTTTAGTAAGTAAATGGTTAATCTAGCCATTGTTACATATGTGTGTAAATAAAATACAAATAAATATAGATTGTTTCATATTTTCTAACGCTTTTTGAAGTCAGTAGTATTTTGTGGGCAAAAAATCTTTTCCATTTATAACTTCAGTTAAACATGCCATACAATATCAAGGCTCTGTGATAAGTATATACTAGTCATACCAAAATAGACGAATTGATCTGTTTATTAGTTTTCGCATAATTAATTTATCTACTTACGAAATGGAAAATTTCATATTTGCATTAAAATCGTATAACGTTATCGTAGTTTATCCTTCGTACTTGTACGCTATCTGAAAGACCTAGAATGTGCGAATTATACGTTGCCGTGAAAGTGAGTGCGATGTAGAAATTGAAAGATTCCGCTCTATACACCACTTGAAGTACATAGTTACGATGCTTCTTATGGCTATGATTATACAGAGATTATACAGAGAGTAGCAAGTGGTAACGAGAAGAACGGTAAAACGAGTGGCAACAAAGTGACAGAAAATCAATGAAATTCATAAATTTTGGCTTAACTCAGACGAACAACTTTAGAACAACTGAATAATAAAACGATGATTGCGCTGTGACCGGGTAGAGCGAAAGTTCCACTTCCGATTATTCGCGGACCATTCACGGACCATTCGCGGACCACTCGCGATCCACTCGCAAAACACAGAATTACAAATAGTCGCGAATGGTCGCTTACCACTATCTATATAATCATAGATTACGTGACATCGGTTGTCATAGTGTTAATAAACAAAGGACTTAAAAAGAAGAATAAAAAGAGAGAAAAAAATAAAAGGAAACGCGATATCTACATATATATACGTTGTACCACTTAACTTCATCATCCAAAATATTTTCGGTGTAATACAAAATTCGAAAAAATGTTTCATACAAAAATTGCATAATTTTGCAAGAGCCATTGTATAGTACAAATAGCTTTATTGTGTTACATAACAAGATAAAAAGGTTAATTTTGTGTGTTTGTCGTGTACAGATACCCTCTACAAGTATCCACTCTGAGAATGATGGTATTTCGAATATTTCAAGATTACCTTTCTTTTTTAGAATAGAGCTATAAATTTTATACGTGAATTAACAGATCTTTGTATTATCTATAAAGAAGTATTAAGACATTTAAATCGAAAAACATTTTAACTTTAATTTTGTAAAACTTATTATATAAAAGATGCACTCTATACTTTTAAACAATAATCCATAATTTTTTCGAAAATCAAAATACATCGACACGTCAGTACGTAAAGGGTTGAAGCGGTTGTATTTCGTTGGTGAGCCACGAACCTGTTTGGGAGAATCGAGAACGTGAAAAATACTTAATCCATTTTTAGTTGGTAAGGAGTACATCTCACTAGAGTAGAGAAGGGCCAAACTGAAACGCAATCCGTTCCGTATTCCGTGCGTGAAAGCCGCTTGGTCACGAGGTGACATCCGACAATGCTTGCGCCCACGCAGTGCTGTAGAGCATGAAACATGTTAGTTGCTTTTCTCCACAGCATCAAGTTTCTTAGAAACAGAAGCGATATAATAGCAGTAGTAGTTTCCTTGTTGTAATATCGTGCATTCGTTCGTTCGCTTATACTCTCGTTCCTTAACTGTAAGATCGAAGGAGGAAATCCGGTGACATATAATTCGTCATTACAGCCAGCTGCTATCGAGGATTTACGAAGATGGACATCTACGGAAGCGCTCGGAGACGTTACTGTACCACCGGATTGCATGTCCAGGATCCTTGGAGATACAACGACCGACGATGCCGTTGATCACAAGCTCCCTAGCCCCGAAGAACAGGTTCAAGCAATCGCTCTGAAGTAAGCAGGAAATTTACGCCACCGTAAAAGTGTAATGAATACGAGCGAGTCAATTTTTGTCGATCTTCTCGACTGTAAATCTTCTATAGCTTCACGGAACTATGAAGAACATTGAGTTCATTAAGGACTCGTTTCGATAACTTGTTTTAGTGACATTTAATTTGGTTGAACTTCGTTTTAGGGTATCCCGGATTTGTGACTTTTTTTATAGCATATTTTAACTTTTAACGAATAGAATCCAAAAATACTAATTCTAAGGCGCTATTTTGAGTTGTTATTTTGGAAGTCATGTATGTATTGTATAAAGTTTATGCATATTGTGCAGTTTACTTGAACATACATACATATTTTATGACTTATATGTATTATTAAGAGCTCAATTAACAGAATGAAATGGTATTGATCTAGGTTTGGGATAAGGTTAATTAATATTATTTAGAAATATATTATCAACGAATAGACACAAGGGAATTCACGTTCTTCAAGATATTGCTTGCGCAAAAGAGGCCGCTCATCATGACGATGATCTAAGTTTGTCAACCACATTTTATTGTGCGATATGCATAAACTTTATATGGGAGTAACTTTTGAAATAATGATCTCCGCGTCGCATAAAATTAATATTTTTCGATTCTATTTATTAAAGCCACATATGTTATAAGAGACATCACAAATTCCATGTGCCTTAAAATAAAGTGTGTGCCTTCAATTTCATTACCTGCGACATCTTTCATGTTTGACCATCGTTAACATCTACATTGACTTTCGAATTTTGGTTTCTGGTCTCGGTTGGTAACGATGACACAATGTGTGTTGTAGATTCCCAGCGGAAATTGTGGCAGTAGACATCAGCGGAAGAGGATTCGAAAGAATGTCGATGAAAAGAAGATCTCTGCTGTCTAGTCAAGAAAATCAAGAGACAGCGGTGAAACGACGATCGAGGCCTCGCAGGCCCAGAGGAAAAAGACGAAATACGATCGCTGGTACCGATCAGAAGGAAATTCGACAGGCTATCGGAGAGTGAGTTTATACGTATATTATCTCTACCGTGTTTGATTTTGGCTATTCAGGAGTGGTGAAATTATACGTAATAAGAATTGACTAGATTCAAACATGACTGTGGAAATCTTTGGCTTTATTTATAGAGAAACGACTGGAGAAGAAGCGGAAGAGATAATGTCAAATATAGCGTCGAGGGCTCATCGATCAGCGAGTACGGATATATTGGGTTCGTCGAAGAAAGACTCGCCGACGGAAAAAAAATCTCACTTCAATACGTTGAAAGCGTGGGGTATGTCCAGATTGAAACTAATCAGTCCGAAATCCAGTCAACAGTCGGAGCAACAGGAGACAAGCGCTTCGGGTACAGAGAGGTCAGAACAGGATCAAGGTCAGTCGAGAACAGCCGAAGAAACAAATATTTACGAAATGGTAATAACCAGGCGCAGGAAGGACAAATCTCACGAAAGGAAGCCAAGTTCCTCGAGCTCGAGCGGAAAGAGCACCTCGAGTATACCGGTATCCGTCCCGAGCACCGACAGACAACCGAGCGTGAAATTGCGTGAAAGCGCAGCCCAAAGAAGAGAAAGACGAAAGGGAAGCAATCGTGACGAGCCGCCTCATTCCAGCTCTGGAAACTGGAGTGCATCCTCTGAAAGCGGAAGGGCGAGTATCGGAAGCGAAACCACCACTACCACACATCAACCCAGGTATGACTGTTGCTCGTTTCGAGATTACGACGCGAGGTAATGCGTTACGAGAAAAACGAAATGATACTTATTGAATGAGAACTTGGTATTAAAACTCGTATATCGCAGAAAAATCGTTCTTTTAATAGCATAACAGGAAATTGAAAATGGATATTGAAATATACGTATATGTTTTTATTCTTTAGTTATTTAAAGTAAAAAAAAGTTCTAAATTACACTAAATATTTTTTTCTGATTATGCTATCAGAAGAAGGTTTCATATTTGTTTGGATTAATAAATATAAGATGTCACTTTTGTGTTACTTATAATATATATTAATAATTATAGTTTGTATTTGTATTAATAGAAACTGATATTAATTTTATCATTATTTTTATAGAGCGCGTATATAAACAGAGCAGAACGATTATAATTTACAATCAATTGCATTTTTATTAGTAGTATGAAATATACATGCAGAATGCATGATTTGATCTCCATAATTTCTGAATATCTTAATTTGTATGAACGAAATAAGTAGGTTAATAATTTTTTGTAAAAGCTACCGAGCTGCATCGACTGATCCATTAAGAATCATATGATTCTATTAAAAAAAAAAAAAACAAATTAATCTATACCTACAAAAAAGTCGAAAAAATAGAATAAATTTTTTTCATATGACCCTTCGTTTTTGAAACAAATTGAGTTTGAAAATTTGTCGAGCATATGTAGTAGTAGTATTATATACATATATATAAAAATTTTCTATTTAAAAATATAACTGTAGCTTTCATAGAGCTTTTCAAGGATTTTTCATTGCATAATAAAATAAATATCGCTGCGACATGTCCCCTTCGAGCCTTTGACATCGTATAATTGCTTGAAACATCGTTAATTGTTTCAAACATTTTTCCGTATCATTTATAGTTTCAAAGCCATTTGCACGTTTCCAGATATATAGGACACACTGCATATGTATATCCATATACATATATTAACGATACATATTATCACAATATGTATAGATCGACGACAACTGCTTCAATTGGAACATCATCGACATCTTTGAGTCACGCAAGGCGGTTTAAGGGACGAGATACATCAACATCATCCTCGGTAACGTCAGAGGGTACATTAACTCCAGATATTATACAAGATATTACCGTGATACCTTTCTCGGACGATGGTGAAACATCGTCTGTGTATTCTTGTGATACGGAGGGTTATTACACCTCCTTCCACGTGGACTCTGGCTTAAAAACTTTAAGGGAAGAGGATCCAGCTCCGCAGTGTCCATTGATGAAATCTAACGATGTCAGTTCCGATCCTACTTCACCGGTTGTTGAAAATGAATACGAACTCTTTGGAAGGGGTTCAACATCAACAACGACGAGCTCAGCGGGCACAGTCTGTACCGCTTTAATGGCACCGCCGCCGCCAGAAAGGAAATCTAGCCTAACTGTTGTCGCTATGGTATAAATAAATTTTTGTCTTTATTTTATAATTTTTTACTTATTGGCCTTCACTTGGGGAAGGCTGGATCAAATCTGACACGCGCAGATGTTTCATCTCTATTTCTTTTTAATTTACGTATTAATATTCTACCAAGCTATATTGAGCTATCATATAGAACAAAAATTTTCTTAATCAGTTCTTCGCTATGCTCCTATAAGATAAAATATTCAATGCTTGCGACAAAAATGATCCAGTTTATCGGGGATAGTTGCATTAGAATCTATGTACACATATTATAATATTCATTTGATAATTCATTAGATTTCTTTGTGAATTTATTCTAAAGTTTATGTAACACCAGAACAATTTTTTTTTTAAATTAGAAGCTCTGATCCACCAATGGATGGAACAATTGGAATAGTAAGTTGAGATGATTGAGAATGGTTGATTATAAGATAAACATATTTAATGTACGTGTTTTTATATGTGCTTTAAGTAACGATAACTAAATGGTCAGTGAATAACATTTTTGGTTGTACTTTAGTGTTATTATTTTTCTAATGTTTATATTGAGTAATGGTGTAAAATTCCTGGTACAGTTCTTGCTATAGATTGTAGTTCAAAAGGTTAAAAAGGGTAATAGCTTGTATCAATAACAAATTAATGTACTCATTATGTCACTTTTTAAGTACGACTCGTTTGTGTATGTATAATTAAAAGTCGTTTCTTAAAAAAATTAATTCATCTTGGCCTATGATGTCATTTTCACGTATATGAGAAACATAAATATTATAATAACAAGTTGAGACATTTAGATAACTAATTAACAAAGAATTTACTGAAACAATATTCTATTTGATAATATGAGTTTTCATTTTATACATTATTTTATACATTTTATAAAAATACATTATGTATATAGAAATAGAATCTTTTATATGTTATAAAAATTTTAGAAATGAATATGCAAAAGGGCTGGTAAAATTATTACGAAAAAATTAAATTGCTAATTGTAATTGTAATTAATTGTATTCTAATTCAAAAATATATTATACAAATATATATGTACATATATTATTTAACACAAAACAGAAAAACTGTTTTGTCCTTTATAAGATATTGTTGCATATATACGAATAATATACTCTATTTGTAAATATATAATTAATGAATTTTGACGAATTACGTAGTCATTTTATAATAGCTAGAAGGGCTCATTCTCAATTTTCTCTTTCTTTCTGTGAACTCTATTTCTTTCAAAATTCATTCAAAAACAATTAATTAAACAATTTTTCGTAATTTAAATATTTTTCAATAGGTTCACGGGCCAAACCAGAACGGCGGCGAGTCTCCAGACAGCGGTCACAATACCTCGTCATCGCCTGTGGAATCAGCTTCGAGTCCAGCATGCACAGGAAGGTCATGCTCGGAGTTCGAATACTCGGAATCGAGCGATCTCGAAGGCTGTGAGAGGATCGAAAGAATCCGTTCGAAAACTGCGATCAATACGAGCCGCATACCGTCCATGTGCGTGATTACGCCACCAGGTTCAGATGACGAACATG
Source organism: Bombus pascuorum (assembly GCF_905332965.1). Lineage (NCBI taxonomy): Eukaryota > Metazoa > Arthropoda > Insecta > Hymenoptera > Apidae > Bombus > Bombus pascuorum. Next base: position 21,044,258 of record NC_083489.1, on the reverse strand, counting down.
CGAGAGATTCGGATCAGGCAAGCAAAAATGCCGAGGACGAAAAAATCGATCTGCAAACGGGAAGTTCGGTACTCATGTCTGCCACGGTTGGGACTTCCAAGATGGAAGTGATTAATGGGCAGGATAAGAATCTCTATGCTACGATTCAGGTATTATCTTTGCCTACAAATGAGAAATCCACGGTTGGACCGAATCAGGTGGGCAAGATCAATCCGCTGAGCGGAGTTCTAGGCAAACTTCGAGGCGTACTTCCAGGCAGGAAACAAGTGCCAAAGAGTACGATGCAAGACCAAGCGAACGCAGACTCCGGCGACTATGTCACCATAGCCGACGTGAGAAATAATAATGATAAACGTCAAGATTCGGCTTCTTGCTCGACTAGCGCGACTCCTGTTCGGTCACCTGTTACTTATGCGAACTCAGATATTTTTAAGAGAGATGCTGAATATGTTAGCTTAAGCGAGTTGCCGAAGAAGCCTGATTCGTCTTTGGAAAGAAAGAGACAAGGTGCGAGGGTTATGTTGGATTCGGAAGGCAAAGTCGTTTATTCATCCGATAGCTTGAAGAGGAGGAAAGGCGCACATACTACGTTTAATCCAGGTTTAATCTATGTCTAATTACATGTTTAATCGTTTGCTAGGCATAACAAACTCATTAATATGCTAAAAAATCATAACATTGTTGATTAGTAATAGAAATCTAAAAGATAATTTTTGGTATATTCTAAACACAAGATATAGCTTTTGTATCCAAGATATTCCTTTTTGACAATTTGGAAAATATGTTGTATTTCATTATATATGAATTAAGTATAATATGCATATGTAATCTAGTATACAGGGTGTTTCGGAACGGGTATAGCTGGATTCTTTATGAAAGAGTAAATCGAAGACATAGAATAACGATATTTTGTTTGCAGCTTTGTTTTCGAGAAAATTCAATTTGAAATTTTGTTGTGTACTTCGCACACAAAAATTTTCAAACACAACTTTCTCAAAAATGAAACCTTCAACAAAAAATTGTTATTCCATATTTTCGGTTTAATTTTGCATAAGAATCCATGCTCGTTTGCACTACCTGTTCCAAAACATCCTGTATACATGTTTTAATATAAAACATCTATTGAACTTTACAATCTTGTTGTACTTCTTCTATCAACTACATCTTCAAATATATTTAATTAAATTACTTCCCTCTCCTCTGTTTTAAAATCCAGGTCCATTTGTAAGAGAAGGAGTGTCACCAAGTCCATCACCATTATTGCATCGTGCAACGCCGAACGTTCGAGCAGTGACGAAGATGAGCGATACGGTGGATGGCTCAAGCAAATCTACGCCACCTACTTCGCCCCAATTAGGCAAGGTGATCATCAGAGCGGCGAAAAGTCCCGATCGCGCGGCCAGTCCGGATTATGTACGAACCCCGACGACGGTGGTTGGTCCAACGAGTCCGACTCCTCATCGACAAGTTCGCGGGGCTTACGTCAACGTGCAAGACGACGAAGGTAAGGCGGCTTCTGATACGAGCACTGACGAACGCGACTGCACTTGCTGTGCTGGTAGATTAGAAGCGCAATGTACACTCGCGATGAATCCTCAGCCTAACAAGTTGAACGCACCACTGACCACCAACGGAACTTCGTTGCTTTCGGTCAAGAGCACCTGTCGAACGGCCTCTGGGGCAATAGCACTGGCACCGAGTAACAAGCTGTTAGATCTGAATAAGTCCAAACTCTGCTTTAACAAAACGTTCACAGAGAATGTAATAGTTAGGTCCACAGATGTAATTAATTGCGATGAGAATCACCCACCGGTGTTCGCTACTGATAGTTTGATTCAAAACGCCCAAAAAGATTATCGAGTCTTGAATAAAGTAATCACGCCTAAGTTGGCTCCTAAAGCTACGAATTTACGCCTTGACTTTGAGAAATCGGCTCTCTGTCCGAAAAATTTGAGGTCGACTGGAAATACTCCGAAGTCGAGCAGGAAGTTGCTAGTGTCTGACTTGGACACGCCAAACTTTCATAGGAAAATTGCGAAATTAAACTCTCAGTGTGATAGCCAAGAGATAGATGTTAAAGAGAATCATAGTCATTTGAGAAATGAAGATAAGTTGTTTTCTACTACATCTGCTATTAACGAGTTTAAATTAAACGAAAGAGACGCGATTGTAGATTCAGATATTGGCGATATATCTGACGATAACAGTTGTACGAAAAGAACTCAGATATTTAGCGGTAGTGATAGAATCGAACGTAAAGTGAAACGAAGTGAAAGTTATCGAATGGCGAATAGTCCCATAATGTTTATTAAAAAGTTTTCTATTAACGGAGAAAAGTCTTCGAAGATTTGTAGAACACCGTCGGAAGAATTACAAGAGGAATTGTTAAAAGAAAGGATCAATTATCCTGACACAATTTCCAGTCCTGAACCTCCGAACGTAAACTTTGATATGAACGTAACGATCTCGATCCCCGTTACGACTGTTTCAAAAAGTCCTAGGCCCAGACCCATGGACATTGAACCTGCTAGAGTTCTTAAATATTCTGGCAATGACACTGAAATTTGGTAATCAATGAAATTTTTTTATTAACTGTTGACGTCTGTTTTTATCAGTTACAATTAAACAAATCAATTTCAGTTATATCGGCTTCTATTCTTATAAGGGCAAATATCACATAATGCGTATAAAGATAGGATAAAGAAATTATGTCTAAGAAATTAACAATAGAATAATGGGCGGAATCGTTTTGTTCGGTTAATAGGTGTTAAAATGGTATTAGTGAAATTATATTATTAAGTATAATAATTGTAACATTTCTTGATTTTTAATAATCCAATGATTTTGCAATTATGTATCAAACAGCCATGTTATATGTTTTATATTCAGAAGGTCATAATTTTTTAAATTTTCAAACGTCTTGTTGGTAATTCTGATTATAAATAAAATTTCTGATCTATATAAATATCAGAACTTACACAATTCAACAGTTTGAGAACTTTGTATCTGTGATACTATGCAATAATACATATTGTTAAAAGTAATTGCCGTAATAATATTGGTTTCGTTTTATCACAATCAAGGATTTAGGAAGGCTCTTATATTAATAGTGTTTCACCAATTTAAGTTTGCTACTCCAATATAGAAATTTGTATGTACTTGAAAAATCTTTACTAATATTCTTATGAAAATATTTTTAAAAAATTGGATATTCAAATTACATGATAAATTAGTTTACAATTTTTTTTATACAAATTTCATTATGAAGAAGAATATTCTAAAATAAATGACAGACAAGTGCAGTTAGAAACTTTTGATCTGATAAGTTTTATTATCGTAAAATATGTGTTATTAGGTATTTTTCGTGCTACGAGTTACTTTGAACGTTACTTTATTAAATTGTCTATGTCATTTAATTATTATAAATATATAGAGTGACTATACATAAACGCTTAGCATTAAATAGGAATTAAGAAATTTGTTAAAGTATAATCTAGTTGAAAGGATATAAGGAAAATTATAATAGTTTTAAAAAGTATCAGAAAAACATAACAGACACTTTCTGTTTATAGATATATCTTCCAGTAATTTTTGAACAGAAAATTTAAAATATTCTCTAACTAGTAAAAAGCCTGAAAATAGAAAATAAATTATTTTGGTTAATCTAATTCTGAATTCAAAACAGTAAAACGAGAGAGAGAGAGAGAGAGAGAGAGAGAGAGAGAGAGAGAGAAAGAGAGAGAAAGAGAGAAAACTATTTGTTATTACCCAATAACAAGATAAAAAATGACATTTATTCATTCTTTTAATTTTATCCTCGTTTTGTTATATATATTTTTGTAATTCTTAAAATACCTTTCATTAATAATTAGTCGTATCATATATATGTATACATATATAATATATAAATATATAAAATTATATATATATATATATAATACGACTAATTGTTAATGAACGATATTTTAAGATTTACCAAAATAGGATGAAATTATATACTTAACAATATTTTGATAAGTTCATTGTTCGATTCGAAATAGACGAAAAACCTATATCTATGAAATAAAATTGTTTTAATTAATTCCAAACTGCTTCACGTTAATAAACTTATAAAAATTAATCTGTACTTCTCGTACACATAAATATCCTTCAATAGACATTTAATTTACAGTTCATAGACAAAAGCAATTTATATAAAGAAATTAATATTTTTTAAATAGAAATTCTTAAATATAGAAATGTCTAAATACTTCATAACTAATGAAATTTCTAAAGTACGTAACCAATATCATTCAATCTTACAAATTCACTAACAAAAGAACTCGTATTTGGTATTTTCCTGGTTGCACAAGTATCTTAGAAGATCCTCCGTTCCTTGTTGCTCGAACAGTTATGTAAATCGCGCATTAGATAATTGCCGAAGCCAGGGCATCAGAGCAGTAAATAGATCGATCAGCGGGAGATCTCATCAAGGACCAGCTGGAGCGGGAAAGAATAAAAGAACAAAATACAAGAAAGCACATCGATGTGGAAGTTATCAGTATATACACGTATTCCAGCTCTCGATTCTACGAAAGGAGAGTACAGGCTAACGGGAGAGTGTCATTTGCTTGGAGATTAATGAGGGCAAACGGCAAACGATCCGTTCGACGGTCGCGATAACGAGATCGAACAATGTTTTTCCGCGTTAACGTAGACACGATAGAAAAGTCACGTTTCCTGTATCTACCGACTCATTCGTCCGATCTATCAGCAGCTGCCCCTAACTTAACGTTGCGAAACGATAAATACGAATTCTCTCCTTTTGTCGTCTTTTATGACGTGCGGAATATTTCAGAGTTCAATAGTTTCGATGATAAAAGCCTATCGAACCAGTCCCAACCGATGTATGTACATAAGTGCATGCTTTTCGCAAGGTTAATAGATAACATTACATGCGCATTTCCATTAGTTTCTTTACTTTTAACACGCCACGGATTTCCTATTTTTCGTTCATAAGCGACCACCTGATTACTCTATCGTAGTCTTTCCTTCTTCAATCATACACAGTTATATATACTCTTCACTTATACATGTGTATATACTTTATACTAATAGAGCAAGTTCATTTTTCTGCAGAGTTTTCTATCTGCTTTCCAATACTTCTACGATTTTTCACACGTTTAAGCCCATTTCTCCTAATTTCTTGCTAGTTAAATGAGTGTAAATTATTGCATTCTGTAATACCACGTTGGATGCAAAATGTGATATTATGCAAGTACAATGCAACTGGTAATACAATACAGGATGGGGTGATTCATCAAAATAAATAAAGGACATAGACTAAAATTTTTTCGTATGTAACTTCGTTTCAGAAAAATGTAGATTTGTTTAGAATAGAGAGATGTTTTACTTTGGATATTTTTCATATTCTTATATGTGATGTACATTTTATATAAACTATATACATAGAGTGATCGATAACATGTGGTAGAGCCGGAAGTGTATGTAACAAATAAAATTATTTTCGAAAAAATTCATTTCAAATATATATATAATATATATAAAAAATATTTATAATAAATATGAAATATATATAACTCTGGTAAGTGTTAACAGATCTCGCTGTAGACTAATATCTCTACCTATATTTGTATTTATTGAATTTAATAGTGAAGGACACATGATGAAATAGGATACTTATACGTGATAAATTTTATTATTTTAGAAATTGTTACATTGTTTCCTATTTAATTAAATACCAACTGATAAGTTTATATCCTATTCTTCCTATTAAAATTAAATCTTTCTATTGTAAAGTCATTGAACTTGTTACATTGTGTGTTCTCCACTATTGCATTCGATAAATAAAAATATAATTAGAGTTTACAACGAAATCTGCAATACTTATTACATAAATACATAAATTCAGCTTTTCGAAAATAGTTCTATGTTTTCACGTACCGTCATCTTCTTTTACATCCTCAGTTACACCACAGGTCACCCTATATATAATCTATATTTAATACACAACGTGTGTAATATATAAAATAACCAAAGTGAACATTCATTATACTATTTGGTGTGTGATACATATCTCTATTCAAGTTCCATTTTTTAAATTTCATATAAATTTCATATTCATAAGAATATAGTGTTATATAAACATCTCCAATTTAATAATTTATATTTATTATTTTTTACTTTGAAGACTTGAAACTTAAGATAAGACTCAAATATTGCTACAAATAAAACCTGCTATTTGTCAAACCAGAACCATAATTCACGAAATGAGTGTAACTTCATATTATGAAGCACATATATGTATTATGGGGTTAACATAAATAGTTCGATGATTCAGAGTTCAACGGTTTAAAATAACCCTTTACGATTGGGACACATTTTCATTAATTCGTTTCATTTTTTCAATCGGAACCTATATCATAATTAAGATGGAAATTATAAGGAACATCACGGCAACATAAACGGTTGTTTGTAAACCGTTGTTGAAACGAATCCTTCGTAAACTGCTATTATGTTAGGGAAAGGAATTATAGTGCGTTTGATGACGAGTGAATAGGAAATTTTTGCCTCGGTGTACAGCATACAATAAAGTTAGCAGTGGAGACTGATAAGCTGGAAAACTCCAGGGAGCCCCCAATGAAGCCTCACTTTGTTAGCCCTTATCAGCATCATTAGCCGCTGGCTCAACAACTAACAGAATTGCATCAGACGTGATGTTTATCCCAGTCGATAATTCGAAATCGAGATAAACAAAATTCCCTCCTACTCGTAGCAGACGATTCAAATACTTTCGAGCGGATGCCACCATCCTCAGTTCACTTCGATCTGGCCACGTTCACGTCCGGCAGTCGCCTAACTCTACCGATTAAGCGATCCCTCAACCCCTTCCGAACTTCGTCCCTTTTCGATGATTTCTATCTATTTCACGAACTTAAGTCATCTGACATTATCAACGGTAGCTTACGTAACTTTTCGTGGATTTTGCATCCTCTACCTATTCCTTAAGATCAACTTAATTTAAAAACTAGTACCGTAAATTATTTGTCTATCATGCGAATATGCAAACTTAAAATAAGTCGATATTGAAGTTATTCACGATTTTCAATGAACATTCGTCGTGTTATTGTTCGGACATTGTATGGAGGCCGGTGCACGAAGCATCAGGAAGTTGTTAGATCTTCACGCGTGAATGCATTGGCAGTGAGCTGGGAGGGGAAGAAATTCGCGGTTTTAACAAGTGGCGATGATAAGGCGGTATCTATCTAGCAACGAAGAGGAAACCTTGTCGCTAGACAGGCAGTCGCCAGCCTTGATAGTTTGAGAGAGAAATCATTGTAAGACGAGTGTGGTCTTTGCGATTTGACAATCGTCGTAGGCTACAGTTGCATTCCAACATGCTGGCGAGGCATTTGCTTTTTATTGCGACCAGACGACATCGTAAGTCAAAAAATTTCTATTTTTGGTTTTTTTTTTTTTTTGCTTTTTATTTCTAACTTGCCACAATATGTTCTTTAGTTTGATTATCGGCGTTTTGTTCTTTTTCTGTTTGAGAAGTCGCAGGTTTTGGTTTGCTTAGGAAATATGTATGTATGTACATAGACGCATTGTTCCGACAGTGAATTATATTTTTTTGAACTTGTTATTGACATAAGTACTGCCATTGTAAATAGCAAATTTTGCCGATTGTTAAACAATAGATGTTTCGTATTCGAATGTTAATATCTTTTGTTACAATTTATTTTCGTTGGAATTAATTTCAGTAATAAGTGGTTTAAGCTGGCACATAAATAACATAATTTTTCTGATTGTTACTTTTTATTGTAATAATTTTTATTTGTCGGTATTTGTGTTTTATTTTCTCGTTGTTCGTGAAATATATACACAAGAGTTCGCGTTATATGTATGTTTCCATTTAAAAAATTTCCGACGAAAATTGTTATTAACAAGCACATTATGGATTATGCAAAATAAGTACGAATAACAATTAAGACTGAATTTACAAAAAATAATATGTTGCGGTAAATGTTTGATTGGTTGCATTTACAATACATGCATGTTTGGTAACGCATGAGAATAGTTTTGATTGCTCTCATACTCCTGCTATGATTTTAAGATTATTATGTCCCACTTAGTTCTCATTTTGACAAATGAAAGGATTTTTAATGTCTTATTGAAAAGATTTACCATAGCATTGAAACGAGTCTTTCATATATTCTTAAGATTTAAAAATATTCTCAATGATATAGAAAGCCAATTAAGTTAAAAACAATCCAAATGATATAACAGGATTAAGCTTAAATCATCTTGAATGTTCTCAAATATCTCTTCGGTATGATAGACTTAATCTATTCAGGTTTCCTGACACTTCAGCAGGTACAACATCCTTCATTATATCTTACATATAAAAATCCAAATCAAAGGAACAGACATTAATTCTGCTAATCTTTTCTACCGCATTATTTTGTCAGATCTGTTTTAAGCGCATATATTTCATTCTTTTTATATACAACACTTTTATATAAAGTAACACGCTCGTAACCAGCGATACATACATATATATGACACTTTAAATTGATTTAAATTTTGTTTTAAGGTGCAAAATGAGTGAATATACAAATACATTTAACTAACACGCGGACTGACACTTGCATAGTTGATTGCGATTTGTTTGTATCTTCGTTTTTAAAACAATATCGCCTTACATACTTCGTATCTGTATTTTCTCCATTATTATTTGATTTAGTTTTGTTATACTACAACACTATTATATATGTAAAAAAATAAAGTTTCCTAACCAATCGAATACTATCATAAACAAAGTTACTCCATTTTCTATAATAATTCCTATAAGAGAAATAGGAATCAAAGGAGTAAAAAATTAGTTCCAAATGTGGAACCGATTTACTTTTGCAATAATAATTGTGTTCTGACATTTGTATTTCTTTATTAACGACTTTTAATATCAATGAAATTGATAATCGTATAATATCAAACGAAACAATTTTATGATTAAGTAATTATATCAGATAAAGATTTGATAATATGGCTTGCGTGTGAATAGGATATCTCTTCCATTGATAATTAATCTCTGTTTGTTTAATGTAAAATAATTTAAATTAATTTTAGAAATAAAACCTGAAAAAGAGAGAACGGAGAAGATTGGTTAAAATCAAATATTTAAATTTAAATTGGTACAAATACAATACATTTTCAGTTGTTTTGTGACACTACAAGTGAAAAGTTTTAGTGCTTTCGCTAATAGTGGCATATTTTGTGTTAAGTTAGCTTTATAATGTCACTGAAATGACCCACAAAGATTTCTTTGTAAAATTTAAAAAGTACTTCCTGTAAAATATACATTTTTTGAGTTGTAACATTATCCATGCCAGGCAGTGATGTTATAAAACATGCTCATTCTTGACGACAAGTGCGATACGTAAACAAATGTAAATAAAACAAGTTGCTATCAATGAATGATTAACTTTTATGAATGTTTACGAAATTTGATAAAATACAGTGTTTCGTCTTGAATTATGTCCGATATTTTTTACAATTTTTCTCTTAATATCTACTTCACGAGCAACTTGTTGGAAAGGGATAAATCTAACGCAAAAATGTAATAATGATGTGGGGAGACAATACATTCATAGGCGCACGCTTTCGGAAGTTTGATTCCTGTGAACCTATACTGTATGATTTATACTGTATGGTCTATTTATAAATGGTTTTTAGAGTAGAAGAAATGCGTAGATTGTTTTTTCACTTTGATTATTACATACATATTTATTAATACAATGATATAAAGAATATACAGAATCTTATGAAGTGTATTTATCTCAATTATCTTCATTATTTCAAATAATAAATGAAAACTCTATGCAATAAAAAAATTGTATGATTGCGGGAAAGATGTAACATGGTGGGAATAATTATTATTATTTTATTTATTTTATATTTCACCGGTACCAAGTTATTCGATATCGAATTTTACATTTTTATTAATTTCTTTTTTCGTTTTAACTAGATTTGATCTTACCGGGCGTAGCTTCGAACATGCTTCATAATGGAAACAATACAATAAAGAAAGTCGAATATTTCTGAAATGCGGTTTGAAATAAATAGCATGCCTTTCTAACACGTTCAATGCTTATGGTAATAGAAAATTTTCATACAATATCTACCTGTGATTATATTGAGAAATATAAATTATTATGAAATACTTTTCCATAAATTCGAGATTTTTAGTTCACACGCTATATTTAAGTCGATCACATGTATAATTTAAAAGTATGTGTCGACGTGAATATGTGTGAAATAGGGGCAACCTGACCGATTTCAATGATCTTGAAATATGTTGTTACAGTCAACTTTCTAAACAATTTTTTCCTATATGCACATATAACCGCCACGACACGTCCCTTGGCTTTAATTTTTAGATACTGATCTGGTCCAACCTGTAATCCATTGATTTTTCTTTTTTATTTATACAATATCAAAAACGATTATATTTCTCATTAATGAGTTAAGTTTAGGTTGGGCTGTATAAAAATGTGGACACCTATTCCAGGATAAAGTGGAATCATAAGTTACATTTAATTGAAAGTTTTTGCAAGTATCTTGAAAACTAAGATCCAGCGGCGCAGCGGTTATACACATGTAGTTGTAGGAAAATATTGTTCATGATAACATAATTCAAGGTCATTGAAATCTGTTAGGTCGCCGCTATTCCCAATAATTGCAGAAACAATTCTGATTACTTTGTGTAAATATTTATTCCAAAATTCAATTGATGAGACGCTTCACATGTATATTGAACAAGAATGGAACTGTACATTATATCACGGAATTTATTACAAGAAATCTAAAATATTTAATCTAATATTACCTACTATCATTGTCAATCAACAAACAATTTTGCAATACAAATGTAACTTTCTTACTCGGCGATGAATTTTACGATAACACCCATTAAACCCATTAAAGTATTTTCGATACTTAGTCCTAAATAACATTTAATATTCAAATAATTTCGCTCTTGTAGATTCATATTGTATTTGTAGCTACTTTCGTTTCGTATCACCATTAAATGCCTTTGATTCTAAATGGCTTCTGATTTAAACTAAAAGATTACAATTTATTTAGCAATGGTGTACGATTTATTAAAGTTTTATAAAATATATTTAAAGATTAGATACAAGTCTTCTGGCACATATTCTTTAAAAAATTTTAATTCATTGACGCAAACATATTCCAGATTAAATCAAATTGCTTGTGCTTTTGTTAATAAGTTAAAAGATATTTATCTACTTCCACATTTATATCAAAAGTATTTATTTCTAAGGGGAAATTTAAAAAATAAACACAAATATATTCACACATACAAACACATAAAATTAAGTTTCTAATTTTTAAGGTATGTTCAAAATTATATACATTAGGATAAAAGATGATAAAAATTGATTTTAAATTTAAATACTAACATACTGGTTGACATTGTACGATATAAATGGAATTTTATTACTCTCGTTTATAATCGGTTTCCTGCTGAATACTTTTCGAGTTACGTCACGGAAGATAACCATAGGTCACGTTCTGTTACTTACAAAAGTGGAATTACGAATCATTGCATGATATATTTCTGTCATTTGATAACCGATTAGCTTATATGTTTGAAGTAATTTTATTTAACTCAATGGCAAGTCACCTCTAATCGACAATGGAAAGTTTCATGCTACTTTTGTCCTAATTCTATCCCTTTAATATTCCATCGGAATTTGTTTTTTTTTTTAAGATTCTAATAATAAATTACTTTGCAAGATTTATATATACGACACAGTCGCAATAAACATATCGCATATCACAACAAACATTTTGTAGATGTTATTTTGAAAAATTTTACAATTTAATTTTTCCATCTACCCAAAAAAAAAAAAAAAAAAAATAGAATTTTTTATTCTTTCTACTATAAAAATATTGGTATATTATTGTTTGGTATCATTCAATTCAAATAATTTTTATGGAAAATAGTTTCAATAATATTAAATACACATAAATTATACTTTGCCAAATTTAAATGAATCCTTTATTAAATTTTAAGAGTATGAATGTCACTTTATTTATTATGATAGGTATGTTACTGAAATCTATGAAAAAATTCATTTGTAAACTTTTGCAACGTTCATTTCTTTGCACATTTTAAAGTACTTATCTAATTACATTAAATATGTAAATACATATATATTTATTTTTCTCTACTTTATTAACACGAAATGGAATACTTACTAGTTAGTCAAATAATGTTTTTAATATAGTATTGGTAGATAGTTTGAAAATAATCGAAAGCAAAGGAATTAAATAATAAATAATATATAATATAAAACAATATTTTAGAAGATATTATGATTTATAGAAATCAGTACGGAGTAACAAATAAAAGCCTTAAACCTACCAAATAAAGATATTTCGTTTTTATCCTCATTTTCAAAATAGTAAAATGTCAGTATCATGAAGAAATAAATAAATTGCAAATCAAATTTGTTTTCTATCGAAAATGCTATCGAATACTTTTTTGTACTTTTTGTCATTCTGTTTTCATTTTTCAGTATTTCAAAAGAATGATTTTTAATTTTTACTTGATTTTCTGTTCTGGTGTGTTCTAAATAATTTCATACATATTATAGAATATTTATATCAAGGCTGTATCATCATTCATAATACCATTGAATAACACTAACCATACAAATGAATAACACTATGAAATTTCTACATCCAATCTTCTATTAAGGGCATCATTCATAAATTTTGGAACAATTCGTTTTCATGTAATAGTATTATATCTTAGAAAATTCAGTTGGGATTATATGACCAGTAACGTAGTATAATTGTAATCAAGGCTTTTGCACAATACTGTAGGATTCTTCATACATACACATCATTCTTCGCTTTTTCTTTGGTGAATAACATGAAACATGATGATATTAAAAAGAAAAATTCGTAGCGATATCCTGAATACTCCGTATAACCGAAGAAAAGAAATGTTTCATGGCGCTATCATTTTACATTCTTGATAATCGTCTTGGCTGCCGCATATATCATAGTAGTTACTGAAAAAGTGGAGCAACATGACATGTTGCTCGATAAAAATGAAATTCACTGTCTGATGCTATAGAAACTTACGCCGTTATTAAATCGTTTCAAAGAAAAATATATCTGTCTCGTCAAATTTTATCCTGTAGAATGTGATGAACGCAAGGAATAATTAATTATCGTGCGCAGCATTTATCTATAATTCTTATGTTTTTAACATATGACGTGTATTTACTGTTTTAGTTATATGAATTGTACCATGAATCATTTATATGAACGTCTAACAGTAAAATTTATGTAAATTATTGTTTTTTAGTGATATGAAGCAATTTTCGACTATCAATCGTGTTAATGAAAATAATCTCATGATATGCGAAATGTAAATGGACAATAATATTATACATATAAAAAGCGTATTATAAAAATCTTACATAAAGAAATAAATTAAAAAAAGTTGGTTAAAATTAATGTATACGAAACTTGGCTTTTTAACAGCCACGTTGAATACACAAAGAATATTATACATATATGTATGAAAATTAACTTTTTTACTCTCGATTGGACTAATAAGTTACTAATTATTTAAACAGTAAATGTGGTTGTTTTTGGTAAAGTTTAATGTATTATATATTCTTTATAAAATCATTCAGAAAAATATGTTTCTATTACTTATTAGCTAAAAACTAAATTTTCTTAAACGGTAAACAAATCAGTTCTGGTTTGAGAAAGGTTAATAAGTTAATCTTGACACACATGCATGACATTTTCGTGTTATACGTGTTATTACACGTATTACAACTATTGCTAGACATCAATGGTAGATACTAAGACAAAATATCGTATTATTAAATCTGTTTAGTAGCTTAAAGATTATTGATCAATGTCGTTTTTCTTTATTTCTAAAATATTAAAATAATCTGTCAACCATTAGTATCAATTTCATAAGAATCTGCAATAAGTTTAATAACTGTGCAAATAAAAGCGTAATGAAATCCGTCCATGTAAATAAATAATTTATTAAATTTAGAAATATAGATAAATTAAAAGAATTTTAAAGTAATTAATTTTAAAAAGTGCAACGCCTTCAGGCCACTCGATCAATATCCATTATTAATTCCTTTAATTTTTATATAGTAAAAGGTGCTACCTGTTCGAAAGCAATGACCGTTGAAAAAAATCTGTCGAAACGAAAAAGGACCTGAAAAAGTGTCGAAACTTAATAGGAGAGCAAAAGAAACATAAGAAATTAAGCGGAATATATCGATACTTCGCAGGCAGTGTTCACCAGCTGGAGATTATAGCCATTGCCCATCCTGCTGGCAGACTAGATTAAGTTACTATACAACTTTTTCATATATGTACAATAATGTACATATACGTATATATACGTTCTCGTATGTGCTCTTCGTTCTTTTCACCTTTCCTTTTACGAGTCAGAACATATTGGATTACAGAAACTTGCACGTAAACAGTGGATTCGACCACTTTCAAACGGGAGAATTGCTTGTTCTGTAAGTATTAGTATATGCCACGTATATGCATCGAAGAGAGAATTATAATAAAATCCTGTACACGATATACGGATAAATAACTGCTCCTGTTATCGTTTTTTGTTTCTTCGTCGTTGGTCGAGGTAACGAAATACAATGAAAACAAAGAAACGCAAGGAACATATGCAAAATCAATTGATCAATTATTGGAAATGCAAATTTTATGTGTGAAATACAAAATTGTATCGCATTATGTATAAACTTTCATTTAATTTGATTGCTTTCTTATGTTGGATTTTTGCAATTATTCATGTTAGAAAAATATCATCGTTGTAATGTAAATATACCAAATCGTATTATATATACTTCTGTTAATATTTACTGGGTGTCATCAGCGTTTACTGTGAATTACGCGCGTCATAATAAGCAGCGATGTATGCAAAGTTAGAACAAGAACAAGAAAAAATATTGTGTAGCAAATAGCAAACGAGTTCAGGTTTCGGCATGTGGTGAAAACGTGTGTGCCTCGACTTTGCCGTGTCGCATGTTAACTGATGCGTGCTCCTTCTTGCCCCTTGTTGTAAGTAGCGCGTAGCACTAACATTCTAGTGACTAACTTCAGATAAGACACTTCATCCACAATCAATCTTTCATCCACCATCGACACTAGGATGCACCGCTTATCAGTAAAACAAGAATATAATATATTGAAAATTTTACATATGGTGTTTTTAAAATGTTTCGTAATACTTTAAGGAGTATATTCTAGTAGCAAAAATGATGAAAAAATATCATGTAAATACAGGTCTAGTTGCAAATACTTTATTTTCGAATTATGATTTTTGAAGTTAAATATCAAATAAGATTTTTAAAGCTATTAGAGATATGTTTCTTATAATATTGCTTTACAAATATGACCTTTGTAAATGACAAGCTCTCGCTATGCTTATATATTTATTAAAAATTTTAACGAATACTTTTTATTATCTGGTTTTATCTGAAAAGTTGTGTAGGATAATCTATAAGTGAAAATATATAAAGAATTTTATGTGAAATTTAGTAAACGATTTATTATAAAATCTACGTTTCATTCATTTTTCCAAATTATAAGTAGATATTGAACGCAATATAAAACATACATATATAGTGTATAAATAGGAAAAGGTTTACTTATAAATTCAACTAATTGTATTATGAAAAGCTTATAAAAATTACAAATATATAAAACAAATTTCAAATTTTTATTTTGGAAATAATTACAAAATAATTAAGTCGAATTTTGTATAAGATTTTTCCTATCAATTTGCTTATTAGTCAAAGTTTAACTTTTACAAAAGATACATTTTTATATTTTGTTATAAAATATGAAAAAATAGCTACAATTATAGTTATTGAATTATTTTAAAACTAAGAACATAATATGAAGGTAACTTATTACAATAAACACGACTGATTTTTCTTATCCTATAATGAAAAATGTCTAGTTACATATTAAATATTTGCTGATAATTTTGTAATAAAATGTTTGCAGCCAAATCTAATGTTTCTTTTATTTTCACTTGATAATTATATGTTTACAGTTTCATAATAAAAACGTAAAACACTTTGTACATCGAAATACGAGAAAATCCAGAAAATTGGATTTTTAAGACTTTATTATGAGAAACACTAAAATACTTATAATTGTGTAGGTTATGCTATGGTAAAATTATATTGATATTTTATTCGAATATATTCTTTAATGAAGAACTTAGAACAGTTATAATTGAATAACCCATTCAAGCGCTTGATGCGACATTAAATAATAGAAATTTGAAAAAAATAAACTTCTTCGCTAATATGGATAGTACAATACAATTTTAAAATTGAATAAAATGTTTTAAAAACACTCTTAACTTTACAATTATTACCTAAATATCTATAATTAATTCGTAATTCATATTCGGTGTCGTCATTTTAATCAACGCAATCAAATAACACACCACCAAATACCGCATATTTTCATATTTCTCTCGCTACAGCAAGAATTAATCAGCTTGCGACTAATATTTAGAGATCTACTTACAACCTGGGTAGAGGAGCATGCAGTATTTTGTACCGTACATGTACGTGTATACGTACTTATGTGTTACTATATAGTGTATAAGGCTAATTCCTTACTTGTGTGCACCTGTATGTTTATAAATGTGTATATTTCTCCTCCTACTTTTTTTTGTATTCGATCGATTTTTTATACAGCGCATCTTGCCATTCGAATGTACATACCGAAGAACTATGTCGTTAAACCTTTATGAGAAATGTATGGTGTGAATAGAACTCATTTTTTATAGAAATCATAGTTGCATTTTGTTATTTGTTCTTTCGGCTCACGTTCACGTTTCACCTGTATCGTATCATATATTGTCCATCCGCCACTGTAAATATTGTAGTTCACCCAAAATCGATCAGTTACTCAAGGCTATATTCTCGACTACGAAAAAACTGGCATTTCTATTTTTTTTTTTTTTTTTGCTACAATATCTTCACTTTTGTATTTTATTCGGAGTAGGAAATTTCTGAACTATCGATTCAATAATACTTTTTAAATATGTTTAGTACTTTAATACTTAAATATAGCTTAAATATTTAATTATTTGAGAGTATCATAATTTATATTATAATTAATATTATAATTTATATTATAATTTATATTATAATTTATTTTTATATTATAATTTTAAATACAGGCGATACGACGTAACTGTTGCCACGATTTTTCGGATACTAAATTTGACAAAAAAATATTTTGGATAAAAATTAATTAACTTTCAATCAGCTACAAATTGCGATATAAGAAATTTTCAAATAAAAAAATTGTTTTTTTAACGGAAACTCAAGATTACCTTCAATATTTTGGAACGATACTACGTATTTTTGAATCGATATTGTTGTAGCTAATGTTGAATTCAACAAGTTGAACGACCTACTATATCATCACCTAGAAACAACATATCTAAACCTTGAAATATTGGCATAATCGAGGAAAATCTTATTGCTAAAAATTATTTTACTTCGACGAAATCGTACATTTCAAACTGGTGAGCTTCGAAAAGAAAAATGTTAGTCATGCACATATTACAAAAGGAGCATAAACAGCGCGTAAATGTAAACATACATTGTATAGTGTAAGAGTACGTTTGTGCGTTCAATTGTGATAAATATTCCAATTATAGTCTACAATTTTCTAACCACAATTCCGAACTATACAGTACTTTTGTTTTTTTTTTTTTCTTTGTACTGATTACTGTTGCAATACCGTCACAACGAATTTCTTGACATGTTTTGCGACTACGTTGATGTTTATGCCCCTTTTGTAATATACGTATGATTGATATTTATCTTTTTGAAACTTACCATTTTTGAAATGTGTAATTTGATTGAAATAAAGTAATTTTTAACGATAACATTTCACGATTCATGGTTATTGCAAAGATAAAGTATAATAGGTCGTTGAACTCGTCTTAACATCAGCTACGAGAGTATGGAATCAAAAGTATGCAATGTTGTCTAAAAAAAAATCAAGGTGGCCATGACTTCTTGTTAAAAAACAATTTTTTTTTAGTTTCTTACATCGTAATATGCAGCTAATTGAAAACTGATTAACTTTTATTCACATCTTTTTGTCAAGTTATCAGCAGTGCCTGAAAACTCGTGGCAACAATTATATGGACAGCAATAGTATTTTAATTAATAATGTTCTACTTTATGTATTGCATTATTGAAAATTTTGAAAAAATTATATTTGGAAATTTGCATTTTTCGTTTACATAAAATACATAAGAGACAAATTTCTACTAATTAATAATGTAAAAATCAATTTTGTTAATAATATAGAATTCAATTTTATGTTATATAATTTTCTATCCTTTATATGTTTGAGGTAATATCGTACAAAATATGATATAAATCATATATATAATAAAATAAATCGATAGCCGAAGTTTCATAATTTCGACAAACGAGAGAAAAGATACCAAAATAGTTATTCTAATCGTTAAATTCTAATAGTACGATGTTTGTGTATAACTTTCTCATAAAATGTTTACAACCAAACTTAATACTTTTTTTTATATTAGTCTTGAAGTTATATGTTAACAGTTTGTCGAGATTCATATATAATTTACGTATACGTTCAGGATTATATCTCAGTGGCCTTGAAAATTAATTGATTTTAGACAGACTCTAGCCATTATTCGACTCCAACCTGTCCCGATACCTATCGTTTACCTTCTCTCTTTTTTTATTCACTCTTGTCTCCATGTTCGCACTCGTGCACTTAGTCCATGTACATAAGCATATTAGTTTTAGAGAAAATAAATGCACCTCACACGCGTGTGGCAAACTTGCTAATAGCTCATGTACATATCGTAGTACTATAGTTCATGTTATGGTGAGTACATTTTGTTTTTAACTCCATCAAGAAAAACTCGGGTCCGATATAGAATGTTCAAATGTTCGAATGTACATTCAATCAAAGAGAATAGTAATTTTCAACTTCTTCATGGGTACTGACGAAACCAAAGTTAAAATATTTCAGGATCACCAAAAAAAGTATAGTAAAGTATTCGAACACTTGCAAAGACCTTTTATGAATGTGTTACGTGTAGTATACGAAACATTCCGAAATTTCATTTGCATTGCAATCAGTCCGAATTATTATGATTACGTAGGTACAGTTTGAACTAATCTAATAATATGTGTAGAAGGTACAACATTATTATTACAATAATTGTGATATAAATATATACCGTATAATAATGTATAATGATTTGAAATACTCTCAGAACTATTTTTGGATGATAACATTTTTATAACCATAGGACGCGTACCACTGGTTGAAAACCGCTGAAACAAGTTATTCTAATCTTGTTCTATCATTTTCTTTAAATTAAATATGATTCATGGAAATTACGAAGCTGCATTCTATATCGGACTTGAGTAATTGATCGACGAGCTACACTTTTCTCGTGCTTTTGTCGAATGCTTGCATATGTAAATGTATTTTTGTATCGTGCTTGCTTCGCTTTGATCTTACTAACGATAATGCTATTAATGAATTAATTTATCTTTTAATTTAGAGTCATTTATCATGGATTATTTCAAAAATTTAAATGTCGTTTGTATTGACATGAATATATAATATTAATATGAAAATCGAGAAGATAAATTACGGAAATTATAGTTTTTTGCACTGAATCGAAACTGACGGTAATATTTATTAACGAGAAAATTTTCAAAAAATTTAGAAAGAAATAATACGTGCAATTTGTGTAATAATTAATATCAATTAAGCGAATGTCTAACGAGTAGCATATACGATCTAATTCTATTTAAAGCTTAAAAAAGATCTTCTTATGTTTTATTCAAATTAATCGAATTATCTAAAAAACAACTTGAATATAAAATTTGTTATTTAGTTGATTTGACCTATTCTTTCAAGTTTCCCTGCTGCTCTCTATTAAACAATTTTGTCTTCAAGTCATTTGTATTTCAGTCACTAAGTCATTTAAATTATGAAAACGTGTTATTTTACTTGACTTTAAACATTATCTGCAGTTTCCAATGAAATTTTAATTCTTACAATTATTTCTTGACTTGACATTTATACATACAGAACTTCCTCTATATGAATTAAACGAAATTTTAATTAATGCTTTATTAATTATACCTTTGCCGATTGATATCTGAATATGAATTTTTACTATACGAAAAATCATAGATAGTGAGGAGAATCAGTAACCTATTATAGTAATTTCATTCATATAAACTTTTTATCTCTCGACAAATTCATGTAAATGCAGTTTTACTATGATGTTATTCCTATTTCATAGTTTTTCTACATATCCTTCAGCCTAATTGTAGGTATTCATTTTTAATTACATGTTCACGTACAGTAAGGATATTTACATATATTCAAATGTCCCTAAGTGAAGAAACTTGATTTATATACATTGCATCTCATAAATATAATTTTCAATTCTCTACAACATGATTAATTAAAATTATATGTATATACAAAGTCAAATAGTTGAAATTATTGAAAATTAGAGGATAATTAATAAAATATTCTGTTATGCTTGTTCTATTATGAAACGAATATAAATTGGATTTCAATTGCTTTTGTCTTAGTCGATAGAATTTATCCCTTAAAGAAAATTTGGAGAAAAAAGAGAAACAAATTGTTTCTCAATATAACTTCAAACATTGCAAACTTCATTCCTTATCACATTAATCACGACACACAAGAATTAGAAATTTTTTGACGATTTTATAGCTATTAGACGCAGTGTATGTTATATGAATTATTTTTTTCGCGACAGATTTATACAGACGAAGTTCTACTGTAATGTTATTCTTATTTCGTGTTTTTTTCATCCATCTCCTTCATTTTAACTTGACTTTAAGTCAAGTAACTTATCATGTGAGAAGTTTTTGAAGAACTGCGACATAAAAATGTAAAATAATATCGAAAAAGCTTATGTCTACACAATGCTCTTTGTCTATACACAATTATTGTAGATACTTACATGTATAACTAAAATAAAATTCGCATGAAGTTTCAAATGCTTAATGATAAAGAAAATACAAGCTTGAAATTAGATTACTCGAATTCAAATATCTTGAATAATTATTAATCTCTACTACAGCAAGGCGTTAATATCTGCAAAACTCTTATAATTAATCGTTAGATAATACAAAATTAAGCTAAATCTGAAATTGCAATTGAGCACGAATAAGGGAAATGATTAATTATTTTGTTTCAGACAATACACTATTGGCAATAGACTCGGTGCCCTCTCATGGGGTAGTCCAACCTCCACCTTATATTTCACCTCCTAAACTCGATGAATCTCAGAAGCAGAAAATTCAAGAGATCTTGAAGGCCCCTCCCACATGCCAGAAGATCCAAACGTGTGAAAAGCAACAGACGACTGTCAACTATGGCCAACAATCAGCTCATCCTCCGAATATTTACGCTCATGACCTTCGACGAAATCTGTGCAACAGTAACGATAAATTTTTCGAACAAAGTAGAACATCACATTACAACGACTTGCAACACGACTGTGACCAACGTCAGATCGTGTATATGCAAAATGCCAGAAACCAGCAATACTATGCGTCTGGAAAAGACGTTAGTCGACAATTTTACACGCTACCATCGAGAAGACTACAGAGGGACGTCGAACCACCTCGAAGCGTCACGCCGGATATTACGAGGGGTCTTGGACGGAGTTCATTGAGTACGATGCATGTGATTGCCAGGCATGGCCAGAAGGTGATGGTAGAACAGGATCCTAATCGCCATAGCTCTCAGATGGAATTGAGTAAAAGAACATCAGAAATCATCGAAATGGAGAACAGATTAATGCAAAGTCAGGAGCAACAACCGATTGTGGATTTCAGAAATAGGTGGGTAACGGTTAATTGGCTAAATAGATGTGACAATACAGCAGAGTCTTAATTATCGGAATGAAGAATCAACTGGAGATTGGCTCAGTTTGACACGTGATATTTGACATTCGACAATTGAACAAGAATAAAAATTGAAACGAATTCTTACATCTTTATTCACAAGTTTCTATTTTTGCCGAATACCAATACTTACCAAATAGTTCAGAATAAACAATTTTTTCTCATACGAAAACAAAATTACTCGGTTATAATTATCGAAAACGGTCGATTATTCAAACGGTGTATGTCATACTTACTTCGGACAATTTCGAGATTCTACTATAAATGTGGCAACTAGTATGGAAAGTACAATAGATAAACAATAAATTTACTGCATAAATAGATTTAAAAGTAAATGTTACGATCAGTACAGGAAACACGGTCAACAAACAATCTAGAATTTTCATGAATATCTTTATTTTCTACATTTTACATAGAAACTTTTATGTTTATTTTGTTGTAATCTAAAAATAAAATATATTTTTTATATTTCATAATATTTTTAAGTTTTTATATTTTTATAAGATCTCTTTAAGAGTGAATATTTGGAAATGTATATTTTCATTCATTATACATAATGAATGCGACATTATATTACGTGTGACATATTATAACGTTATATACATTATATAGCTCATTAAAGAAGTAATTTATAAAGAAATAAAAAGGATATGAACTATCTGAATGAAATGACCAATAACAATATAATATTTTACTGTATTATTTTCTAAAAAAGAAGTTACAAATTAACAGATAATTTTTAACTTATATCGTGAAAGTAAATAAGAATAAGAAAAGTATTGTATAAAATTTGTTCTAAATTTTAGGGGAAATATGTAATATGATATAAACGATGTCAGATATAGCAATATTGTAAGAAACAGAAGTAAATTTTACTTTCATGACATGTTAAAGTTATGAATCGCTTCTTAATGCTGTCTTTTCCGGGTCTTTCGCATCTCAGCTCTTTTACAATATCATCCACCAAAGGATTAAAATAACGCAGTGATATTTCCTTAAATTCTCAAACGTACGTAGTAAATGTAAATAAGTTCATAGTATGCGTAACTTATCGATGTTCATAATAAAATAATTCAAAGATATGAAAAGAAAACACTAAAAGGAATTCACTCTAAACTCGAATCTTCTTTTTCTTCACCCAGATTCGCAACACCATTAGGGCTAACAGCGCTTGGATATCGATTCTTTGCGTCCTCGCCTGTTCGTGATCCCGTTACGAAGTCTCCTAGTGCTGATGCGTTAAAGTACAATCCAATTTCTCCGATCGGGCACGGCTACGGTAATAGTTTCAAGTCGTCCACGCCGACTGGACGTAGTATGCCAACTGTTGCCGAACGTTTGGCTCAAACCGCCAATAACTCGTTGTCGATGTCAAACTCCGGAAGAAGCACTCCTGTTCAAAGTTCGTCTGGTCGAAGTACACCGACGAACTTGATCCTTTCTCCGACGAAGAGCACCATGTCCAACGAAGAACTATTCGCTGCAATACATAAATCGAAGAAAAGGCTGAATATTAAGGAAGATAACGAAAATTCCTCTCCCTACGGATCGACCAATTCTTTGGTAAAGGTGATATCTGGAAGTAGTAATACCTGGAGTTCCGAAACACAAAAATCTTCGGTATGTAGAAATATGAAAAATTGTTTTATATGGTTGATATCCAATACATATACTAAGTTACCTTTCTATTATCATAATTTAATTATATAAGTACACGATTAATATTCAATTCTCAGGAAACAAATTACTTACTTTCAAAAGTTCATGTACTCCAAGATGATGAAAACTAAATTCTTTGTATTGGATAATGATATATATATGGAAATTTTTAGTGATGACTATGATCTTATTACTCGTTATTAATAAGGCCTGTTTACTAAAATTGACTCATTTATTGAGTCATATTGCGACATTTGAGTCATTTTCTCAGACATAAATGAAAAAAAGTTTTGCTAATCATTTTTTAAAATATTAAACTAGTCTGATGCACTTTGAGGATCATTGAAAGTGCGGTTACAAGTTATAAAATAATTTCTTAGAAATACAATAATCTTACTTTTGAATCCAAAATATCTGTGCGACATAACAAGGAAGTATAATATAGACAATACGTGAAAAGTATCATTACCAAATGTATTTCTCATATGTTTCTTTATTATGTTACAATAGTATCGTTTTACTACAACTTTTTATAAGATGAATTGCATATTCTAAACGTAAAGTTACTCGCACAATGCACGATTTAACCACTCAAAGAACTAAGTCAATATAATTAAACTACATATTAGAAAGTTACGTATCACTTTTATTAAATCAGTAATACACCTTATAAAAAAGTTACGGTATTATTGAGAATAGAAGCAACCTCGTTGGTTTCATTGACTTTTAAATATGTTGTCACGGTCAACATTTTGAACAACTTTTATTACATTTACATTTATATTTGCGACTACACATATAACCTCCGCACTGCTTAGCTGTAGCTTTTAGATATATGCTACTCTGATTCAACCTATAATCCATTTATTTTTCATTTTATTTAGTTTAGGTTGGGGTACATAAAAACGCGGCCATCTATTATGAGAATGAAGTGTGATCGTAATCTAAACTTAATTGAAGTTTTCTGCGAATATCTCAGAAACCAAGGTGGAGCGGCGGTACTATGCATCAGAAAAAGTTGTTCAGAATGTTGACCTTGATAACATATTTCATTAAAATCAGTGAAATTGTTCTTATTCCTGATTACATCACCACATCGTATCTTTGTGTGCGATATATTTATTTATTAACATTTGAATAACTTGTAACAAAGTATGTTGTCCTGGTAAAATATCAAAACAACTACGAAGGAGAAAATTGTTTAAATAGTTCCATTATTTTAAATAATTCTGTCACAAGATTGTTTTACTTTTAAAATCGCTCCTGATCATAGTCTTTCTGACATAAAATACATTACGTTGGGAGTAAAATTCAGTAGAATTTTATTTTAGCAACAACAACCTTGAGCAATCGTCATAATTACCATATGTTCATACTTTGTACGATTTTCATCAAAATTCGAATAGTAGAAATTTGTTAATTCACTGTACGTGTTCCAATATCTATGATGTTATTTGCAGCTTTTTTATTATGCAACTAATTTGTTGCTTTAGTTAAAATGTCCTATCTAGTATTTTTTCCAAGATATGTTGAAATATTTGGAATTCTCTCCATGTCTTACGTTTTAAGTGAAGTCGAGTTGTAATTCGTAGAAATTCGTAGAAATCGTATGGGTTGTTATGAACTAATAATTAAATATTTTTAATGAAATGATGCGAAACAAAGAAGGCATAAATAACAATAAAAGTTTTCTCAAATGTTACGAAATAGTAGATAGAACATTTTAACTAAGGAAGCCAGTAATATCAATAAAGATCAGTTCATCTTATTCACTCCATTTCAGGCAACACAAAACGTTCAACCATCCTCGCCCGCCACATCGCGACTGGACTTCAAAAGGCTGCTCCTTCAACAGAGCGTGAAGACCGGGCCCGTAAGGGTCTCGGCGGCAGAGCAGCTGAAACTATCACGACAGCAGAACCAACAGCAGCAATCATCAAACGTCCAACAAACGACTTCGTTGGCCAAAGTCCTTAGTCCCCGCTCAGTCTGGAGATTTCAAACGCCACGAACGGATGTACTGTCGTCTACGATAATCGAAGACACAGCTGCTGAGGAAAAGGCCATGAAACCATCTCCAGAGAATACTTCTCCCGTGTTAAGACTGAACGTTAGGCGACAATTGGACCTCTGTGGCGATGAAAGCAATAAAGATTCCATCGCGTGTAACGACAGATTAAAATTCTCTAATATAGAATCTTCAGATACGAAAGCTCCTGATATAATAGAAACAGAATCTTCCAGTAAAAATGTACAAACAACAAACGCGCAACAAGCATTCACAAAGAATTCCACTGTGAATAACAATAATAATCGTGAGATCAGTGCTTCAGTTCCTTCATTTCCAAGTACTCTACCGCCCGTTTCAATTACTTCAGACACGCATTCGCAAAGCAAGACTACCAATTTCACGACGATCTCGTATCCTGTAAATTGTTCGCAACTTACCCCTTCGTGTCAGCAAGCGATAAGCGCTTTTGAGTCGAGAAGAATTAGCAATCAACTAGCTAGGGCCCAGTTCTTATCTGGTACATCGACCAATCAGGAACAGCATGCTTATGCGAAGAATATGTTCCGCGCGAGATCAGAGTCCCCTCAGAATCCTACAATGCAAAACGTCGCTCGTAGTCCTAGTGTTCCGACTCTGGAAACTGCTCTGTGATCGCAACATGCATATTACATGTTTGTGTTAGAAATTTGAAATATTTTGGATCAGACTATATGCATAAACCGTTCCTTTCTGTTAACCCTTTGCGCTTGGAAAGTATTTTAACATCTCTTTTTGTCAAGTCGACAATTAAAAATTTCAGAATTTATGAGAAAAAATGTATGATTGCTTTATTTACGTTTGCATCAATTAAGAAATATTAATTAGTATCATTTATTCTTCAATATATTAATGTGTGTATACTATTGCCCGTAATTCACGAGAAGCTTAATATACAATACTTAGGATAGATATAAATGAATGTTGTAATTACGAAACGAATTTGATATTTATTAACCACGTGTACTATAATGAAGACTAAATTATATTCTTTTCTGAAGATTTTATTAAATACGTATTTTATTAAAACTTATGTTAAAAGTTTGTGTCTTATGACTCACGGAAGGAAGTGTACATTTATATTTTATAGTGTCTTAAAAGTAATATTTTCTCAAATTGCCCAAATAATTACGCGAAATAATAATTATGGAATGAAATTCACTCTAAAATAGATAAATTGCCTTCTACAATGAAATTTTCTTCGAAACTTTTATTAAAAAAAATCAAGATAATTATTGATTGTCTAGATTCTTATCGTTATTTGCAGATTTGATTTCTTGTTAAATATAGTGCTTGCAAAATTTACATAAGGAAGAACATATTTTTCGGAAGGAAGAACATATTTTTAAATATAAAATTCATGATTAATAATTTTGTGAACTGAATACATTGCAATTCATGATATTAAAACAGTCGTAAGTGCAAAGTGTTAAAAGCATCTTTGGAATGTACCTACAATCAATAATTGGGTGATATCGTATTGTTCGTCGATTGTACTTCTGTTGTTGGATGCGAAACTTCATTAAATTTTTGGAGTTATTGTCGACTGAATCACGTTTTTCTATTGTTAAAGAATATTTTATCAATATACAAGTGTGATTGTTCAAGGTGTCATTGTCAACATTATTAACATTATGATTTCTTCTGTCAATTTTATGTTAAAGTATTTCTTAAAACGTTGTTATATATTATATTATTGAAACGAAAGTAGGATTGAAATTGAGATTAGCTGTAGAAAAAAATTATGTGCTTTTATAGTCGAAATGTGTCTTCATCTTTAAGAAGTTGATAAAATCTTGATCATTCAAGTATTTCTCATTTCGATTAATATTTATTTCTTTTGTTCCGATACTTTCCCATTTTGAGCATATTGATATAATGATTAATTTTGATGATTTTAATGATCTAGTGGTCATTTTCGATGATGATGATTTTCTACAATTAATAATTGGTGCAGCTAGATTTCGAAATTTTATTTTCGCTAAGGGACGACTGGTTTTTGAAGTCAAAGTATCGTTTGAAATATCTCTAATGATGATAATGATTTTTATAAATTTTGTAAGAGTAAAAGAATAATTTCAGTAATTTCTGTGTAATTTTTATTAAAGTGAAACACGAAGAATACGTAATTTTGAGTAGAGCTCTTCGCTGTCATTGCATTCATCTAGAAGTTTGAATCATACAAAACTAAATTAAATGATAATTTAATAATCAATTACCTTTTTTATACCTATTATTTTACCTATTTTATACCTTTTACTTATTTTATATAAATATACAAAAAAGAACACACAGAGGTGTCTTAATTCGAAGTACTTCTGTAAACTGTAGAAGTAAAAGCACAATTATTTTCTAAAGCTAATAGCATCGTTATACTTGTTTCTTATACTTCTGCAACGGTATGTTTCATATATGTATCTGGTTCATCATAACTTACATTAAATGAAAATTTCCCTGCAGATACGATTCAGAGCTATGACTAAAAAATAGAAACCAATTAATATAGATTAATGCAAAAGTTCATTTGTTTCTGTAAATGAAGTTTCAAGTAAGAAAAAAAGTCATACTTCACTCATACTTCAATTTGTCTTAAGAAATATACTTTACTTTGCTATCATTTTGTCACATAGATCATATGGCACTGATAATTGTTGCTATCCTTAATTTTTTATTATTTAAAAAAGACATACTCCTAATAGTGCGTCTAGAGTCCAGATCGATCGAACAGATGTCCGCCCTTCTCCCACTCTAATAAAATTAAGAAATAAAAGTGGAAACGTGTATCTGTCCATGTTTTCTTGACGTACGCGTGCGAACATTTGTGGAGATTGCACACATACATCATGAAAACATGAACAGATTATATATCTCCACTTTTATTTCTTTATTTTTCTAGAGTGGAGAGCGATCGAGCATTCGTTCACCTGCTGTAAATATACTATAATACTTTCCACGCGACTGAATAAATGAGCAAACGAACTTTTGCGTTGACTTAATGTAATAAGTGATCGATCGTACTGCATTTAATTAAGAATTCCTTTGTTAGAAAAGTTAGAGAAAGGACAATAATTTATTAAAACCTATTAGTGTGATGTCAAATTTAAATTAGTATTATACAGTATTGGATAGCTTCATTGATTCGAAAATAACACGTCGAAACATTGAAAGTTGAACAGAATCGCATAAGAATCGATAATAGAAATACTATTGATTAATATCGTTGATATTAACTTAAACTGTTAATATCGTGTAATTGATATCGAAAACCTTCATAAAACTTGGATTCCTATAAATTATTCTATTAATATATAAAATGCTAATTCGCTGAAAGCAATAAATCACAATGCAAATAATCTTTTCGATAATTCAAAGTGTAATATAAGCACATACATATATCTTATGTTTTGTGCTGACTGTATTGAAGAACATTTGCTGAAGGAAAGCTCGTAACTAATATATAAAATAAAGACTATCATAAACATTTGTATATGAACAAATATTTAAGAGGAGCAATCTTAATTCGCAATATTCTTATATTTACAACTATTCGCCATTTAGAAATAGGCTGTATATATTTATGCAGATTCATATTTTTTCAAATACAGATAAAATATCCCAATTTGGATAAAAGCATGTTTTATTTTCTATATGTATATACAGTCTAATTATCATCGCGCGTTCATCATTTTCCTGTTTTCTCTTAAATGAAAAACCATGTAGCACAAGATTTTTGTTTCCTTTTCTGTTCTTTTTCTAAGAACAAACATATTACAGGAAGTTCATAATCATTATTTGGTCATTTAATACAATTTATTCCTAATATATTAATTTATTCTTTATAGAAAAAATATTAGCAAGATCCTAAATGTACGTAGAAGGAGTCTGTAAATAGCACATAATATTTGTAATTCAAATAAATGCATTCTGCCTGAAAAATCGCTTGCTTATCTAGTCGGAGTAGTTTGTCATTCAAAATTCCAAATGTTCTTCGCATTTTTTCTTATTATTCGTAATCGTGGAAATAACGGGCATATAGAAAACGTATTATAGCCAACCGGCATATAACAGGAATTAAGCTTTATGATTTATCGGATGATAAATAGTAATATATTTAAAGATGACTAACGCGTAGATTTACGACAGAGTTGCCTTAATTAAATTATTGTGAGTTATGTCAAGATGCTCCGTCGAGCATTCATGAAATGAACAATGACGTTAGATTTTAAGCTGAACTTTTGTACTTTGCTCAGAATAAAAAACAGAAGCATCCTTCATTGGAGTGTGTCATAAACAATCTTTTTTCATCAAAAACCTCCTTTTTCTATAATTAATATTAATTTTTCTGGCCTCTTCCACTTTTTCCTTTTTCACAAATAATATTATAATATACAGTGAATGAATTATTACTTCTGACTTTTTCTTCTCTCTTTTTCTTATTTATTACAGTTTAGTATTCCATCAAAATCCAATCTTTGATAAAATTATTAAAAGAAAGAAAATATAATACTATATGTAGCTATGTATGTAGGAATATAGTATAGTGCAATATCGTAAAGACATTGCCTGGGAGATATCGGGTGTGTGTTGTCAGCATATTAAAAAGAGAACCATTGTAACCAGAGTGGTTAATGACGAATAATGACTGCGTAAACATAGATTGATGAAGTATCAAACGATATTGTAACAATCATACCGTTACCAAACCTACTGGCACTATACTATTTCCTACATGTATATATAAGAAAATATACTATAAAAGGGCATATTCGTCGTATTATATTAATAACAATAAGTACTGTTTTGAGGTTTTAAAATAGTTTTCTTCTTTAAGTAATAGAAAAAAGAAGAGATAAAACACTTTTCTCTTTACCTTAAATTGTCTTCTTGCAATATTATAAGTTGTTTATAATAATAAAAAAAATCATCATCTTCAACTATTTCCAAAAATCACTTTATGAATGAAACATAAAAGTAATTAAAAACTTTTACTTCTAAAGAAGCAAAACTCATATATATAATACCTGTAGAAATAAAGATTTTTATATGAAAGTAGGTTTCGTAAAAACTGGAAAAATCTAGCCATTTAGAAGGTTTGTACTTTTTAAGTAATTTAGATATCAGCAAAATTATGAATTAACTTTCTCCTCCTCTCCTTGAATTTGAATAAAATCCAAGTAGAAAAATAATCGATTTTGAGTGAAATAGCCCATCACGTCGAAAAATATTTGTATCGATAGTTACTTATTAAAACAATTTAAATTATCATTTATTTTGTCCGTTATGTTTCCTATTTCTTCAGTGTCACTGCTGAACTTGTGAAAATCTTGTGAAATGTATTTTTGGTAAACATGTATCTTATAGATTCTGTTGTTGAACAGATCATAGTAGTAATGAGGTGATAAGGACGTGTTGGGTATCATTTAGGTTGCAGGTTGAAGGGGGGGGGGGCGGTGTGTCGCCGCAGCGGTTCCCGGGCTCCCCTCGAC
Source organism: Bombus pascuorum (assembly GCF_905332965.1). Classification (NCBI taxonomy): domain Eukaryota; kingdom Metazoa; phylum Arthropoda; class Insecta; order Hymenoptera; family Apidae; genus Bombus; species Bombus pascuorum. The sequence continues at coordinate 21,012,972 of NC_083489.1, read as the reverse complement.
GCGGTAGAGACAGTCTTCGTGGAGGTTTTAGTCGGTTGGAGTCCAACACTACCACGCCGCCCTTCCCCCTAGAGGCGGCGGGTGTCCGTGCGGATTTCCTCCACGAAAAAAAAAAAAAAAAAAGATTGCAGGTTGAAAGGTTGCGTCCCTTTCAAGCACCACCGATGTGCGACGTTCTACTTCAAGTGTGCCTCTCAAGCATTGTAGACAAAGCCGATCAGTATGCATAAATATATTGTTTCCTGAGGAAATTGTTGGAATGGTGGCGGGAATTGTTCTTTTAGAGACTAGAAACAAGCGTAATAAATGCTTCTATACTTTACAAGATTTCTCAGGAAAGGAACAGAGAAAGCGCTTTGTCACACTATAAATTTGTCAAATTATTAGTAAGTCAGCTCGTAAGTAACTTTCAGAATAACAATGTGTATGGCAGGCCTTCCGGAATAAATAAGGAACAACGTTTAGATGGGAAACTCCATATAATAAATCAGTTGCCGAAAGGGGAAAAAAAACGTGTTTGTTCACCAAAAGAAAGTAATGCGGTAAAAAAATAAACAGTTTTCTACTGTGAGACCTGTGTTACGCCATGAGGCTTAGTATAAGCCGTATTTCTAACCGTCGCTCGCGGTCCTACAGTGTCGCAGACAGATCGTCTTATCTGCCCGACGGAAAATATACAATTCATCGACGAGCGCATAGTTGCCATCAAGCAACGAATTCCATAAATGTCGTTATTTTATTTTCGCAAAGAAAGTGGCATACGTCATCATAGGTGCGAATGGTGGCGTGATCCGAGCGTAGTGGGGTAACCACAAATCCTTCTATCCTGACGTAACATCAGGCGACCATCTCTAGTTCTCTTCCGTAAAGATGACACATCGCTACTTTGACGCACAAGTGTACCCAGTACTCTTGCTACCTTTAGTAGTTAGGCCTGCAGGGGCTTTCACTCGTCTAAGGTAAAACGGTGCTATCTTTCCTTAACTACTTTCTAACTACTCATACCAAATTAGCAACGAATCAATACAACTAAACGGGAACGAAATATTTTTTCAGGAGCCGAAAACCATTCTCCCAGGGCAAACCAAAGACGAGACAATTTATCTGGATAAAGTTCCGACGAGAGTATGTTTCTGCAAAACTGGTGAGCAACCAACTGTAATTACTAATGATCTTTCTTATGAAAATGATCTCGATAAAGTTGCCAAAATGAAACAAATAATTAGACTAGACCATATTGAAGACAAACTTCGTATTCCTATTGAAAAGATCCTCCTACATTATATAGACGTATTTAACCTAGAACCTGATAATCTACCTTTTACCAACTTAACAAAACACACCATCACCTTACGCGAAAACAAAACCGTCAATACTAAATCATACCGACCTGCCGAAGCCCATAAAGCAGAAATCAAAAGACAAATGAAAGAAATGTTAGATAAAGATATTATTGGAGAATCAGATTCTCCTTATAACAGTCCAGTATGCGTAGTACCCAAGAAACCAGACGCATCAGGCAAACAAAAATGGCGTATAGTTATTGACTTTCGAAAGCTAAATGAACTTACCGACCAAGACGCCTACCCATTACCGACAATCGACGACATTTTATCACAATTAGGTAACGCCAAATTCTTTTCTGCTCTAGATTTATCTTCAGGATTCCATCAAATACCTATGGACCCCGACTCAAAAAAATATACAGCTTTTAGCACACCTCAGGGACACTTTCACTACAATCGTATGCCATTCGGTTTAAAAAACGCCCCAGCCACCTTCCAACGCATGATGGATACCGCGTTACGAGGATTATTGAATAAATACTGCTTGTATACCTTGACGACATAATAATATTCGGTAGTACAATTCAACAACATAACGAACACCTTGCTATAGTATTACAAAGATTAAAAAAGTTAAGACTAAAAATCCAACCCGACAAATGCCAATTTCTAAAACCTGAATTAGAATACTTAGGACACGTCATAACGCACGAGGGCATAAAACCAAATCTTAAAAAGATCTCCGCAGTTAAAGACTTCAAAATTCCCAAAACACCAACAGACGTAAAATCATTTCTCGGATTAGCAGAATATTACAGAAAATTCATTAAAAACTTTTCCAAACTCGCCAAACCATTAACAGATCTCACAAAGAAAGACAATCCTTTTAGATGGACAGAAACGCAACAAACAAGCTTTGACACACTAAAAGAAAAGTTATGCTCAGCTCCAGTTTTAGCATACCCAGACTACACGAAAACATTCACACTCACCACAGACGCTTCCAATGAAGGAATAGGCGCAATCCTATCACAAGACGGACATCCTTGCTGTTACATATCCCGAACACTCAACTCACCAGAGAAAAATTATTCTACCACAGAAAAGGAATTATTAGCTATCGTATGGGCAGTTAAAAGACTCAGGCAATACCTATTAAGAAGACGATTTATTATTCGAACCGATCACCAAACACCCACTTGGCTCAAAAATTGCAAAGACCCTTCTTCGCGTTTAATTAGATAGAGACTTAAACTCGAAGAATACGAATACGAGATTCAGTACTGCAAAGGTAAAGAGAACACAGCAGCCGACGCACTTTCCAGAAAAGTTTACCAAATTACTGACAAACCAGTCCCAGACAAACCTGAAAACTCTAAAGACATTGTAGAACAGTTTGACGTATGGGCAGAAGACGCGACGCCACCGAGACGACTTAAAATCACGCCAAACGACCACACATTCTATCAATTGAGTAGAGAAACATTAGGTCCATTCGACAAAGACACTTGGATTCGAAAAATTGTAGAATTAACCAAGAAACACAAGAAAATCGGAATAGGAGACAATAGTTTTACCGAAACCGAAAAAGCTAGAATCAAAGTAACACTCATGTTTGTCAACGATCAAATTGAAGAAATAACTTTTGCATACGAACCGATACAGACTATAACTGACGAACAAGCTCTAGACATTATACGCGAAAACCATAACGATATTAGTGGACACTTAGGTATTCAAAAGACATGTAGTAAAATCAAAGACCAATTCAAAATCCCACACCTCATGGAAAAGATAGAAGATTTTATAAAAAAAACTGTGAAACTTGTCAACGACAAAAGCTAGTTAGAATCAGACCCAAGGAACAACCTGTAATTCCTCGGACACCAGTAGAACCAAACGAAAAAATAGCCATGGATCTAATTGGTCCGATGCCTAAAACCACACGTGGAAATCAATACATTCTTTCGATTCACGATGATCTAACGAAATATCTCGTTTTAGTACCACTGAAAACACAACGAACCGAATCAATTATCGATGGATTACTACACCATTACATTTATATCTTCTCAGCACCTAAAACAATACTAACAGATCAGGAACAAAACTTTATTAGCGAACTAATGGAAAAATTCAAAGAAGCATTTAAAATTAAACATATAAAGACCACTAGTTTCCATCCTCAATCTAACGGATCCTTAGAACGAACACATGCCACAGTAAAGGACATGATTCGCACAAGTCTACACGATTCTAATGAAGAATGGGATCAGGTATTAGACTTTATTTGCTTGGGGTATAATACTGCGATACACGATGCAACTGGATTTTCACCCTTTGAACTAACATTTGGAAGAAAAGCTAACCTCCAATCTTCCGTACCCCGAACTTCCAATTACACCTACGAAGAAATGTTTACACTATGGCAAAAACAATTGCACAAATATAGAATGTTAGCGAAGAACACTCTTGAACAAAGTAGAAAAAGATACATAAGAGATCAGGAAAGAAAAATCACTAAAACTCAAGCCTTATTTAAGGAAGGAGATCGTATACTCCTTCACAATGATCATAAATCAGATAAATTGGATGACGAATGGTTAGGACCTTACGTTATTAAGTCAGTCAAAACACCGTATTATAAGATTCTTATTAGAGATCGAGTTAAGAAAATCCACGGTAACAGAATAAAACCTTATTTTTCAGGACGATCACCCTTGCCACCAGCATTACCATCCTTAACGGATTAAAAATAATCCCTATTGTTAATAATGGAATATTTCATGGGAAAATATCCAAGGTATATCTTTATGGCGAACACATAAATGTTATTATAGGAATAGATATTAGAATCGTATTAGAACAAGTAAGATATACTGAAAATAGAGTAGCCGAAGTTAAGAATCATTGCGAGACACAGAAAAATTGTAACATATTACCGGAAATACGCTCTTTACAAGCAAAACTAAATAGTGTCAGAACACTTAGCATCAAATTGCAATTCTTAGCTCACATTCATCTCACAATTACACGAGGACTAATAGCTATCGGATCTATTAGTAAAACTCTTTTTGGAACTCCAGACGCAAACGATTAGATTAGATGTAATTAACAAAAATATAGACACACTCTTTGAAAACAAGGAATAATAAGCCCACAGATAATTGATCGTGGAACTTTTATTAGCAATTACGACCAAGTACTAGGTAGCAAAACAGTAGGAAACGCTTTTATACCAAAGGAAGAAAATTTCCAAAATATTTTAGATATCTCAGAACTCACATTGCTTACTCGACAAAACAAAGTTTTCTTTATAATTTCGGTACCAACAATTATAGACATGGAATGGGATATTATTTTTTTTTATTTATTTTATTTTGGTTATTTTACAATTTGTCCTTATGAACATTTGGTAAAGTGTTATATCTTGTTGGTGAAGAAAAAAAAATAAAAATAAAAAATAAATATAGCATGTGGGCAGCTACCCCCAGCGGGGTGCCAGCTTCGTTTTTTCTAAGTTATATCTTTTATGAGGTCTATTGGGTGTTTCCTTTTTAGTCTTCTTGCGATATTTGTTGTGTTGCACGTTTCAGCTACCAGCTGGTTCGAGTGTGTTTCTATTCTTACTCTGTATCTTGTTGCGAATCTGGTAATCTCTTTCTTGACCGTTGGTATTCCCAGGTCTTTCCGTATGTCCTCGTTTCTAACGTATCACGGGGCGTTTACCATTGTTCTAAGGATTTTGGCTTGGATTGTTTCTGTTTTGTTTATATGGCTCATTGCTGCTGTTCCCCATAGTGGAATTCCGTATGTCCAGATTGGCTTTATGATTATTTTGTATATTTTCAGTTTGATTTCTGTGCTTACTTTGGATTTTCGGCTTGTTAGCCAGTGCATTTGTCTCCTTGCTATCTGTATTTTGTCTATTATCGATTTGATGTGCTGTTTCCATGTGAAGTGTGTATCTATGTGAATTCCAAGGTATTTGACTTGCCTTGTTTGTGTTATTTGCGTGCCGTTCAGGAAGATGTTGGTGTTATCTGCTTTCAGAGTGTGAATGTGATGTGGTTGCATTTGTTAGGGTTAGCTTTAATTTGTTTGTCTTGTAGCCACTTTTCTATTTTTGTGATGTGTTTTTGTAGTATTGTGGCTGCTGTTACAAGGTTAAGGTCCGTAGCTGCTACAAGGTGTATTATTTCGTTGACGAGCCTGTGCATTTGTTCTATGGTGGAGTGTTTGTTTCTGAATCCAAATTTATGGTCTGGTATTAATTTTTCCTTCTCTATTATTGATTTTAGTCGGGCGTATATTACTTTTTCTAGTATTTTGGAGAGCACGGGAAGTAGTGATATTGGTCTGTAAGATGTTGTTTCGTGTGGGTCTTTGACTGGTTTGGGTAACATTATGATCTGTGCTTGTTTCCATAATTTAGGATAGTATTGGATTCTTAGTATTGCATTGAATATTATTGTGATTAGTCGTATCGCTGTTGGAGGAAGGTTTTTCAAGATTTTCCCATTGATTAGATCGATTCCTGGTGCTTTGTTGTTTTTTGTTTTTTCGATTATGTTTCTAATTTCTTGTGCTGTTGTTTTAGGTATGGTGTATTGCTTGTCAATTGCGGTGCTAGTGGTTAGCGCATCGTCGTCCGTATGGCTATTGTGGTTGCTGTTATTGATGTTGTGTGGTGTAAATGTGTTGCATAGGTGGTAGAAAAATTCTTCAGCTTGCTCTTCGTTGCTTCTTGCCCATGTGTTGTCTGCTTTTCTGATTGCTGGGGCTGGTTTTATTGCCTTCTTTAATTTTTTTTTTTTTTTTTTTTTTTTTTTGGTGGCTTTCCATAGTGTAGTGAGTAGTTGTAGTTCTCGTGTGCAGATAGTGACTCTATGAACTTTGTGAATTCGTTGTTATTGTGATCTTTTATTTTGTTTTTTATTTCCTTTGCGAGTTTGTTTAGGTGTTTATTGTTTTCTTTTGTTCTATGTTTTTGCCATTTTGCTTTCGCTTTTCTTTATTCTCTAATTTTTTCGAGGATGTCTGATGGGATTGGTTTTGTTTGGCTAGTGGCAGGTTCAGATTTAGTGGTCGCCCGTGCTGCTTCTTGTATAGTTTCTGTGAGTGTTGTTACAGCTTGTTCGATGTTTTCGGCCGTTTTCAATGGGATGTTGCAGTTGATTTTGCTCTCGATTATTTCTTTGATGGTTTGCCAATTGGTGGATTTGTTGCATAGTGTCTCTAGATTGTTGTAGAGTATTGGCTTGTTTCTGTATGTAATTATTATGGGTGTATGGTCGAAGCTAAGCTGGAGGCTGGGTGCTATATTTATTTTATTTCCATTTAGTCCCTTTGTGACTGCAAAATCGAATAGGTCAGGGATTTTGCTCAGATCTGTCGGCCAGTATGTCAGTCTTCCTGTGGATAATATATTGAGGTTGTTTTTCCTGATGTGTTTTTCCAGGGTTCTGCCTCGAGGTGTAGTGATTCTTGACCCTATGTTGTGTGCTTTGTGTTGTAGTCTCCTGCTGCGATATACTTGTCGCCTAATTGTTGGAAGTATTCTTCCCACATTTGTGCTGTAATTTTGTGTCGCGGTGGTGCATATACTGCTGACAGCTGTAGACGGTTGCTGCTAGTTTGTACGGTAACGATGGTTGCTTGTATGTGTTCTTTGCTGACTTGGCTGTGTAGGTGGTGTTTAATTGTCGTTTCTTATTATTACTGCGGTCCCTCCGTGTGCTTTTCCTGAGGGGTGCTTGGTATCGTATATGGTATAGTACGGTATTTTTATGTAGCTTTTTGTTGTGAAGTGCGTTTCTGATACGAGTAGTATGTCTATGTTGTTGTGATACAGGAATGCTTTGGTTTCAAGGACCCTTTGTTGTAGGCCGTTAGAGTTCCAGGCAGCTATTTTTGGTATGTCTATTTTTACTTTTTGCTTAGCATGTTTGTTATCAGGTGTATCATAGCTGTGATTTGTTGTGATTGCTGTTTGAATCCTGTGTTTAGTTTGCTTATCGTTTTTGTTAACATGCTTTTGATGGATTGCTTTAGTAGTTCTTTTATTTCTGTAGTGTCGTTGGTCTTATTGTTATGGTTTTGGTTGTCTACGGGTGTTATTTGCTTGGTTACTTGCGCGTAGCTTCGACTGCCAGAGGTGTTGGTATTATTGTGGTTGATGTTCGTTACGTGCTGTACGTTTGTTGGTGTCTCAGCTTCTGCGCTGTCTTGTTGTATGTGATAGTAATTGTATGTCCTGCTTCGAAGCGGCGGAAGCAGTTTGCGTTGGAGTATTTTTCTGGCTGGACAGCCTTTGTAGCTTGCTGGGTGGTTTCCGTTGCAGTTGTAGCACTTTACCTCGTTTATTTTTCCCGTGTATGGGCAGTACGTTGTCAAGTGCTTTTCTGCACATTTGACACACTCCGGTTTTCTATTGCAGTAGTTTTTTCTGTGTCCATATTGTTGACACCGCATGATTGTGGAATGTCTTTTTTGTGTCTGGGTGGTTCGACTGTAAATATTGTGTTTAGGATTGCTTTTATTTCGCAAATTTTCTTGTTATTTTTGTTCGGTTCGAGTTCTACTAGGAATAGCGGTAGTGGTTGTTTAGTATCAAATTTCTTTATGTTGTTTATTACCCTTACATGGTGTCCGATTTTGGCTAGTTCCTCACATATATTGTTTGTGTTTGTCTTTGGGTGTAGTCCTCTGATTACTACTTTGTAGCTTTTATCCGATTTCAATTAGGTAGGTAGGTGTGGTATCCGGCGTTTTTTTCTTTTAGCACCTTTACCACTTTTCTATAGGTATGTGGGGTGTTCGTTTGCACTTTTATTTGGTCTAATTTTAGTTGTTTGATGTTGTAATTTTCTTTGCCTGCCGTGTTGTTTAGCAGTTCGAGGAGGGGGTCTATTACCTGCACGTCTATGTAAATTGGTGGTGGTTTGGTGTTGTGTGTTGGCTTTTCTGTTGTGTCTGGTTCTTTCTCTTGTGGCAGTGCTCTGAAGGGGTTTTGTAGAGGAATTTCCTGGAGCCATTGCTTCCTTTCTGTTTCTGCAGCCCTCCTAGTATTTGCGTTTGTTGTTAATTTTCTTCTTTTGCTGGGAGTTACGACCTTCTAGCTTCCTTCTTGTTGTGTTAGTTAGTTATCGTCGCTCATTTGAGTGATATCCATTTCGGTTTGTGTACATTCTTGGATTTCCATGTTTTTGTGTATGGCGTATGTTTCGCCGTTGTTCGATATCCTGAGCGGTGGCACCCGGTGTATTGCTTTCCTTTCCCCGCTTTTCGCATTTTCGGGGGCTTTGTTTTTCACGTCCGATTTCGACGGAGAGACCTCTCCGGGCACCAGGCATGTCTGCTCTCTTCGGCAGTCGAACTGATTATACGAATCGTAGCGAGAATTTACGCCTCTCGCTGACGTGTTTTCCTCGCGATCGCGTCTTTCCGCGAACGGTCGTAACAACCTGTGAACGCAAACCCGGTTTGCATCCCAATGAATGTTTTAAAAAATTCCACACATTAATCAATTATAACTAATATAAATATTGTAATCAAAATTATATTACTTCTGAGACGAATAAAGATTGTTTTAAATGATTTCAATATTATTATTTACACGTCATTGTAGCGTTTAAAATCTGGCACTTAAAAACTTGCAAGTTGAAGTATGATGTGAATAAATTGGAGTTGCCGGTCGATATTCACTATTAAAAGTCGGAGCGTTAAGGGTGAGATTACTCCGGTGTTTAACTGCAACAATGTTTATTTTGATATCGAGCGAGCGTCGTTTTAGATCGTAACGCGACGCACACCGAGCTCGAGCGATGACGATACAGAATTGATACAGACTCGATACAGACTTGATACAGACTTGTTATGAACTAACCGTGACTATCTGTCTGACCGATTAGCCGTACGATTACCAGCGACTTTGAACGACTATGAACGTCGTGAATTACCATGAACGACTATCCCGAGCTTTTCCTCGTTTTCCTTTTTATAGGGTGCCGAGGTCGTCGAAAGGGAGAGTTTTCCTCCGATGTGGGGATGAAAAAATCCGTAGGCAATAAAACAATAAATTTTCTCTTCGAAGGTCCATGGGTTTTAGTAAGTCCCAGGATTTATTCTTTCACGACGTCCTGTTTTCGGACGTCATTTCACGGACCATGTGGCTGTAACGTAGGAGATACAAGAAATCACGAAACTGATAGATCGCCGGTGATCTCCTTGCGTCGCAGTTTCACAAATAAGGTGAAGAAATTGAACTTTGTATATGATAATAGAATTTATTATGCAAATCCAACCGAGTGGCAATTCAAAGTGTTACAGAATGATTCAAAGTATCAGAAGAGACTGGGTCAAAATGTTTTAACAGACTGCCTCGAGCGCTTATTTTGGAGGGTTTTTATACTGTGCTTTTAGTTCCTCTAGAGGGGTTGTCGTCTACTGTATCTCAGAGGCGCCTATTCTGTTACTATTTGGTTATTATTTCGATGGCTGTGGTATGCAGGATGTCTAGCCTATCCTATTACTGTTTCTGAGCGGGTGGTCTTCTTGAACGTGTGACATGGCCAACACATGTGCTTCAACCCTGGAAAACCAATGTATAATAATTAAATATAAAATATATGTTAAAGAACAATTAACTACAATAAAAGAAATGAAAGAAATATCTAAATAAATATAAAAAGCTTTCAGCTGTCTATCTAATGCAGAGTACCAAAATAAATTGTATTAAATGTATAAAATATTTTAGTATTAATATAACGTATAATATATAGTATTATATAATGATTTCTATTTTTTTATTTTACTGATATTCAATATTATTGATATGTAATCATTATAATGTATTTGTTATACCAAAGTGTTTTTCTTTGTAAATAATAAAAATACTGATACAAAATAAAGTGGTTTTAATTCATCATATTGATAATATTTCATTATCAATGATAAGAGAGAGGTCGTCATAGATAACGACAAATATTGGTGTACATATATATGTGCTTTTTTATGTGTAAGATAAATAGATTAAGGTTTTTATAACAAGTTTTATCAATTTTATCACACACAATTGCACGTTACGTTTTTTAGGATATAATTAATGCAGTAAGACAATTACAATATGCGAATATTTATTTCAATGTTTTGCTCCGCAGTATTTTTTCTTCAATTCTTTAACATAATAATATAAATAATATAAATTAATTTCTTTAAGATCATTCTAGAAACCGATGTAGATGTCACGCGGTTCTTTTGTGTACTCTGGACGAAAAAATAATTATTTGTTATAATGTGTTCCATCGCTTCTATAATCGCCGAGGGGGTCAACCTGTCGCCTATGATGAGACACAAGTTGTAGCGGGGCTGCTCCCACGCCGGGCAAAACTTCAGTGTGTGCTCCGCTGTATCCCTGCTCTTCCTCCAATGCTGACAGATGTCTGTCGTCTCACATCCGATTTTCCTCAGGATCCGTGTCCCGTAAGCACCTGGGTCATCCTGAAGGACAGCGGGAGATCGTGTCGGCTCCTCCATGCCGCCCAACTTGGGAGGACAGCCTCGACGCCTCGATGTTCGCCTCCCTCACTGATCAGCTGGGACCGCTATTGGTCCCACGCATCCTCTTCGGCGGTTCCCAAGTCGTCTGGGGCCACCTACTCGGCCGAGTCCTCTCCCAGGTCTAGCGCTCTCATATGGATGTATCTCCTCTTGAGCACCAACGCCCGAAGCTCCCACGGTGGAGACGCGGCGGGTGTCGCGTAATTTTAAGTGATAACCAAAAGATTCAGTAGAAAACTGCCTTTATTGGTCACAGTTATGTTTTTGTTACAAAAAGATCACAAGAAGAACTGTCGCATACCCGTCTTGTACCATCAAGGAGGAAAGCTCGGTGTGGATGTGCCCTTTTGAACTAAGAACGCGGATTCGGTGGTAACGATCCGCGATGCCCATTGGTTAATAAATGAAACTATGAAAACAAAGAAAACCAGATGCGGCTCATGGGCATTCTTGTTCATGGAAAAACCCTGCTATTTCGCTAGGCACCCGCTTTCCCCGTAATTGGTAAGAGCGTGCAAAAAACATAAGGACCATCCGTAAACCGAAAATACTTATGTGAATGGAAATGAAACTAAACAGATTCGGTTTATGGTATTTCCTTAGGTTTGTTGCGGGTCAGTGTAACAATGTGTAGGTCTTGGCGGCTAGACCGTGAGGAACCTCGCAAGGACCATCGCATTTGGCGTAACACGTGGCAACCAGAACTCGATCCGTGACACGGGAAAGGTCGCCGACGCGTGGAACACCGTTCGGTATCCCCTGAATATTCTGATGGCGGTTACCCTGTGCAACCTCCTAAGGAGTAGGATACTGCGACGACTCGCCATTAAATCATCTGCCCATACCGGGACCCTGTACATCACTCGGGACCGAACGACGCCCTCGTATAGTAGACGCACCGCGACACCCACCTCGCCGATGTTTGGCAGCAGGCCGCACGAGGTGTTGGCCGCCGCCACCACCTCCGGAATCAGGGAGTCGAAGTGCGGCTCGAACATCCACTGGCTGTCGACAACGAGACTCAGGTATTGCATCCGCGATCCCACCCCGACGGTTTCCCCTGCCATGCTTATGCTCAGACCGGGCGGAGGAATCTCTCGCCTGTTCTTGTCGTAGAACCAGATGGCCTACAACTTCGCAGGGGAGACCCTCATGTCGAGTCCGCGCACAGCATGTATCGCGCAGGCCCTTAAGTGTCGTCCGCGTAGCACAAGATGGCCGCGCCCAGAGGCAGCAGGCAGTGCAGTACCTCGTCATAGGCGATGATCCACAAGATCGATCCCAACGCCAAGCCCTGCGGAACGCCGCGCTCGACGGGCCGCCTTTCCTCGCCCTCCCTGCTGGCGTAACATACCCACCTGTCGTCGAGGTAGGCGCGGATCAGCCGAACGAGGTAGTGTGTCCTATGTTTTACGGGCTCATTCCGCGGCGCTAATTTTTCACCATACTGAACCCGAGCCCCTAGGACCATAGGGGTTGGAGTTATGCCCAACCAGCGCGCAAGGTACCCAGTACCTTGCTACCTGAATTAGTTAGGCCAGTAGGGACTGTTACTCATCTCAGGTCGAACGGGGCGTTTTCTAAGCCCTACCGTCTTTCCAAGACGGTTCTGGAGCAGTTGGTACGCTGCTCACCCGTCGACGGACCATTCAGGTGTGGAGGGGGGTGGGGGAACCCGCACCCCTTAAACGGCCGTCTTGCCAGCATCTTGGCATCAACCACTGCCACCACGAGTCAAAACCCGAACTGGTCGAGCAGAGGGGTCACTACTCCCTCGGGGCTCACACTCGACCCCCGTGGTACCATTCTAAGTCATTGGTCGGACTATCGTGCGGATGTAAGGCCACGTCACTGCCGGCTCGGCGACCTGCTAACCTTGCTCGGCAGACCCGGATGGGACTCACGTAAGCGGAGGCCTGAAAGTACTTTTATATCCGGAACTTATCCTGACAGTCTGGTATCACGCAGGGAGGGCGTGAGCCTATGGAGGCTGGCAAACCCACGTTCCCGCAGCCAGGGGGACCGTCGGAACAAGCGTTCCGCCTACGTGAGTTCCTATGTACTCCGCAAGGAAGATCGCCGGGAGTATGCGTGCGCTTAAGTGCGGCCATACTCTCTCTACGCGGTCTTGGGTAGTAGCGCACCCACGATCCTGACGCGAATGAAGGGACCGCCGGGATAATTCCTGGGCACAAAAGTGTCACAGGTCCCCGCGCGTGAAGTCCCTTCTTGGTCTGTTGAATGCCCGGTTAGCAGGTCGCCGGGCCAGCAGTGACGTGGCCGTACATCCACACGGTGGTCCCACCAGCGACATAAGCTGGTACCATGGGCAGGATGAGTAATAGCCCGGAGGGAGTAGCGACCCCTCTGCTCGTCCGAAACTGGGTATGGACTCGTGGTGGTAGTGGTTTAAAGCCGAGTTGCTGGTTAGGCGGCCGGTCCCCCGGATGCGAGGTATCCCCACTCGTACTCTGGAAACGGTTACGCCGGCGGGTGAGCAGCGTACCAACTGCTCCGGGACCGTCCCGGGAGACGGTAGGGCCTAAGGGAAGGTGGCCCCGTTTTACCTTAGACGAGCGAAAGCCCCTGCAGGCCTAGCTAATAAAGGAAGCAAGTGCACTGAGTGCCTTGTGCGTCGGTCGGGCGTGATCCCGACCCCGATTGGTCCTGTCCGGGGACCCGGGCCCTGTATGAGTTCCTACTCGAGGTAAGGGTACCCGTTAAAGATACAAGGAGACTACCTGTGACACGAGCAACGGGACAGAGCCCATTGGAATGTTTACTGTCAAGTGTCTCTACAACTATTTCTTTTTAAGGAGAGCTATACAATTATTCTATACCTCTATTAAGTAAAACGTTCATTCTGTGACAGCGGCTATATTCGGCGACTAGTTGTCGCCTCGAGACCAAGCTCATTACCTCAATTGTGATTATTAAGTGCATAATAAAGTGCAACAAAAAAGAAAGTTAATAGTTGTGTTAAGGCTCAACTTTCTTTTTTTTTTTAATAATCTGAGTTGTGACTTGTGATTTTACGTGACACTCTTTTCGCTACATTGTATATATTTCGGTCCCATAAGACGATCTATCTGTGACACTGTAGTACCACGAGCGACGGTTAGGGTGTCACGGATCGAATTTTTTGTCTGTCGTGTGTTACGCCAGATGCGATGGTGCTTGCGAGGTTCCCCCTGGTCATGGCGCCAAGACCTAAACATTGTCACACTGACCCGCCACAAGGCTAAGGAGATACCCTAAACCGAATCTGTTCAGTTTCATTTCTCTTCACATAAACATTTTCGGTTTACGGAGAAAGCGGGTGTCTGGAGAGATAATAGACCTTTCTCATGAACTAGGATGCCCACGAGCCGCATCGGCTCCTCTTTGTCTTTACAGTTTCATTTATTAACCAATGGGCATCGCGGATCATTACCCTCACTTTTCTACCGAAAAGTGTGGACAACGAATCCGCGTTCTAAGTTCAAAAGGACACACCCACACCGAGCTTTCCTCCCTGATGGTACGAGACGGGTCCACACAGTTCTTCTTGTGATTTCTTGTAACAAAAAACATAACTGTTACTAATAAACCCAATTTTTTTACTGAATCTTTGATTATCATTTATTATCATTATTTATTATCATTTATTATCAACATTTGATTATCATTTGACAAGGGACACGGCCTATGGTAAGTCTCGTGGCATAACACCAGAAATCGACCTAACCAATGGTAAAATCTTAAAAAACCTTTCCCCGAAAGCAATACATTTAACCACAATAATATTGAATGCAATTTTAAGGATCCAATACTTTCTTAATCTATGGAAGCTAGCACAAATCATAATGCTACTTAAGCCAGGCAAAGATCCACACCAAACTGCATCTTACAGTTCAATATGAAGTAGTGACTTCCTATGTTTTCCAAAATACTAGAGAAAATAATATACGATCACCTAAAACCAACAATAGAGAAAAAAAAATTAACACCAAGTCACCAATTTGGATTAAGAAACAAACACTCCATGATAGAGCAAATGCACAAGATCGTCAACGAAATTTTACTAGCAACAGGGAAGAAACAATACTCTTCATTGACATCGAGAAAGCATTTGACAAAGGGAACCATGAAGGCCTATTACAATCAAAAAACATTTCCCGGAACAAATCTACCACTTACTCAAATCATACTTAAGCAACAGAACCTTTGTAGTAAAAATGAAGGATGTATATTGTGAAGTGAAAGGCATCAAGACAGGAGTACCGCAAGAAAGCATAATATGACCAATATTATACTCACTATACACAGCCGACATACCAACAACTACCAACAGCAAAATATTGACATTCGCGAATGACACGGCTGTACTAGTCAGCCACACTAATACAGAAACAGCAGTCACATTACTACAAGAGCACATCACAAAAATAGAAAAATGGCTACAAGACAAACAAATAAAAGCAAGCCACAGTAAATGCAACCATATTGAATTTACACTAAAAAGACAGAAACCACCGAATATCCAATTGAATGGCACGCACATAACACAAACAAGGCAAATTAAATACCTAGGACTCCACTTAGACACACAACTTACATGGAAACAACATACTAAATCAAGTATAGACAAAATACGGATAAAAAGAAGACTAAAGAGAAAACACCACACTGAACTCACTAAAGAAATGAAATAGACAGACTCGAAGATGGTATCCCGCTGTGGGTAGCCATCCACATGTTGTTTAGCAATTAGGCTAGAAAAATTTACCAAATGTCCAGCTGGACAAATTGTAAAGTATAAATTAAATAATGATAATAAAAAGGAAACTTTTATTGCTACGGAACTTACATTTATGAGACTGTCAGACGCGCTATACTTCATAAAAGTAGTTAACATTGACGCCATCTGTTAGCTTCTAAAGCATTACCTTAAAGTTATGATATCATAATAATATAATGCTTAATATAAACTATGATGTAATACTTTAAAATTAGAATATTATTTTCTCAAATTTTGCTTGATATATAGATTTGTCTTATTACTGGAATACAGTAAAATTTCATCGTACAATGTTGAGACAACGTTCTATAAAAAAAATAAACATTTGTTATCTTATCAATAATTTAATTACGATAAAAGTTACGGGGATAATTATATAACATTAGTAAGACTCCACTATCGGAGCAATAACTGAGCTTGGAAATAAAGGATATCAACAAATATAAATTTCAACTAATGGGTCAAACTCAATCTAAATCAAATTCCTCCATGATATGTAAATTGATGAATACTCTATAATCAAAATCTTTTGCCTATTAAATTAATTTTCAATTTATAAGTAAGTTAATGATGAAATAGTCTGTTACGAACCAAATTTTTAAAATCAAGGGCGATATATATTTCATCGATAATTTAATTTTATACATTAACAATTCCATGTATCCTACAAGTCGGTTAAGATGAGATTAGATGTACGATTGAGAAGAGTTGTGTTATCACAAGCTTCAACACTTGTAACTAGAGATAAAAGAAATTACTGTGGACTCATTCGTGTTGAACGCCACACGATACGACGTTATTAGCTGTTTGGAACTTCATGTGATGATTGTGATATAGCTAAAAGTGAAATCATGTCTAATATAAAATGTAATTTTTATATCGTGAAGTGTAAATTAGAACTTTGCATCCTTCTATGTTTAATTACCGCGTTTGGATTAGTGACACCATTCAACGTGTGTTCTGATAACCTATTATTATTCAACAAAAATGTATCTCAAAGTAATATTAATTACTTGTCATATAGACTTCCAAAAGAAGTCATTCCAACGAAATACATTGTTCATTTACACAAAAATGAGAAAAATTTCACGTACTTTGGATTGGTGTCGATATACCTGAAAGTTCTGGAACCAACAAGCACTATTGTAGTGCATAGTGATGGTTTACGTATCATAAAAGAAGAAGTGGATCTCTATCGAATGAAAATTCTAGACGGATGGAGATTTCCTTCAATTCGTGAATCAATTATATGCCAATTTCATGATCCAGAAAGGCAGTTTTATGTACTAAAAACTGAGAAAAGATTGGAATCTGATGAATATATGTTATCGATTAAGTTCGAGGGTGAAATACGAGATGATGTATTTGGATTTTACAGGAGCTCGTACATCGAAAATGGCGTAACAAAGTATATTAATTACGTTTTTTTTGCAACGCTATAGTAATTGTTCACAGAAAGATTGTTTCAAATGATTGTGAAAATAAAAAAATTTTAGATGGATAGCAGTTACTCAATTTTCACCGGTGTATGCACGTCGAGCATTTCCTTGTATGGACGAGCCACATTTGAAGGCAGTTTTCCGACTAACAATTAGTGTTTATAATGAGACAGTGACGAGTAATACAAAAGTTCAATATAGGACACCATGGTATGTTTTCTTATATTTTCTGTAAGTACTTTTGTAATTGCGTAACATTTTATTTTAACTATTTATACAAATCAGGCATAATATATTTTAGTGAATTGATAGAGCTTATAGAGCTATATAGAGTTTTGTTCCATTAAATTAAATTTTAAAACATTTAGTGTTGTTAAAGGGATATATTCTACAAATATTCTAATACATGTTAATTAAATAAATGTAAAATATCCAATTTTCCCTGACGTACATATATTTAAAATTCTATTATTATATTAGAATCGTGTGTTTAAAGATCTATTATATTTAAAATAAATCTGAAATTCCAGATAGGACACTTTCTGTACATTTCCGAATAAGCTTACTTTTAATTTTTTTTTTAATCAATTTCAATAATCAATAATCGTATAAAGTAGTATAAGACTACAAGGTCTTCTAATACACAATAAAAGAACTAAAGAATGCTTATGTACAACTATATGTACATCTCGAAATAAATTCCTTCGAGTAATTATGTTTACTACTTTGTATTGTATAGATCAAAATTTTTAAGTAAATTGATTGTGCCTTGCGTTTTTTTCTAATTATTCTTATTAACAAATTCAATATTTTTGTACATTATTACGTATGAAATATTTAATAAGTACTTGTACTCAGATAACTTCTTTTTATGATATTGATCTCTAGTATAATTTTAAATAAAACTTGTAACGGATACTACTCAAGTGTGACACACCAATTGTGATAAATCTTTATAGATAGATATACAATATCGAAAACAATATTCGACACGTATTTTTTTATCGACTATCGCCTATCTTTAGAGGATGAAAACAGTTTTCAAAGTTGGGGTCAATATTATATATTTTGTATAATGAAATCTAATAATAATATCTCGGAAATTAATTCAGATATAAGAATGGTATGAATGGACGAATTTCGAGTTTTTAAATGAGGAATATGACTGTGTGGAAGGACTTTATAAAAGTTTATCTGTTTGATTAATATTTTAAAAATTGTGACCTTTTTGTTAGATTTTGTAAATATTATTTATCAATTTTCACGTAAATCTTTTTCACTTTAATTCAAAATAAAATTGGAATCTCGATTTTTTGCAAATTGATAAATGAAATTTGAAGTTTATTGAAATTTGAAATTTTCTTAATTAAAGAGTTTTCCTATAGGGAAACCACACTCTGCAAGTTAATTTGAAGTGTTATTCTGAATAAAAGATATCTAATAAGCACATCATTATTTCTATTGTACTAAATATTACTTTTAGTGTGAAAACAATTGTCATTCCAGATGAGAGTCTGTAGCGCTAGTTCCTATTGTAAGCTTTGCGCAAGATGATTACGGTGAACTTCAAATGCAATGAGAGAAATCTCAAAGATAGTGAAATGATCTGTGGGAATTAAAGTTTTCTCACGTTTATAAAAGTATTGTAGCTCTGAAAACAGCTTTTTTCATTATTAATTTCATATTAGTTTGAGATGGTTGGACGTGTATGGTGGCAAGGAAGTACTCAGCGTTTTACTTTTAATGGCGTGTTTATTAACTGGATTAACAGTTTCGTTACAAGTCACGCCTCGCGACTTATATGGATTACAATTTACTCTCGCTTACGGCTGTTCGCTCTCGACTCTCAGTCTCGACTTCTTAATCTATTTGTTCTTTCTTTTGTCGTCTTTCGATATCCCCACTACGCGCGCGTTCGTTAGGCGTCTGCGATTGTCACGTAAAATCACAAGTCACAACTCAGATTATAAAAAAAACAAGAAGGTTGAGCCTTAACACAACTATTAACTTTCTTTTTTGTTGCACTTTATTATGCACTCAATAATCACAATTGAGTATACACTGAATTGACACGTATAAATTACACTTTACTCTAAAAAGTTTATATAAATTGACTAGGCAACAGATCTAAGGTTAGAAACCTGGTAAAAAGATGTTGACTGTTCGAAAGTTGGAAAATCAGTAAAGTTTAGTGACGATGTTGTGGCGGAGGAAAGCTAGTGATTCGTGGATCTAAGGATTCGAAAAGAACTGATTTGTTAAGGACAAGTTTTCATTAGGAGAGTGAGGGAAATAGACTTCGCTGTCAATAGGCTGATTTTCTAGGTTGGTGGGTGAGGAAGGTTGCTAATCGCCCTTCAGAGAAAGTTGCTAACGGAAGATACCCAACGTGAGAAAACTAACTCTCCCGTATCTTCCCGTAGTAGGTAAAAATGTAAAGATCACTCGAAATAGAAGATGTTTGTTTTTGGTCTGAGGACCTTAACTATGAAAATGCCAAGATTTATGATGGGTCCTTAAGAATATTGAGGGTACGCAGCAAGGATGTGTAGACATCTAGTTGCCACCTTGCCCTCGGTGTGCGGCCTGGTCTCTCATGTGGATTGAGATGTGGTTGATGTTACATGATCGTGGTCACGTACGCCTTCATGATTCACTTTGTCAAATACTTTCTCGATGTCCATGAAGAGTATTGTTACTTTTCAGTTGTTAGTAAATTCGTTGACGAGCCTGTGCACTTGCTCTATCGTGGAGTATTTGTTTCTGAATCCAAATTGGTGACCTGGCATTAATTTTTTTTCTCTATTGTTGGTTTTAGCCGATCGTATATTATTTTCTCTAGTATTTTGGGAAACATAGGAAGTAGTGATATTGGTCTGTAAGAAGTAGTTTGTTGTGGATCTTTGCCTGGCTTAGGTAGCATTATGATTTGTGCTAGCTTCCATAGATTAGGAAAGTATTGGATTCTTAAAATTGCATTCAATATTATTGTGGTTAAACGTATTGCTTTTGGGGGAAGGTTTTTTAAGATTTTACCATTGATTAGGTCGATTCCTGGTGCTTTATTGTTTCTTGTTTTGCCGACTATGATTTTAATTTCTTGTACTGTTGTATTAGGTACGGTGTAGTGACTAGTTGCAGTACTAGTATTTTGTGCATCTTCAACTGAATGACATTTGGTTTTACTGCTGTTAATATTATCTGGAATAAATGTGTTACAAAGATTGTTGGAGAATTCTTCAGCTTGCTCTTCGTTGCTTCTGGCCCATCTGTTGTCTGCTTTTCTGATTATTGGGATTAGTTTTATTGTCTTCTGTTACGTCGCGTGAGATGGTCCGTGCGACACTTACTACGCTACGATACGTACTACGATACTTACATCTTACGAAACGGCGTAACTCTTTCTTGTACTAAGTTGTTGGAAATATAGATTTTATAACCTGTTAATCATAGTCTTATACGACATCAACTACCCCTATTATCGCAAAAGAAATAATGGGATCGACCTGTTCGTAGTGTCGATTATTATAATCGTAACGGGAATTTACGACTCCCATTGACGCGCTTTCTCGCGATCGCGTCTCCCCACGACTGGTAGAAAATATAGCTTATTTATTTTGTTCGTGGTTTTCCATAGAGAGTAGTTGACATTCTCGTGCGCAGAGAGTACCTCTAGAAATTTTGAGAATTCCTTATGATTATGATCTTTTATCTTACTTTTTATTTCCTTTGCAAGTTTGTTTAAATGTTTTTTGTTTTCACGTTTTCTATGTTTTTACCATTTTGCTTTCACTTTCCTTTTTCTTCTGATTTCGTCAAGAATGTCTGTTGGAATTATTTTTGTTTGCCTGTTGTTTGGTTCATGAATAGTAGTTGCCCATTCTGCTTCTTGTATAATTTCTATCAATGTTGCTACTGCCTGTTCAATGTGTTCGGGTGTTTGTAGTGGAATATTGCAGTTGATTTTGCTCTCGATTAGTTCTTTAAATGTTTGCTATTTGGTGCTTTTACAGCAAAATGACTCTGATTTGCTATAAAGTATTGATTTGCTTGTGTATTTTATTATTATCGGTGTATGATCGGAGCTAAACTCAAGACTGGGAGTTATTTTTAATTTGTTTGCGTTTAGTCCTTCTATAACTGCAAAACCAAGCAAAAAAATCAAAAACAATCAGGTTAAAATTCTGCCGACTAATCCAGACTCCTATAGAAAACTAACAAAGGTGCTAAAAACCCTGGACTCTAAATTCCACACTTATCAACTAAAACAATAAAGACCCTTTCGAGTGGTACTACGCAACATTCACCACTCTGCTAACTTAGACGAACTGAAATATGAACTCCAAAATCTTGGCCATGAAGTTATCAATATCAGCAATATAAGACACAAAATCACAAAAAGCCCACTATCTTTATTCTTTGTAGATTTAAAGCAAAAACCAAACAACAAAGAAATTTATAATATCAACTGATTAATGAACTCAGTAATAAAATTCGGAACACATTTTACAAAAAAAGAGATAGTTCAGTGCAAAAGGTGCCAGAGATACGACCACACGCGAAAATATTGCAACCGCAATTACTCCTGCGTCAAATGTGCAGGTCCTCGTTCTACAGACCAATGCACTAAATAAGCAGAAACACCTGCAAAATGTATCCACTGACAAGGAAAGCACCCTGCGAACAACAAAGGCTGCTCAGCCTACAAGATCTTACATAACAACAAGTACCCCAAATCCAGAGTAAAGGACCTCACGATTCCAACACCTAGCCCACAAAAACTATCTACTCCTTAAATCTTCCATGCTCAGGTAGTTCAAGGAGTACAAAGCAGACCGATAATCCATAATGAAAATTCCCAAAATATTCCAGTCCCAGTTCCCAGTCCACAAAGCACAAATAACCTCGATAGGCTCGAAAAACTAGTCGAACAACAATCAGAGCAATTTAAAAGCTTGCTATCACTGCTTACACTCCTTGTGAGCAAACTACACTGCGACGTAAAATAAAACCATTACACATAGCTCCTTGGAATGACAACGGTCTAGCTCAACACAAATACGAACTAGAATTCTTCTTAAAACAAATCGATATAATGCTCATATCTGAAACTCATTTCACCGATAAAAATTATCTGAAAATAAATGATTATAACTTTTACCTTACCCAACATCCCAGTGGAAAGGCCCACGGCGGCATCGGAATTATCATTAAGACCAGCATAAAACACTATGAGCTTCCATCATTCCAGAAGGACTACCTCCAAGCCACAAACGTAGCGATAGAAGATTGGCATGGTCCAATCACCCCATCGGCAGTATATTGTCCTCCTAGACGTTCTATTTCCACAGAAAACTTCGATAAATTCCTCGAAAGCCTGGGCAATAGATTCATAGCTGGAGGAGACTACAACGCTAAACATACCCAATGGGGTAGCAGACTTATCACAGTAAGACGCAAAAACCTTTTCAAATCCATAAACGCTAACAGACTTAACTACCTCGGTACAAATAAACCCACTTACTGACCCACTGACACTAATAAACTACCTGACCTACTAGACTTCTTCATAACCAAAAACATTTCGCCAAGATACATCCAAATCAACTCTTCTGGCGGAACTCTCTTCAGATCATTCACCCGTCATAGCAACAATTAATTCAATAATTATTGAAAATCTACCTAATGACTTTATTCACAACCAACTCACCAACTGGCAACTCTTTAGGGAAATCTTCAATCATACAACATCAGTCGCAATTCGCTTAAAAACAAACGAAGATTTAGAAGCAGCCGCCGAATACCTAAACACCAGCATAGTGAACGCTATCCGTTCTTCCACACCTATGAAGAGCTTCGACAATAAACACGAATATCCCCACCACATATTAGAAAACATAATAGAAAAACGCAGACTTAGAAGAATATGGTAGAGTCATAGAACACCCGACGACAAGCGCAAGCTAAATAATGCAACAAGAAAATGCACTAAAACTCTCAGAAACTATAGAAACGACTGTTTTCAAAAATACCTTGCCAATCTATCTCCCACAGCTGACTCTAACTACTCACTATGGAAGGCATCCAGGAAACTCTCTCATCCTCCGCCAACAATCCCCCCAATTCGCTGTCCGGAAGGTGAATGCGCGCGTAGCCCTACACATAAAGCTAACTTGTTTGCTAATCATTTAACTAACGTCTTCAAACCATATTCCCCCAGACGAAATAACTGAATACCTGCACTCTCCCTTCCAGATATCTCCTCCTATTGAGCTTTTCTTATCTCAAGAAGTCATAGAATTAATCCGTCGTCTAAATCCCAAAAAAGCAACGAGGCATGATCTGATAAGTAACAAAGCTATTAAGGAGCTTCCCATAAAAGGGATTGCAATCATCACTTCCATCTTTAATGCAATTCTCCGTCTTCAATACTATCCCAAGACTTGGAAAATATCATTGATTATTCTCATTTCCAAACCTGGAAAACCAATACAT
Source organism: Bombus pascuorum (assembly GCF_905332965.1). Classification (NCBI taxonomy): domain Eukaryota; kingdom Metazoa; phylum Arthropoda; class Insecta; order Hymenoptera; family Apidae; genus Bombus; species Bombus pascuorum. The sequence continues at coordinate 20,989,411 of NC_083489.1, read as the reverse complement.
GAAACCAGCTCTTATCGCCCAATTAATCTTATTCCCCCTTATCTAAACTATTCGAGAAGATGCTAATGATACGACTCCTTCCACTCTTAGATGATCTAAAAACTCTGCCAGATCACCAATTCGGTTTCCGAAAGCAACATTCTACGATAGAGCAAATTCATCGTTTAACTCACAAGATCACCCAAGACTTAGATAAGAAAAAATATTGTACTGCGGTATTTATAGACATTCAGCAGGCATTCGACAAAATATGGCATGAAGGACTATTGTTCAAACTAAGGAAAACCCTACCACACACATATTACTCCATCCTGAAATCCTACCTAACCAATAGACGATTCATGCTAAAACACTTGGACGCTATAACCTCAACATTTCCAATAGAAGCTGGCATATACCCCAAGGTAGTGTCCTCGGATCCCTGCTCTTCAACATCTACACTGCAGACTTACCAAGCTTAACAGAGATAACGACAGCGACATTTGTTGATGACACAGCTTTATTACCATCCCACTCAGGCCCGACAATTTCTTCCTCTACTCTCCAGCGAGGTCTCAACTCTATGGAAGAGTGGTTCCACAAATGGCGCTTCAAACTCAACGAAAACAAATCTAGCCACATAACTTTCACGCTACTAAAACAAACTTGCCCACAGGTGACGATAAACAATATACCTATTCCAAATAAATAGTCAGTCAGATATCTGGGCATGACTCTGGACAGAAGATTGACCTGGAAACATATCTTAGATAAAATCAAACAACTCAAAGCAAAATTTAAAAAAATTCTACTGGCTCATCGGCAGACGTTCCAATTTAAACACGAAAAGTAAAATTACATTATACAAGGCCATATTATAATCTGTTTGGACCTATGGAATCTAACTATGAGGAACAGAAAGTAATTCCAACATAGAAATTCTTCAACGGTTCCAATCGAAAACCTTAGGATTCCTAATAGATGCACCTTGGTACGTCACCAACAAAACAATACATCACGACCTCAAAATACCCACAGTCAAAAAAGAATTATCCAAATTCAGCAATAGACATAGCACAAGAGTTAACAACTACCAAAACCTTCTAATTACTCAACCACTTGAAACGTCGGAACAGATCCGCAGGCTAAAAAGATATTACACCTTAGACTTAAGCACTAGGTTCAAGTAGAAACCTATTAATCATGTCATAGTACCACGCCAGATAAATTTACTTAAAATTCTCCAACGAGAATTGATTGTAAAATAAACGTAAATAAAAAAGAAAAAAAAATTTGTGTTGCGGTGGTGCATATACTCCTGACATCTGGATGTAATCGCTGTTAGTTTGTATTGTATCTGTGGTTGCTTGAACGTGTTCCTGACTAATTTGACTATGTAAGTTGTGTTTGATATCGTTTCTTATTATCACTGTGGCCCCTCCGTGTGCTTTTCATCAGGGGTGTTTGGTATCATAGATGGTGTAATATGGTATTTTCATATAGCCTTTTGATGTGAAATGTGTTTCTGAAACAAGTAATATGTCACTATTATTGTTATACAGAGATGTTTTAGTTTCGATGGCCCGTTGTTGTAGACTATTGTAGTTCCAAGCTGCTATTTTCAACGTGTCCATCTCTATTTTTTGCTTAACATGTTTGTAGGTAATTGTAGTATGACTGTAATTTGTTGCGTTTGTTATCTGAATACTGCATTTTGCTCACATATCATTTTTGTTAGCATTTCAGAGTTTTTGATGGATTGCTTGAGCAGTTTCTTGATTTCTGTAGCATCGTTATTGTTGTTATTTTGGTTGTTTAAGGTTGGTGTTTGATTAGTTAGTTGTGCACAACTTTGGCTACCAAAGATGTTGATGTTTCTATGGTTAGTGTTCGGTACTTTTTGTACATTTGGTGTTGGCTCTGGTTCTGCAATTTCTTGTTATGGGGGATAGTTGCCGTATGTTCTGCTTGGAAGCGATGGAAACAGTTTTCGTTGTAGTTGTTTTCTAACTTCGCAGTCTTTATAGCTTGCTGGGCGGTTTCCATTACATTTACAGCATTTTACTTTATTCAGCTTTCCTGTGTATGGACAGTTTGTTGTTTCGTGATTTTCTGCATATTTGACACACGTCGGGTTTCTATTGTTAAGCAGTTTTTTTTGTCTACGTATTGTTGACACCGTACATATGTTTATGTAGACCTTAATATCGAAGATTTGTTTCTTGTTGGTTTTAGGCTCGATTTCTATTAGAACTAGTGGCAATGCCTGTTTTGTATCATATCTGGTTATATTATTTATTATTCTTGCTTGGTGTCCGATATTTGCGAATTCCTCACATATATTTTTTGTGTTTGTCCTTGGGTGAAATGATCTAATTACTATTTTGCTGCTTTTTTCTGATTTGAGCTGGTATGTACGATACCCAGCGTTTTTCTTCTTTAATGCTATCGTCACTTCTCTCAACATTTCTGGAGTTTTTGTTTGTACTTTCACTTGTTCTAGTTTCAATTGTTTTATACTGTAGTTTTCTTTCCCAGCAGTGTTGTTCAATAATTCGATTAGTGGATCTATTATTTGTGCATCTATGTAAATCGGTAGTGGTTTAGTGATATAAGTTGTGACCTTTCCTTTTGGGTCCGTTTCTATTTCTTCTATTAGTGAACCGAAGGAATTTGGGAGTGGGATTTCTTGTAGCCATTGTTGTTTTTCTGTATGTGATGTTTTCATGGCGCTTGAGCCTGATATTATTTTACGCTTTTTATGCGCTGTTGCCGTCTTCCAGTGTTCATCATGGTATGATAGTTCGTCATCGTAGCTATTTTCTTCTTGGTTTTGAATCGTTTCCATTTCTTTTGTAGCTTTATTTATGTAATATATTTCATCTTTGTTCGTTATTTTGTTAGGTGGTATTTGCTGTTGCATTTTGTAGCTTTACCATTTGTCAGTATTTGTTCTTTTTTCGTTCACTGAAGTTCACTGCTTGCTGCACTCTCACCGAAGCACACTTTCTCACGTCTGTCTAGCTCAGCTGCTCAGACAGAATTGATACTCAAACCTAACACGATTTAATTGAAACCAAAAAAATTAAAAAAAATAATAATACTTCTGAAAATAATATAAATGAAATTAATTAAACCAAAACTTATTTAATTGCTAGCCATTTAATTGCTTATGGTCTGCATTAGAAAGGTGAACACAGTAAAATACTGCTTTGTGTTAGGCTTTTTTCATTCGGCCACATCACGGCGGATCGCCATCAATTATCTACAGCAATAAACTTACATCGGTAAAAATTCTCTCTTATTTCCTTGTGTTAAATATTGTTAATCAATTATAGCTGGTGCCAATCAAAGCTGTTGTTGACCAAAGGTATTATCGATGAAGTCTGGTGTCGATAAGATAGTGTTAGTGAATGGATATCAGTATCTGATAGAGTCACGACAGGCAATTACAAATTAACGGCTTACATTAACGATTAGCATGGAAAATATGCTAGCCGGTACGGTACGGTAACAGTAAGATTCCTAAGTTACATTGCTACAATAATCTACAATGCTACAATGATCTTTCCGAGTGTTAATAATGATGGTATTTTCACGAACTCCTCTGTTGAACACGCATCACGTGTATTTATCTGTTGAAGTTTGATTTATCTTGGTACGGTTTTCCTGATACGTGTACTCACGAGATGAATTGTCTCGACAGCTGCTTGGTACTCTAGCCAACTGTCCTGCTGGGGCACCGCGCATGGCACACGTATATATTCTTGAAAAAAAAAAAAAAAAAAAAACAGGCTGCATCGTCTAGTTAAAAATCTATTTAAAAGGAGATCTCCATGCATCATAAGTTACTCACGATGCCATCTCTATAGAATCCCCATCAAATTGATTCTCGGAGTTAGATTCATCACAAATATTAAACGAAAATCAATTTACAGTAATGTTATTTCGTATTGTCCAATGAAATTTCAATGGCTTTTACAGTCGACTAGAGCATCTGCAATTGTTAATTAAGAAATTATAACCAGAAATAATTTGCTTACAAAAACAACTTTCACAAATAAAAACCCATGATAAAAAATTACAAAATCTTTTTTAAAATTGTACCACATGCATTCATAAAAAACAACATTCAAGAAGTCATAGTCACGTTTAGTTTCCAAACTATAGTCGCTAAAATTACTTCTCCTATAAGATTATACACATGCAATGTCTGTCAATATAGGAAACAAAATTCATCTTGTAAATCAATTACTAAATCACGTAGATTACCAGAATTCATACAATAAATGAATTACTGGAACCATTCATCATTCTATCGTGGTGACTTCAATAGCCATAATCTTCTATGGGTATCTTGCAACACGTGGCCCAAATTCACTTCAAACATCTGCTGGCCCACAAATGCCGCTGATTGCATCAGCGTTATATTTATCGACATAGAGGAAACTTTCGATATGATATGGCTGGACAGGGAAAAAGGATTTCCTATTCTACATAACTTAATTATGTCATAACATGACTTCTTTAAAACACGGTTCGCGAGAAAACATTGGTAGTATCAGATGATTCTACCAGATTAAAAAGAACATCTGTAATCCGAGATGATCTATAGTAAGGGACAATAAACTCTCCCACCTTGTTTAAGCTCTATCATCAGCAACCTACTGCCACACAACTAAAGACGTAATAGAATCCGCTAATGACTTTATTTACATTAAATACAATAAACCATCAGTGTTAATGACACAGCTTCTAGAAAATTCTCTAAGGTACAAGGCTATTTTCACTTGGAAACTTAAATAAGTATTAATAAATGTGAGGCCATACTGTTCAAACGCTCCTCCTTGGACCATGTCAATAATAGAATCCAACACCACTTTAAGCAGGCATACAAAAAAAAAAAATATTAATACAAATCTACTAGACGTAAAATCCATGAATAGAAGGAACATACACGAACTATTCACACATATATACTGAAGGTTATAAAGCTCAAAACGGCACTGGTTATGCAATTATATCTTATTAATCGATCATAAAAGTCAAACTCCATCATTTATTTTTTTTCTTTTTTTTTTTTTGTGAACTTGACGTGTTAAAATATGTAATACTACGCAATAGTAAAATAATTGAAATAGATGTTTTACTATTTTTGGGACTTTGTAAATGACATACAGAAAATCTAAAACTAGTGAACAAACGACTCCTCCATCTAAGAATGTAAAAAATCTTATACCAAAGCTATCCACAGAAATAAATCAATCACAATAATATCTACTCTAAGGTATCGAAGGTGATGAAGGAGTGGAAAAGAACAGCCAAAATAACTCATTCTACAATCTCCGATAAAAGCTTCGTCGAGAATCATCCTCCCCTACTTAAAGAAGGAAATAAAAGAAAATTTGTAATGAAGGATGGAAATCCTTTGTGGAAGTCTTAAAACCACTACTACTATCGACTAAGGATGATTTTCTTGAAAATTATATTTCACGCTCAACGTCACGACACGATCAACTTACAATCTCAAGATATACAATAGGATATACTCACGCACAAATATGTCTTCGAAAAAGAATAGCTCTATCTTGCGATCTTTTCCGTTTCTTTTTTAAGGTGGGAAAATCCTCATGGACACATGGGGTAGTGTTGGACTCTTACCGACTAAAACCTCTCCTATCCTGCAATTTGTGTGCACAGTATATCAGATAGTAGAATACATCATCTTACACTGCAGGAAATGCTCTCCTCAGAGATAACAATTCAATATATAGCACAACCTAAAAGATAAGTTAAAGGATAAAGAATTAATGTAAAAACTACTATTTACATTATCTAAGGCATATTATGTTGTAAAACAACTTGTGAAACTTACCTCTTATGTTGCTAGTAACCCATATAAGCGGTTACTGCGATATTAAATAATAAGTATAAAACAAAAAACAATTGCATAGTATGATTAGATTTTCTCTTAAATCTTTAGTATCAATGATCCGTGAATTTCGTTTTTGAAATAGATTGAAAAATGATGCATTTTAGATATCCGTTCCATTTTAATTATTATTCCAACATATTTAAATGTTTATAATGTGTTGATGTGGGTCTCACTTCTAGAAAAACTCTACATCTTTAGTGTTTAATTTTTGGCACAACGATTCTCTATACAGCGGCTTCTTTGGTCTCTATTCTAATAACGCAGAAAGATCGCCGACATACAGACAATGTCGACGATAAAGCGCATATGCCAACGAACCGAAGTAGTCGGAAAACTTCAATAGGCCTAATGGCCATATTTCGGCATCGCAGTCGTTGATCGTTCAGTTAGCCACCGGAGAGTCGAGAACTGAGTCGTTAATCGAAAGTTGTCATATTACACTACTGCATTAAGTTCACGTTAAATAATTGCTGTTTTCTGTTTAATCCACTGTAATAGATCCATCTATCAATACATTATCATATAAAATAGAAACTACTGGAAATCCTAATTTCTAACATTTTTGAATAAAAGAATTTCTATAATACATTCATCCACTCGTTTACTCTCTCTATTCAAAGATATATAAAACCTCAACACCTAATGTAATAACAATCTATATTATTTTGTTTGGAAGAATGCACAGAATGTTTTCGTATCAATAGCAACTGAATAATTGTTACTGTAAAAGTATAAAACATTTACAAAGTTGAACATTTGCAATTTTTAATAAAGTGAGGTATATTAAATTAATTTGTTAAAACAATTTGGTATCTATAGTGATGGGAAAGTCTCAAGATCACATTAGTAAAATTTGAAAACGATTCAATAATATAGACAGAAGTTATGATACATTAATTACAAACATTCATGATAAGTGTCTCACAAAAGTATTCGAACGCTGTAACACTATTGATAGTTTTTCATCTTCTTTCGCACGGAATGTAAACATCATTGTTAAATGAAAATATTGGTACGTTCACTTTATGTTAGGATATCGTTTCAGTAACAGTAACGTAAAAATGTACACAATAATATTTAAAATGAATACCAAAAAATTTGAAATAAAAGAGTGTGAAAGAGAAGAGAGAATATTCCGATTACATGAGAACGGCAAATCATATAACAAGATTGCCGGAACTGCAATAGAAGTAAGTCCACAATACATTACGTAAATATGAAATATGAAGGTATGTAAATATGAAACCGGAATTTTTATATAGAAAATACACGTTTATTGTATGTAAATGATTAAAAATATTTTATTCGAAGTATTGTCCATCGCTAGCTATACATTTTTCCCACCTGTCTGGCAATTGGTGGATGCCACGACAAAAAAACTGACTATCTTTTGAGGCAAACCAGTCATCGAGCCATTTTCGTACATTTTCGTAAGAAGTTAAGTGCTGGTCAAAAAGTGCGTGTCCCATCGATGCAAATAAATAGTAATCGGACGGAGCCAAGTCTGGTGAGTAAGCCGCGTGCGAAAGTATTTCCCAACTGAACGCTTCGATCGTTTCCTTGACCGGTTTTGCTGTATGCGATGGTGCATTATCATGGAGCAAAATTACTTTGTGTTGCCTTTTTTGATATTCTGGTCGTTTTTCACGCAAAGCTTGATTCAAATCGATCATTTGTTGTCGGTAGCGCTCAGTATTAACGGTTTCGCCAGGTTTTAACAGCTCATAATAGATCACACCCTTCTGATTCCACCAAACACAGAGCATTGTCTTCCGTCCATAGCGATTTGGTCTTGTAGTCGATGCCGGTGGTTCGCCTGGAGCTATCCGTGATCTTTTACGCTTAGGATTCTCAAAATATATCCACTTTTCATCGCTAGTCACAATTCGGTGGAGAAATGACTTTCTTCTGTATCTGGCGAACAGCATTTCGCAAGTGGTTTTTCGGTTTTCCTGCTGTCTTTCATTCAGTTCATGTGGAACCCATTTTCCCACCTTCTGGATCTTTCCCATGGCTTTCAAACGTATGGAGACGGCTTCTCGTGTCACGTTTAATTGATCAGCGAGTTGTTGTTGCGTTTGAGCCTCATCCTCATCCAACAATGCTTGCAATTCGCTGTCTTGAAACTTTTTGGGTGGTCTTCCACGTCCTTCGTTCCTCGCGTCAAAATTGCCACTTCTGAATTTTTTAAACCGCACAAAGCACTGTGATTTACCAAGAGCATGCTCACCGTAAGCTTCGACAAGCATTCGATACGATTCTGCAGCAGTTTTCTTCAAATGGTAACAGAAAATCAATGCTGTCCGCAAATCGTAGTTTCCAGGTACAAAATTCGACATGTTCAACACTATTACAAACTATGCTGTTGTATGAAACTTGCATTGTTGTAAGTCGAAAATGTTTGTGAGATGTCAACAAAGACTTTTGGCATAAATGACGCAGTTTAGTGATAACTACATTATCAGCTAGGGCCATCTATAGGCAAATTCCGGTTTCATACTAACATACCTGATATATCATAAAAAAGTCAAAGAATGAGGGAACACTTGCGAACAAAGCTCGATCAGGTCGATCAAAGAAAGAGTTGACTGGAAGAGAGGAGAAAGTTATCATTCGCGAATTAAAAAAAAATCCTACTACATCCGCTTCTCAATTCGCAAGTATGACAGCTGATATATTTCATAAAGAAATTCACCCGGAATTATGTCGACGAATATTACGAAACAATGATTTTCATGGCAGAGTATCGCGAAAGAAGCCATATATTAATGCGGTAAATAAAAAAGATTGATTTTTGCGAAAACCTATATTAATAAAGATAATTCTTTTTGGGATAAAGTCATCTTTTCGAACGAATTAAATTTTTATATTTTTGGTTCAGATGGTCAAAATTATGTGTGAAGAAAACCAAATACAGAATTGGAAATTCGACGTTTACATCAAACAGTGAAACACGGAGGTGGATCGGTCATGATGTGCGGGTGCATGGCTGCCGGTAGCACGGAAAATTTGATATTTATTGATGGAATACTTGATAAAAGTGCCCGTAAATTAGGATTATTCGAAGATTTCCATTTCTAACAAAATAACGATCCTAAGCATACTGCTAGAATTGTGAAAGAATGGATCGTATATAACACACCACAAATGTTAATTACTTCACCGCAAAGTCCAGACATAAATCCGATTGAAAATTTATGGGCTGAAATCCGAAAAAGATTAAATAAATTTCAGACAACCTCAAAGCAAGTATTGAAAGATAAAACTATAGAAATATGGAACTGCGTTGAATGTAGTTTTACAAAATCATTGGTTTTCAGTGTGAATCGTCGATTGAGACACATTATTGCTGCTAAAGGTGGTCCAACAAAATATTAATATTAAATAATTTAATAATATATGTAGTGTTCAAATACTTTTGTGTGTCACTTACAATGCGTGTTTCTAATAAATGTATCATAACTCCTACCTACGTTGTTGAATCCTTTTCAAATTTTACTGACATAATCTTAAGACTTCCATCTTCCTATTGATATCTACTTGTCTAAGCAAATTATTTTAATGTGCATTATTCAAGTGTGCATGTGTAAGCGTTCGAATACTTTCGTGAGCCACTGTTTAGCCCACAAAGATCTGCAAGAATCGCCTATTGACAGTTACAACATTAAATACGTATTAAAATGTAATTTGAGTTGTACTGTATGTCAATAAGTAAAGGACTTTAAACTCAAAAGCCTCTTATTACCTTCATATAATAAACATATCTTTATTTGATATTTTTAAAAACAGGAACGAATATGGGTTTGAAGAAACGCCGCGAATGTCCACGTATCAGCTAGGTTGGGCGATCCATGACTTCGTTTCCGAATCATCGATAAACTCTTCACAAAACTTCCGAATGTGGACTCGAAGATCTATGAATAATCGCGGATCGATTTCGCTGAATGAAGGCCAATTAATTTATTCTTTCCTGAACAATTGGTTTCTAATTGACAATCCAATCCCAAAGATGGATCAAATTGCAGTTCCCGACTTCAACTTTCACGCGATGGAAAATTGGGGTATGATCACGTATAGAGAATCTGTAGTATTATACGATGAATTTACTCCTACGAAGAATATGTTCGATGGATTTACCACTATGGCTCACGAATATACTCATACCTGGTTCGGAAATCTCGTTACACCTATGTTTTGGGACGTTGCTTGGCTGAAAGAGGGATTCGCCTCGTATTTTCAATATTTTGCCTTGTCCATAATACAACCAACGTGGAGAATGATGGATATCTTCGTGGTGGATATGATGCAACCTGCGATGTTATTGGATTCTGCAAATCACGACAGGGTTATGAATGGAAGGAATGTTGGGAGTCCTAAGAGCATTATGGCAGTGCTAGATTTTGTTTCGTATAAGAAAGGTTAGTTTCAACTCGTATAAAATAATCTGATAAGAATTTTTGCAAGTCATTCGCACCATGGGAAGTATTATTTTAGAATATAGAAAATGCTTATCTTACTCTGTTACGTCGGCCGACTCTCTACCTGAGCCGGACCTCACATCGCGGACGGATGGCAGCCAGATGTCCGCACATCCTTATCGCGTACTCTTGAAAACACTCGCAGCCTGACTATAAATCTCAGAAAACTCTGGCGAAAGTCTTTCATTGCAACCAAGGGCTTTTCCACGAAAGCGTTTTCTAAGGTTTCTTGTTAGCGTCTGGAAAACACGTGAACGCTAAGTGTTCACACGTGCGATGCCTCCTACTCCCAACTTTCCATCGAGGGTGGCTAATACCCTTCCTAGTCCATCGATAGTCTTACTAACCAATAGAAACAATTTCTATTACCCTCACTTCTCCAACCAAAAACTGTCATCAACAAATCAGATGATTCCGTGCGTTAGACACACCCTTCCTTAACTCACCTCCGACCCAGCATCGTCACGATCAAGTCAGTTCGTCTTCGTCGTCAAATCAGTCAACACGTCTACAACGATCGCTCAGTCCAACGAACTCACTGTGAAGCATCGTAAAGTCGCAATCTAACATTCTAACCGATCTCTAAGTCGCAGTCGAAAACTCTCTGTACGGTCGCGTCCAAATCAGTCACATTGTATAAGATCTAACTCGAACATTCTAGTGGTAACTTCCGATACTATTTAAACCGACACCTTATATAAACTGTAAGTGTTATTGTGATACAAATATATATTTATTCTACAACCGTAGAATAAGTTGCATTCAGTGAATCACCCCGGTTATCTTAAACGAAACGCGGGGAGCGACCATTTCGCGGCGTCGATTAGCCGAATCGTAGCGAGAATTTACGCCTCTCGCTGACGCGTTTCCTCGCGACCGCGTCTCTCCGCGAACGGTCGCAACATACTCAATAGATAGAAAATGCTTATCTAACATATATAATCGCTCTCTTCGCTTAAGGGGTTAAAAAGTATAATACGTAGAAATTTTCTAATAAGTATTAGAGAACATAACGATATTTCTTGTATACAATTTGTGATGCTAATCACAAGGATGTTGCACAAGGATTATTAAAATAGAGACACCCAGTAACTTGACTTTTCTTGTAAACAAAGTCTTAACGTTTTACAAATATCGTAGTAGGCTTCATTAGGAAAGTGCTATTGTGTGTGTATCTAAATATATTATATATAGATGTTTATAATTAAAGTAGTGCGATGAAAATAAATATTGTAGCAGTACTAATCTCATCGTGTTATCGATATGTACGAGATTGGAATGTACCCAGTCTATAGATATATTTTTCTACTTGAATATAGTGTTGCGAAAAACAGATTTTTACTATTTAAGGGGGACCTTTATGAGTGCCTCTACCAAACTGTATAATTCTCCAAATTTTTAATCAATGGCAAAAACGTCGGACAACAAATCTGCCATAACCTTCTCCATTCTTGTTCGGGAACCATTGATATGATCCGTATAATTTATGATAATGAATCTATGAGTGATATACAAATTAAAGAGTGGTTTAAACAATTCAAAAGCGACCGTACTGAAGTGGAAAGTGATCCGCATTCTGGCAGTCCTCCAATGGTTAAAATTCTTGAAAATGTGAAACGTGTGCGAATTGCAATTCATAAAAATCATCACTTAACTGTGTGAAATAGAGGAGGACTTTGAAATTTTAAACAGCTATTGCTTCTGAAATTTTAACCTGAGATTTGGGGATAGCTACAACATTTGTTCCACTGCTGCTGATAGAAAGTCAAAAGGATTATCGAGTGGAACTTGCCCGGGAATACTTGGAATCGATCAGAAACAACCCTGAAATATTCAAGAAGGACATTACTAGCGATGAATCATAAGTCTATGTCTATGACCTTGAGATAAAAACCCAACCTGCGAAGAAAACGTATCAGAGTCAAAGCAACGCCATGTTCTCTATGAGTACGTTTCAGAAAGTTAGGCGGTGAACAAGTAGTATTATTCATAAGTTTTAAAGCAATTACAAGACGCAGAAAGAAGGTAACAGCCTGAATTGTGAAAAAGTATAATGATCTATCACGACAACGTACTTGCCTATGTGTATCTGTTTTAAAATTTTGCCATAAGATATAAAGGAAACATTAATATTTCTCATAATTCATGTGAATCTAATTATTATCCACTGTTGAAAACTAGGACTACTTCAATTCTGGAACTATACACCTTTTTCTTGTCAGAAGTCTTTTCACTTTAAGTAATGTTCTAACGCAGATCATTGCCTTTTCCTTCTCTTTTCTTTTTCGATAATTTTCTCGAAACGCAAAAATACTACAGCACAACCGCTGCATTAGTAATATTACCTATAATTGAATAATTCAAATAATTCCATATGTACGTCATTAGCAAATATTTATAAATCTCTTTGTGGTATTAAGAACCTGATTATCAATTTTAGTAATTGTTTAGAGTATTTATTGCTAACAAAATTTTTAGTTCAATACTACATATAAAATAAAATACTGTTGAATATAAAATACATTTGTATTGTACATGCGAGAGTGAGGGAATGTAGAGCGAAAACACATACACAAGCATGTTGCCGTCCTTGGTATGTATGAGTGCGTCGCATAATAGCCTAGGACGCCGTTGAACGAAAAGGGAAAGGTGAAGTGTGAAATCTCGTGCCGTAGGCCTTCGGCGAGTACTCCACGTGACGAGCAAAGTTATATGAATATTAGAATAAAGTTCTTTGTAATACCTCTCCAAGTTTAACAAATGCTTTAACAAATACAAAATTTTCGTGCAGAATCTATATTGTAAAATTAGAAGGACATTGAAAGTAAAAGTATAGTTACTGCAATAGTATTAGTAATAGTAATAGTATTTAATATAAAGATTGCACATTGTGTGTTTATTTATTTTTCAAGTTAATTTTATTTGTCTGTCATTGTAATATAGTGTTACGCTACGAGGCTCAGTAGAGATAATATTTCCACGCGTCGCTCGCGGTTCTCCAGCGTCGCAGACATATCCTCTTATCTGCTGACGAAAAACATACAATGTATCGACGAGCGTGTCACAAATCAACTTTCCTTTTGCCATGTGGTACGCCAGATGTGACGGTCCTTGCGAGATTCCCCGTAGTCCGAACGCCAAGACCTATCTATTGTTCCATTAACTCGCAGCAGGCCTAAGAAGACGACATAAACCGAATCTGTTCAGTTTCAGTTTTCTTCACGTAAACATTTTCGGTTTATGTTTGTTGCACTCGACTCTTACCTAATACGGAGAAAGCGGGTGTCTGGCAAGATAAGACTTTTCCCATAAACAAGGATGCCCACGAGCCATATCTAGCTCTCCTTGTCTTTACTACCTAATTCATTTACCAATGGGCATCGCGGATCGTTACCCTCACTTTTCCACCAAAAAGTGTGGACAATGAATCCGCGTTCTGAGTTCCAAAGGGAACACCCACACCGAGCTTTCTTCTTTGATGGTACGAGACCGTTCAAACAGTTCCATTTTTAATTTCAATTCAGTCACAATATTGACCTTTGTAATAAAACTCTAAAGTCTAAAAAATAAAGACTATACTAAAAAATCAACAGTTGTGTCATTACTCAGATTTTACGTGACAAGCGCATAGTGTCACCAAGCAGCGAGTTCTGGAACCGTCGCTTTCGGACCGTTATTTCATCTCACAAAGGAATCCGTTCCCCTTTGACTGCCGAAGAGTGCAGACGTGCCGGGTGCCCGGAGAGGTCTCTCCGTCGAAAAAAGGTGCCCACGAAAGTGCGAAAAGCGGGAAACAAAGAAATGCAACGAGTGCCACCGCTCAGGATATCAAACAACGGCGAAACATACGCCATACACAAAAACATGGAAATCCAAGAATGTACAGAAACCGAAATGGATATCACTCAAATGAGCGACGATAACTAACTAACACAACAAGAAGGAAGCTGGAAGATCGAAACTCCCAGCAAAAGAAGAAAATTAACAACAAACGCAAATACTAGGAGGGCTGCAGAAACAGAAAGGAAGCAATGGCTCCAGGAAATTCCTCTACAAAACCCCTTCAGAGCACTGCCACAAGAGAAAGAACCAGACACAACAGAAAAGCCAACACACAACACCAAACCACCACCAATTTACATAGACGCGCAGGTAATAGACCCCCTCCTCGAACTGCTAAACAACACGGCAGGCAAAGAAAATTACAACATCAAACAACTAAAATTAGACCAAATAAAAGTGCAAACGAACACCCCACATACCTATAGAAAAGTGGTAAAGGTGCTAAAAGAAAAAAACGCCGGATACCACACCTACCTACCTAATTGAAATCGGATAAAAGCTACAAAGTAGTAATCAGAGGACTACACCCAAAGACAAACACAAACAATATATGTGAGGAACTAGCCAAAATCGGACACCATGTAAGGGTAATAAACAACATAAAGAAATTTGATACTAAACAACCACTACCGCTATTCCTAGTAGAACTCGAACCGAACAAAAATAACAAGAAAATTTGCGAAATAAAAGCAATCCTAAACACAATATTTACAGTCGAACCACCCAGACACAAAAAAGACATTCCACAATCATGCGGTGTCAACAATATGGACACAGAA
The DNA here is from genome assembly GCF_905332965.1 of Bombus pascuorum. Lineage (NCBI taxonomy): Eukaryota > Metazoa > Arthropoda > Insecta > Hymenoptera > Apidae > Bombus > Bombus pascuorum. Next base: position 20,974,397 of record NC_083489.1, on the reverse strand, counting down.
AAAACTACTGCAATAGAAAACCGGAGTGTGTCAAATGTGCAGAAAAGCACTTGACAACGTACTGCCCATACACGGGAAAAATAAACGAGGTAAAGTGCTACAACTGCAACGGAAACCACGCAGCCAGAAAAATACTCCAACGCAAACTGCTTCCGCCGCTTCGAAGCAGGACATACAATTACTATCACACACAACAAGACAGCGCAGAAGCTGAGACACCAACAAACGTACAGCACGTAACGAACATCAACCACAATAATACCAACACCTCTGGCAGTCGAAGCTACGCGTAAGTAACCAAGCAAATAACACCCGTAGACAACCAAAACCATAACAATAAGACCAACGACACTACAGAAATAAAAGAACTACTAAAGCAATCCATCAAAAGCATGTTAACAAAAACGATAAGCAAACTAAACACAGGATTCAAACATCAATCACAACAAATCACAGCTATGATACACCTGATAACAAACATGCTAAGCAAAAAGTAAAAATAGACATACCAAAAATAGCTGCCTGGAACTCTAACGGCCTACAACAAAGGGTCCTTAAAACCAAAGCATTCCTGTATCACAACAACATAGACATACTACTCGTATCAGAAACGCACTTCACAACAAAAAGCTACATAAAAATACCGTACTATACCATATACGATACCAAGCACCCCTCAGGAAAAGCACACGGAGGGACCGCAGTAATAATAAGAAACGACAATTAAACACCACCTACACAGCCAAGTCAGCAAAGAACACATACAAGCAACCATCGTTACCGTACAAACTAGCAGCAACCGTCTACAGCTGTCAGCAGTATATGCACCACCGCGACACAAAATTACAGCACAAATGTGGGAAGAATACTTCCAACAATTAGGCGACAAGTATATCGCAGCAGGAGACTACAACACAAAGCACACAACATAGGGTCAAGAATCACTACACCTCGAGGCAGAACCCTGGAAAAACACATCAGGAAAAACAACCTCAATATATTATCCACAGGAAGACTGACATACTGGCCGACAGATCTGAGCAAAATCCCTGACCTATTCGATTTTGTAGTCACAAAGGGACTAAATGGAAATAAAATAAATATAGCACCCAGCCTCGAGCTTAGCTTCGACCATACACCCATAATAATTACATACAGAAACAAGCCAATACTCTACAACAATCTAGAGACACTATGCAACAAATCCACCAATTGGCAAACCATCAAAGAAATAATCGAGAGCAAAATCAACTGCAACATCCCATTGAAAACGGCCGAAAACATCGAACAAGCTGTAACAACACTCACAGAAACTATACAAGAAGCAGCACGGGCGACCACTAAATCTGAACCTGCCACTAGCCAAACAAAACCAATCCCATCAGACATCCTCGAAAAAATTAGAGAATAAAGAAAAGCGAAAGCAAAATGGCAAAAACATAGAACAAAAGAAAACAAAAAACACCTAAACAAACTCGCAAAGGAAATAAAAAACAAAATAAAAAATCACAATAACAACGAATTCACAAAGTTCATAGAGTCACTATCTGCACACGAGAACTACAACTACTCACTACACTATGGAAAGCCACCAAAAAAAAAAAAAAAAAAAAATTAAAGAAGGCAATAAAACCAGCCCCAGCAATCAGAAAAGCAGACAACACATGGACAAGGAGCAACGAAGAGCAAGCCGAAGAATTTTCCAACCACCTATGCAACACATTTACACCACAAAACATCAATAACAGCAACCACAATAGCCATACGGACGACGATGCGCTAACCACTAGCACCGCAATTGAAAAGTAATACACCATACCTAAAACAACAGCACAAGAAATTAGAAACATAATCGAAAAAACAAAAAACAACAAAGCACCAGGAATCGATCTAATCAATGGTAAAATCTTGCAAAATCTCCCTCCAAAAGCAATACGGCTAATCACAATAATATTCAATGCAATACTAAGAATACAATATTATCCTACATTATGGAAACAGGCACAAATCATAATGTTACCCAAACCAGGCAAAGACCCACACGAAACAACATCTTACAGACCAATATCACTACTTCCCGTGCTCTCCAAAATACTAGAAAAAGTAATATACGCCCGACTAAAACCAATAATAGAGAAAGAAAAATTAATACCAGTCCATCAATTTGGATTCAGAAACAAACACTCCAGCACAGAACAAATGTACAGGCTTGTCAACGAAATTATACACACAATAGAAAACAAACAATATTGCACAGCCCTATTCATGGACATAGAGAAAGCAATTGACAAAATAAACCACGAAAGCCTACTACAAACAATCAAGAAACAATTCCCGGAACAAATATACGAAATAATAAAATCATACATAAGCAACAGAACCTTCACAATAAAAATCAAGGATGCACACTCCGAAGTCAAAGACATCAAAGCAGGGGTTCCGCAAGGATGCGTCCTATGACCCATATTATACACACTATACACGGCCAACATACCAACAACTACCAATAGCAAAATATTGACATTCGCGGACGACACAGCCGTACTAATCAGACACATTAACCTTGTAACAGCAGCCACAATACTACAAAAACACATCACAAAAATAGAAAAGTGGCTACAAGACAAACAAATTAAAGCTAACCCTAACAAATGCAACCACATCACATTCACACTCTGAAAGCAGATAACACCAACATCTTCCTGAACGGCACGCAAATAACACAAACAAGGCAAGTCAAATACCTTGGAATTCACATAGATACACACTTCACATGGAAACAGCATATCAAATCAATAATAGACAAAGTACAGACAGCAAGGAGACAAATGCACTGATTAACAAGCCGAAAATCCAAACTAAGCACAGAAAACAAACTAAAAATATACAAAATAATCATAAAACCAATCTGGACATACGGAATTCCACTATGGGGAACAGCAGCAATGAGCCATATAAACAAAATAGAAACAATCCAAGCCAAAATCCTTAGAACAATGGTAAACGCCCCATGGTACGTCAGAAACGAGGACATACGGAAAGACCTCGGAATACCAACGGTCAAGGAGGAGATTACCAGACTCGCAAAAAGATACAGAGATAGAATAGAAACACACCCGAATCAGCTGGTAGCGGAAACGAACAACACAACAAACGTCGCAAGAAGACTAAAAAGGAAACACCCAATAGACCTCATAAAAGATATAACCTAGCAAACACGAAGCTGGCACCCCGCTGGGGGTAGCCACTTACATGCTATATTTATTTTTATTTAATTTTTTTTATTTACCACTGAGATATAACACTTTATCAAATGTCCTTCAGGACAAATTGTAAAAACCATAATAAAATAAAAAAAAAAAAACAAAGGAATTGGCTTACGTGATCATCGGCGCGAGCGGTGGCGCGATCCTAGCGTAGTGGGGCTTGCCTCCCCGAAAGACAAAGAATCGGTCTAAGATCATCAGTCTCAATCGAATACTCTATCTGAACAGTCGCATTTAAAAAGTTTCATACGAATATTCATACTGCAAACATCGAGAAATATAAAAAGTCGAGTCGAATCACTAACTATATTTATCACGAAACAAGTTGTGACGTCTTTACATTCATTTACTTTGTTGTTAAAAATACATGCTATATTAACCTGTTAACACAGTGTTAAATTCATTCATCCCTGTTATCTTACTCGAAACACGGGGAACGACTATTTCGCGGCGTCGATTACACGAATCGTAGCGAGAATTTACGTCTCTCGCTGACGCGTTTTCCTCGCGACCGCGTCTCTCCACGAACAGTCGTAACATATAGTACTTTATCAATATCATTATCGTCACCATGGTAATTGTTGCTTTCCAAATAAAAATATTTGTTTACGAAGTATAATCTTGTCTTCTTATAAAGAAACAACAAATGTTAATCACAGACAAAGTACAAAAAACACTGCAGGTTCTGTACACCGTCTATGATTAGGTTGACAATGAGTGTTAACTAGTTGTTATGTTATGTATTATGTATGTTTGTATGTATATATATATATATAATATACAGGGTGCGCCGTTAGAATTCGGACAGAATTCAATTTGTAGTTCCCACCATATTAGAATTCAGATGTTTGTGCTGATTGACTCTGAAGTTAGTTAAATATGTCAATAAGTCTTCTATAACCTCAAAATGACAGAACTCGTTAAGCAAAACCCGGAATACGATAGAAGAGCGGCGATTATAGAAAGTCTTCGCGCCGGGAGAACGCCGGTCGAAATTATAAAATTCTTTAGCTACCCAAGATCGACGGTATACGACATTGCTAAGAGATACGCAGCCTCAGAGTGGTTCGAGAAGGGTTCTCCTTCTCCGGCGAGAAAAGTTCAGCGTTGTCTCAAGTGAGGGCGACGTCATGCCTCCGCACTTCTTCCAAAAAGGCGAAAGAATCACAAAGGAGGTTTATTTGGAGGTCCTGAAGACAGTAATAAAGCCGTGGATGGAAATTACGGCTTCTGGAAGGCCGTATTTATTTCAACAAGATGGCGCACCTGCTCACACAAGTCATCTTGTTCAAAATTGGCTCTCTGACAATGTGGACATGTTTTGGTCGAAAGATTTCTGGCCTCCTAACAGTCCCGACCTAAACCCATTGGACTATTACGTGTGGGGCGTTATCGAGAGACAAACTAATAAATGCAGGCACCCCAACGTCAACTCCCTACGAGCTGCTATCGAGTCAGAATTCGCGACAATTAAACGCGACCAGTTGAAGTCAGCGTGCTCGCGCTTTAGAGCAAGAATAGAGCAGGTCATAGAGGCAGAGGGTGGTTACATAGAATAAAAGTTCTCAGCAAGGACCCTTTAAATGAGATATAACAACATTTTCATGTGTTTTTGTGTATTGACTTAAATAAACAACTTTCTGCACAAAACTTCTTTTGTCCGGATTCTAACGGCGCACCCTGTATATATATATGTCGGAGATGAAAGGACACCGCCCCCCCCCCCCCGTTGGAATTATTTGGAAAAAGCCTCAATACTGTAGCATTTACGAAATAACCCAGACACAGTCATTCGAAACTTGAGACAATGAGTTTAGGCTCGAGGCGACAACCGGTCGCCGAGCGTAGCCACGGTCACGGGATGAACATTCCACCTAACAGAGATATAAAGTAACATAGCTTTCCTTTAAAGAATTGGCAGTACAGACACTTGACAATAAGACATTCCAACAGCCCCGCAGCTCGCCACACACAGACCCCATTCTTTGGGCCAGATGATCGCCAGATGTCGATGCATCGTTTACAGTTTATGTTCAGATAACCTGAGGAACCGTTACAAATCTTAGGACTTAGTTAACTAAAGTCCTTCAGATTGACAAACAGTCTTTATTCTATCAGCCCGTAAATCTGTCACCTATTGCGGGAAGTTATGGGAAAGCCTGATTTGGTCACGTACGACGTTGCCTGCTAGGAACTCTCTCTCTAGGGCGGCTAGCATCCTTTTCTAACCGCCAACATAGAAATTGACCAATTAACAGCAGCGTCTATTTCCCTCACCCTCCGAGTGGAGGCTTTCTTTGACGAATCCGATGATCTCGTGCCCTTAGGCACACCCCATCATAGTTTTCCTCTGCAGCGTCGTCGCGACGGAAAGTCATTCTTTTCTGGCAATCTGATTAGCTAAGAGTCAATCAAGCGTTCCTAGTATCACGAGTAGTAAGTTGAGTCCGACTTAGACTTTGAAGCAAAGTATATTCGTTATCCCGTTGACCGTGGATTCGCTATATCGAACCTAGGGCCATTGTCATTAGCGTCCAGTTACCGCGTCCGGTCGTCAATCTTGTATCAGCCATACTTGTGTAATAAATATCTGTGCGACAACCATGAACAACACTGGTGAAGATTCATTATACGCCCCTAACGCCAACCCGACATATATATATAGACTGTAAATTCAAATTTTTATGAAAATAATTAAAGAAAATGGAATCTATAAGAATAAAATTATTTTACATTCTAAATATTATAAAGAATACATTCAATAGAAGAATTACAAACTCGTACATTGAATATTTTACATAATTTTTTCATAATATATATGTTTATACCGTGTATTTTTGTGTTTTCAAGTCTCCTATAAATGCGTAAAAATCCGCAGTCTAACGATAAATATAAAAATAACTAATCCTAAATTCCAGCATTCTCAGATAAATTTTCGGTTATACTTGTTTAATAACTGAAAAATCGATTGTCTTGTTTTAGGTGCATCCGTGATTCGCATGCTCTCCCACGTGATCGGTGAAGCAGCTTTTCAAGATGGTTTACGAAGTTATGTGAAAAACATGTGAGTATTTAACAAAAGCAAATTTACGATGGAAATAACATTTTTCATCAACGTTTCCTGTTTAACGAAAGAGAATTTAGACTTTAAACTTTGTTTAACTTAATATCTTCAATTTCGAGTTAATTCTTTGTTAATAATACGTAATTCGTTAATATACGTAATTTCAGAAACATAAATGAAATACATAATTTTTATATTTGTGTAAAGTTTTCGATAATTTTTTGTCATTTACTTGTTATGTATTATTTAAATTTTATGATTTTTTTATTAATTTTTTACATTTTTTCACAGTTGTTCTTCTTAGACATAAACAATTTTACACAAATCGTTGTACAGGTTGTTTAAAATATATATGTCATGGGTGGGATTGTAGTGTATATTTATCGAACCAAGTGTATCATTTAATTGTGATCAAACTTTACTTACAGGTAAATTGGTGTGGTTCAGAGAAAATAGTAATTTTAAATTCTGTTTGTCGAACTTTATTTGTACTATTATTTATATATATTTAATTTTTAAATTTTTTATCATGTGTCTAAAATCCTTTTCGTTCTTTCTGTTTTTTTTTTGTTTACTTTTACAGTGTTTATAATAATATTTGTAAAAAACCTTAATATCTATTTCTGAGTTCCTCAGCTGAAGTGTACTATGATTAGAATGTATCTTGTAATAATTACTTTGAAGACAATATAAACATAGTGCTGTTGCGGTCTCGTAATAATCTGCTAGTATAGGTTTATTATAAAACTTTTCCAAAATCTGAGAGTTGTTTGACCGCCCTACTGTTCTTCTAATTGTAGTTAACTCCATACTTCTAAGACTTTAATATAGCCGCGCATTTTAACGAATGAACTATGAATCTATACTACTCTTCGTTAAAGCACACCTTGTCCCGCGACCAATAATTTGAGACACTTATGTGGCCTTTCTGTTGCAATAAATGACGTGTCAGTCTTGCCTTTTGAAGCTTTGATCTATATAAGATCTATATGTCTATGTATCTGTAGGAAATAATATAGTGTTAGTAGGTTTGGTAACGGTATGATTTGTTACAATGTCGTTTGATGCTCCGTCAGTCTATATGCATGCAGTCGCCATTCGTCACTCACTATTCTCGTTACAACGGTTCTTTTTTTATACGCTTACAACATTCATTGACAACGCTGACAGCACTTCTTGACAACGCTGATAACACACACCCGATGTCTCCCAGGCAATCCATCCACGATACTACACTATACTACATACTTATCTATATAATCTATATATATATATGTCTATGTATCTATCTGTATAATATCTATATATTCTGCAATAACCGTCACGGTAAATAAGTTAGGCTCTTCAACAGACTTTGGTAAGACTAATGATAGCTGATAACGTTTAGGCCTGATGTTTTAATAACATCTAGAACTTTTATTTTTAGGCCTCTTGGTGTTGACTTAATGTTAGATATTTCAATAGATATTAACGTCTGTACCCTACAAAAGCAATACCTGGGGCTAATAATGTTATTACTTTTTATTAGTACTTTGCGTCTTCACCTATTTTATTGTGATGAAAATATATGATGAAAGATCAAGGGTACTGCGAATTTATACATAGTTAAAATACTATGTGATGTACTTGCTTCAAGCCACTTAAAAATTTTGGGAGACTACTTCTTGTAGATTCATAAAATTCAAAATTAGCCTCTTTGCAGAATTGTACAGGTGCTCGTAATGCTGATTCATACTGTTTAGTCGTCCTGAGAGTTAAAAATTATAAGATAATGTCCACTGTTGTGGTAGGTACATTTTTTTAGGAAGGCTTCCCCAATAGTTTACTCGCTATTAAACGCAAATACTTGGTCCGAGGATGCGTTTCGTTTTGCACGAAGATAGTATGATTGATTATAACAAATCAATACTTGGTTCAAATATAAGGAGTTTGTGTACAAGAAGACATATAAATAAACGATACCAAGGATACTAAGAACTTAACGTGCTTAATCAGGTGCAATAATAATTTCTGATGCTTCGTCTCGTTTAATTACTTAACAAGCGTTTTCAAAATTAAGCTAAAAGGCGGAAACGCATACCAATCCAATTTTGTCCACCTGACAGTAAATAAATTTATCTGTATGAAACCCGAATCTGTTACGCTTTCAAGCGCAAAATTTGTTACATTTGGTATTCCTTTGTGAAGTAAATCAGTCAAACGTCGGAGTACCAAATTTTCTTATAATAATCTCAAAGTAATACTGATTTAGTTATCATTCACTATCGTTGTTTTTTATTCTCGACAGTCGGTCTGCCTACTTGCTAATATTGCTGCATTATAGGATGCAAATATGAACGTTTTTCTTTTCTCTGCCCACTGCAAAATATCCTTAGCTAACTTATTATATGATGTGTAACATTTATATATGATAAAGCTGTATTGTTTTTAAGAAGATTTGGCCATTTTTCAAACTATTCTTTAACGACTCGAACGCCAATTTAACTGCTAGTAATTCTCAATAACGCATGTGATATTTTGTTTATCTATCGTCTCAAAAACCGTATGTTTCCTCAAAACCATTTATACCTCTCCAGCCAGTGCTTGAAATTCGCTGTTTTTATAGTATTAATAGTTATCGGTAAATTTTGCTATCATGGCGTCGGATCTAGTAAAATTAATTTTGGAATTAGCATTTTTACGTCATATAATTGAAATTATTAGGCAATAATACTATAGGTATCTTTCTCTCTAACAATTTAGTTCACAGTGGCCCATATTTGACTGCTGAACAAGTTGAGATTAATTTCTCTATGAATTTTGCAAAATCATATTAAACACAATGTTTTCAACGAAAAGGTCTTTATTCCCCTTTTTTCCTTAGGCAATTGAATCGCATATTCAATCAAATCAATTTTAAACCTAAGAAATTTCCATGCAGTTGAAGGAATTTAATAAAAATAATAATAAGTTAACTGTTTCCTTAACATTCATATATCAATTTTCATAATCTTTACTAATGCACATAATATCATTCAGATATATAAACAACATTAAACCCTTAGCTTTTATGAATCGAATTACTGGTTTTAGTAATTTTGTGAAAATATATGGACTTAAATTTAGCTCAATAGGCAAGTACGCAAATTGGTATAAAGTTCATAGAAATTCAAATCTTAGGAATCTTCGGCTTTTTTTTGAATCGGTACTGGATAATATGCGTCTTCTAGATTTATCATGCATATGAAGAAACCTAAGAAAATCAGTTTCGCAACCGTTCGAATATCCTCCATTTGAAAATTGTTAGTATTGATAAATTTATTTAGCTTTTTTAAATTTAGTGTAAAACGGAAGAATCCGCTTGGCTTTGGGACCAAAAACTGATTTGATAAGAATTATCTGTTGTTTGGTTTGCAATTGTCTAGTACTCCTTCCAAACATATTTTATCAATAGCTTGTCTAAATCTTTTAATTTCTTCCACTGACTCAAATTTTACTGATGGAGTTTCAGTCCGTTTTACTTTTTTATGAAGGACTATTTTATATTCTCTAACAGAACTTAATATAAATTTACCAGCAATAGAACCTACATTTATTCGAAACTCATTTGACGTTTCGCTTTATTATATCTTGTTATTAAATAGGTTTTGGAGTTCGATATTGAATTGATTCACACAGATTCAGTTTTTATACCCTATATTTCACCACCATGTATAGCCATATGAACACACCGGATACACTCAGATAATTAACACGTGGCGGACGCTAAAACAAAAGAGCGTCGTTAGAAGTCGTACCAACTTTGCATGTAAGAACTAGTGATCATATCAACCTAATATTTTCATCAACATATCCCTGATATTGCACCCTGTTGTTGAATGGCTGTTTCGTCCTGAAGAACAATCGCTCGACCTGTTCCGCTGAATACTGGTATCCCTGTTGGAAATCTGATTGGTTTGGAAATGGCTTTCTTTCCAGCATGATGTTTGAGTTTAAAAACTGTCCGGATGTCGCATCCTCTGATCCTTGAGACTTAGAAGAGGATTGCTTTTTAATAGAGTTGGCTACTTTATCCATTACTTTAGCTTCTATGATTTTTTTTGGATAGATTTTATCCAAATAGGAACTCTTCTGTTTTTGTCCTCGAACATGGTTTCCGTTTCTTTCGCTACTCCTGCCATAATGAAACCTTTTCTTGATTTGGTCTGACTATGCATAATTTGTGTGATGAGCTTACCTGTATCATGTAATTTTCCCATGAATTGAATTTTATCGACTTGATACTTTGATCAACCTTCTCATAGCGGAAACAAAAGCTACTAACACTGCATTTCTTAATCGTCATCTCTTGGTCATGTAGGTACCTCTTGATTATCAATGCTTTAATGATTTTAAAGGGATTTCCAAATTTAATTTGTGCTAACAGGATCTTGATATTTTTCTAATAAGCTTTCTTGCTCCTGCTTTTTTATTCCGTTTGTGAAATAAAACTTCCATTTGTTATGAATGCACGAATCTAACTTTATTTGTAAAACTAAAATTAGATCCCAGGAAATTATCACCAAAAATTTCGCAAATTCTTCGTTAGGAAGTACCTCGTTTATTTCCTCAACAGTCATTGGTAACTTCTCTTGGTTATTAGTCTTTTGCTTAATCTCATTGGCCAATTTTAGTAAATTTCCTTTATTATTTGCAATATGGAGAGAGAAAAAAAAATAAAAATAAAAAGTTTTATAATCGTCTTAACGTCGCAAACGTGCGTTTATCTTTAAATGATAAGTTAGTTTTCTGGTGTACCTACGTGTTGCGAATATATGTTTACATGTGTATCTGCTATAGCAAGATAGGAAAAATCTGGTGTTTTCTAATTCGTTATGCAAGCGTACATATTTTCAGAAAGCCTGCTTATTTAATTTTAGTCTTATTTAATTTTCCTTGTTCTTTTGTATGAATACATGGTGCGAACATGTATATTCTTATTCTTTTAACCCTCCATTTACATACTGAATCGTTTTCCAAATTGACTGTTTTTGTTTTTTTAGTTACTTGAAGTTCACGAAGGATCGAGACCTCGTTCTTGTTCTTAAAAAAAATTTTACGTCATATTATGTTCGTGATACTGTAGTCGTAGATTCTGTCAGTTCGTATCCTACAAACGATATAATATTTTTTAATGTAAGTTATAAACGACTCAAGTTGTAGATCGCATTAGTGTTCTCGTTTGAAAGTTTTGCTTTTTCGCGAATTTTTATTAGTTTTTAAATATTTATACACCCTAAAAATAGTTACTCAATTATTATATCGATATTTTTTGAAATGCCAGAAAAAAATCACAATTTTAGTGCAAATCATATATCTTCTATATGACCGGGTGGTTCCGGCTTACGACAAGGCCACCGATAATGCATAAAAATGTAACAATTTTTGACTGTTAAAATAATCATACTTTCGTAAGTCGAAACTGCCTTGTAATTTTTTCTTCGATGATCATACGTAACAGCGTATAGATCCAAAGCTACATTCAAATTTTTATTAGGAAATTAGTTATAAAATTTTAAGTAATTCTTCATTTTTCCCTAATTCATGTTCAAATTTTGCTTTCCTATAAAAATTAAATTCAAATATAAAACCTAAAAAAAGGGCTGTGTGAATTTACACGAACCAGTACGTAGACGACGTCAAAAAAAAATGAAGTTGCAAACGAAGGGTTAAATATCTTTTGAATATTCCGTAAAGCGAATAAAGGAAGGGTATTCTCTATCATGCGGATGAGTTATATATAATAATGTATGTTTGATTAATTGAAAAATTTGGGAAATTAAAAGAAATTAATATTAATTGAAAGAAATTAAAAAAGATGGGTATTAAAAGAAAGCAATTTATTTTGTTCCTCCTTTGCTTCAGAAGAGCTTTCATTTTTTCTGCTTGATCTGATGTTATCTATTCTTTGTAAATTCTCGCCATTACTATCCGACTCGACAGAACCTCCTGGAATGTTAACTGAATAAACCTTTTATAGTTTCTTTTACTATTTTATTCTTCTTGCTTTAGTTATCTAATAATTCTTCGTTACTATCTTTCTTCCGCTTATTCATAAAGCCCAATTAGCTTAAAAATTGAAAAAAATGTAGTAATTATGGAAAGGTATGAAAATGGAGCGGATTGAGGAGCGAAAACATAGTTCCTGTTTATGTTTTTTTTTCTTTCAACTTAAACATGGTGACCATTGATAGGCATCGAAGGAATATTACACTTATAATCAAACAGGTGAAGCGAATGAAATATGATTAATTATTATTTGCATGAAATATTTGACTAAAAGGAAGTTATTAGAATAATTATTTTAGATAAAAATTTATTCAAAATCATTTAAATAATAGGCAATTGATTATAATCTGGTTATAATCTGATTATAAAATGTAAATGTATTACATGTAAATAATGTCGATGTACGAACTAGTGGAACATTATGATCATTTTTCAAGAGAATGACTCACTTGGTTGGCTTAATGATTTTTTTGAGACTTCCCTTCTTTGTGACAAACGCAAAAATTTGATTTTGAATTTCAATTTTGCGGTATCTTTCTTTAACAGATGTTCAGGTATAGAATCATCTGTCAAAATCATGACATATACGTTCTGAACACCTTGTACAACAAGAATTGAGATTAATTAAAAAATTTTTCAGATATTTTTTTATAGCATTTAATTTAAATGTGTTCCTACATATCTAAATATTTAGATATTTTTATACCATCTTACATTTGAAATAACAAATAAGTTTCAAATATTTAGGTATATTATTAGAGAAGCATTCGTGTAGATTGCCGTGCTATTAAGTATTAAGTATTATATATTAAAAATTGTGTCTCAAGAAAAAGTTATCTTATCAATTTAAGAACCTAGATAAAATTTTTATCTGTTTTGTAATATAGGTTTTATAATATAATATAAAAATACAAAAGCTATGACAGTAACACTAATACAATTACGAAAACATCTTTGCTGAATTAATCCAATATCGTATGATACAAACTGTTGAAATAATTTCAGCTTAGACATGGAAAAATTTCGTTTACAAAATTTGTAGGACGTTATAATCTGTCAGTAATAACTATTTTGTGGAAAAAGAATCTTTCAAAATGTCAAATTATCTCTATTTTGTTTTAATAATATTCTCCAACCTTTTATTTATTTATTTTTTATCTAACTATTTAAACGACTTTTAATAAGAGATACAAATTTCTAATAGATTTCTAAGATCATTTCACACACAGAAGTGGAAGAACGAATCTCACACAAAAAATGTTTGATGCAAGATTTCAATCATTGGATTCTTGAAATCCATACATTTCTTATTATTACCATATTGATTTTCGCACGCGTTGCGCACGCGTGCATGTGCGAAATTTATAATGATGCATCAACGAGCTCCTTTTATGTAGGGTGTCTCTTACAATTGAATCAAGTTACAGTTTTAAAATAATAAAGTAATAAGATAGGAGATGAAACAAATTCATTCATTAGACAAAATTAAATGGTTCTGCGTCGTGTATCTTATTTTGTTTATGCCTTTTTCAGATATGGAGACGTTTTAAAGATTTGGAACTTATGTTTGGTACATAATGGTATAATTATTACCTTCTTCTTTCCTTGTTCTTTACATGATAAATTTTACAAAATTAAAATTAACTGTCTAACTGTAGTGAGAGCTCAGGATTCCATATTAAAAGTCAATGATTTTCGCGTTCTTATGCATTTCAAACCAGGATTTTTCAAATCTAAAGTATAAAACTACCTATTTTAACCCTCAAAGAATTCTACAATGAGTTTAAAACACCTCCGGACTTAGGTAATCAATAAAAATTCGTTCAATTGTATGGAAGTCAAGAGTTTTACTAGGACTTACAGGGTTAAAACATTTTATAAATTAATCATTCTGAACAAATATTTTATTACTATTGGAAAGCTATGTACATACGTTGTTCCTTAATCATAAAATAAATACAAATAAAATTTAAATAGTTGCGAAATATTATTTTACGACATAACAGCAACGTAGAATATTTATTTCCAACTTCGCATAGAATACGTTTTTTCATACTATAGAATTATTAGAAGGTGCATCTATTAATTAATATATACAGGACTGTACAGTTTAAATTTACAAAATATAGAAAACGTTGGAATCTGTGAAATGCCTCCACTTTCGAATGAGGTATATGCATTATGTATTGTTCACATTTCACTTCGTGAAACTTCTTTATTGTGTCCAATCTTTGTATCTATCTTTTATTATTCTAAAGCTATAGTTCAGTTCACTTACTAAAAGGATTCTATATAATACCTTTTCTCGTAGAAAAAGGGTAGTATTTAGTAACAAAGTTTGCTACATTTTTTGTGTATTATAATGGTTAGATTGCGGATTTTTACATATTTTTGCAAAATTTTAATGTTCAAAAATGTACAGAATAGTACTCTTTATAATACTTAGTGGGTAAAACAAATCTTAGATTCCACTTGTTTAATTATGCTCATAAAAATATAAATTTGTATAAAAATCCGTAGTCTCGTAATGATAATAATAACTATTATTACAAAACTATGATTCTACTGTGCTACAAAAAAGAATTATTTTTTCACAAAACTAGGTCGTACGCAGCAGCTACTCCATATGATCTGTACAAACATTTGCAAAATTATACTGATAAATGGGGTGAACTACAGATCAATGTGTCGATTAGTGATATTATGGAATCTTGGACAAATCAACCAGGATATCCTTTGGTGACTGTTGTGCGAAATTACGAAATGCAAACATTTACTGTATCTCAAGAACGATTTTGTTGGGGACAAAAGCAGTCAATATTCGAATGGTGGATACCATTGAGTTTCACTACAGGAACAATCGCGAATTTTTCTAATACAACCCCAACATACTGGTTAAAACCAGAAAACGAAAGTTTAATTGTGCCATTCCATGTTTCATCGGATGATTGGATCATTTTTAACATTCAACACGTTGGATATTATCGAGTGAATTATGATGAAGACAATTGGCGAATGATTACTTATTACCTGAACTCGAAACACTTTCAGAAGATACACAGAGTGAACAGAGCTGCCCTTATAGATGACGCATTCAACCTAGCCAGAGCAGGTTATTTGGATTATGGGATCCCATTTAATCTTTCGAAATACTTGATTCAAGAGTCTGATTATGAACCGTGGGTCGCTGCTGTGAATAATTTCAAGTTTTTGAATAAAATGTTGAGCAGCGAAACGAAAGTACAGCGGGCTTTTCAAGTAAGTAGTATATGATTGTTTAAAATATTCAATGCCGCATAAATATCGAAGGGAGTCCCTGATGCCAGAAATAGACTTTCCTATAACATGTATCCATTTAACCACTCGTTACCCCTAAGAAAATAGGAAATCCTGATAACGCGTACGTTCACATCTACCGCAGTGAATATGTTAAAGGAAAGTTTGAGGTTCAATGAAGATATAATGACAATATACAAAAATTGAACATTAGCGATCATAAGATACACCAATAACAATTTGTTTTTATTAGAATTATTTTATATTAGAACTATTTAATATTAGAACAATCCCAAGGAACAATTGTATCTTTTAGCAATGAAAGTGTCAAATGTTTATTAATTTTGCTTAATAACATTTTGCGAAATTCTTTTGAATCATTTGATATTGCAGGTATTATCAATTAATTATTATCAATAGAGACATGTTTGCAATATAATATATTGTCGCCTAGAGTTTGTTTGATAATTGTTAGCAGTCCATTATAGAACAACGTAGAAGTATCAAGGCATTCCATTTTAGTCATAGTAAATTAACAAAAAGATACAAAATTAAAATTTATTTCAAATAAGTTTGCCATCATTTTGTAAAATACTTTGACATTTTAATGGTAGCGTTTTGTTTTCATCAGATGATTTTTATGCGCTATGTATTTTTAACAAATGTAGATAAACCTACATAGTATCTATCGCAATTATGTTGAACCAATTAACCACTCAATATGTACTAAGTTTTTGAATTAAAATGTCCTATTTAGTATTTTCTCATTTTTCGAGATATATTTAAAATTTGAAGTTCCCACATGTTTTAAAATTATATATTCGAACTGTTGCTAAATAATGAGTGAATATTATATTTTGAATGCGGAAAACCAAAAATAGAACAAATAAAATAAGAACAAAGAGAATAATAAAACTTCAGCTTTTTCTGTTTAAAAACAATAGGATATTTTAATCACGCAGGGTAATCTTCGTCTCATACAAAATGTGATGATTGAGTCAGATTATCAGAGAAGCACTGAATTGATCAGACTTTTTATTCATGCATGGTAATAGTCCGAAATATATAACAAAAATTGGTAAAAGTTTTGATATTAGCTTTTCGGGATAAACAATCGCGTTTTAATTTTGCATTTGCACTTTGCACATGCATTTTGGGCTGAAGTTTCGTAAACATTGTAGTCTATTTCTTCAGAGCAAACCTGAAACGGAGGATTCAGATCCCACACAAATCACTTTTATGTCACAGTTGACCGATTGATGGTTGACGGTTGACGGTTTCGGTTGACCGATCAAACTGATGACTCAAATCGGAAGTTCTATCCGAATATTCAACCCGGAGTATCTTATCGAAAGTCCCTTAACTTTTAATTGGTTAACCGAATCGGGGTCTGCTGGGCGAAGTTGGAGCGACGGACGCGGACGCGGAGGCGCGGGCTTGGCGGGAACTGCTCAACAGATGGCGCGCCGGCCTCGACACAAGAACTGGCGCGCCGGGGCTGAGAGCCCTCGGGGCCGTCCTCCCAAACTGGGAGGTTTGGCTGGACGGAGGCGCGCCTCCCCTGACCTACAGAATGACGCAGGTGCTCACGGAACATGGGTGCTTCGGCGAGTAGTTACGCCGAATCGGGAAGGAGGCGAATGCGCGTTGCCATTACTGTGACGCAAGGATGGACTCGGCGCAGCACACGCTGGAACATTGCCCGGCGTGGCCAGCGCCGCGACACTCTCTCATCGGGGAAATAGGGTTCGACCTCTCGCCACCGGCGATTTTTGAAGTGCTGTTGACGAGCGAGCGAGGCAGGAAGGCCGTAACCTACTTCTGTGAGCTAGTTACGCTGTGGAAGGTGCTGGCGCAGCGGGAGAGGGAGCGGGCTTCCCATCCCGAGAGGATTGGCCGACGAGGGCGCGGCAGTGCCCGTGGAAGCACCTACATGAGGCGCGCGAGAGCCGTAGCGACCTCCGAAGGGGATTGAAGTTAGGTGCTGGACCTTCCATCACCCGGGAGTCACCAAGCAATCCGGTTGGGGATCCGGACGGCCCCTGGGAGAGTGCGAGACGTAATAGGGACAGAATGTTGTGCGCGGGGGGCCCGGTGTGTCGCCACAGCGGTTCCCGGGCACCCCTCGGTCGCAATAGGAAAAGTCATCGTGGAGGTTTTAATCATTCAATTGGGGCCTGAATCATTCAATTTCAAATCTATCCTGCAGAACTAGACTGCAATGTCTACGAAACGTCAGCCCAATATGGATGTGCAAAGGATATTTATGAACGTCGATGTATAATTGATAGTTGTATAAGTAGTTGTATAGGTAATTCTGGGTAGATCGTTTAAAAATTGTTCGCAACAGAATTTAGCAAATTACAAAATAAATCGCTTAATTTGTTTATTTTAACAAATATTCTTTTGACTTAAATAAGTCTATTTTTACTTTATCCTATAAATATAATTAAGTTCTGGATATCTATGCAAATTCATATTTTTATCAATAATATTGAAAAGGTGGAAGCTAGGTAAAAAATTATTTTACGTTCTAAATATTGTAGAGGCTATTATATTTTGGATATTCTATATTATTATATAAAGCGTTCTCCATTTTTACAGGGAAGCATGTTTAAAATTCAGTACGTTGCCAATCAATTTCGCATTATCAAAATTGTCCTTTTATTTCGTTTTGAAAGTAAACATAGATTTTTTCGTATTCTTGAAACTTTTAAAAATATTATTACTCATAATTTTAAAATATTGAAGATATTAAAATATTATTGGACTTGATAATTATACCTTTGGTCTTCACCACTTTATTAACTTATTAGCTATTATCAAAAAACTTTAGACCTAACAGTTTGTGTTCGTTTTCAATTATGGTATATTAAAATCCCCCTGTTCGATCAGAGAATGTTATTAAAATCAGAAAATCAATAAAAATATACTTATTAGGTTTGCAGTCTGTATACTAAACTGCGATTATTGTTAACAATAGAAATATGCAGATCGTTTGTCAAAACCCATATACGAGCAACTCAATTTTACCGAGTCTGCACACGAGGATTTGATGATCACAGCGAAATTATACAAAGAGCTAATCTTATCGACTTCCTGTTTGGTACGCAGCGCCAATTGTTTAAGCGTCTCGAAAACCTTGTTTCAGAACTGGATTACAGATTTTAATAAAAGGTATGAAAACTTTAATATTATCAATTGTATAAAATATAGTACACCGCATTTCTAGATTATTCTTTTAAGATGAGTATAAATATAATATAATATAATATAATATAGCAAATATAATATAGCATAAAAATATATTATATATTATGTACGTTATAAACAAAATAATAGGATAAATTGATTGTTAAAAACGCTTCAAGCTTTTCGAACAGCTCAATATTAATTTGTGGATTTTAATAGTATACAAATATTGGATTTTACATTATAGTTAATTAATTTATATTAATTTACTTTAGTTTCATCTAGACTGATTATATATTAAAACTACTAATTGAAGTGAATTGTAAAGGGAAGTTATTTAATTATTTAAACTACGTATATAAATTCATAGTGCAGCCAAAAATATTCTACACTTTTTTATTTTACCGATAGTAGTTCGTATTTATGGAGTAAAAACAGCACTTAAAATTTGGAACGAAAGAGTATTTTCTGAAATATCTCGAATACTTCTACAATTACAGATAGATTAATTACATTAATGGATGAATTTTGTTTTTCGACGATAAATATGGTTGTATAAATAGATTTTGAGAAAATCTATTTCTTTAAATAATATGAAATTTATGACTTTTTTGTTCATTTTTTCGTAAACATTTATCAATTTTTATGCGAGTTTGTGAAAACTACGGTAGCTAATCTAAATTCAAAATACGGATAAATCAGAATTTGTTCTTGTAAATTAACAAAAATAATTATTATTTAAGTTTGTTTAAAAATGAACACTTCACTCCTTAAAATGAACATGTTAATTTTTTTTAATTATATGACTACATAAAAATCAATTTTTCAGCCGAAAAATTTTTTATGTAGTTTTATTATTGAATGAGATCTATTACTTTTTACAAATTGAGGCCAAGATTAGAGGAATTTTATGTTGGCGGAGGTAGCCTCAAAGGAAATTTGGAGGCTCACGAGTTAATAGCACGACGCTTGATTATTACAACTGATTAAGGATTTGCTTAAGTGGCTTCCTAATAAACATCGACAATGCAATTAATCTGCATAGATCGATAAAAGTGTGTGAATTTTCCTGAATATCTTCAACATGCCACCTCAATGAGTGATATTTTAAACCTGTAGAATGCCTAATTTTGACAAATAATGATAATGTTTCGGTGCAGTAAAGGCCTTGATCAAAACGTCCGCAAACATTTCTTCTGTGAGTAGATATTTAAGATTCATACCACCTGTAAGTTAATACGTCTATAACAATGTAATACCGAATATCAATGTGTTTTGTTCGCTTATGGAAGACGTGGTTCTCAGCAAAAAGCTTGGTACCACAGTTATCATTGTGCGCTGTGTAATGTCTTTCAATTCCCGAAGACCGAGTTATCTCATGAAGCCTCTGAGATGGATGGCTTCTTTCATTGCTTCCGATATATTTATGTATTTAACCTCTGTAGAGGAGATAGCTTGTTGCTTTTGAGATTTCTATCTGATAGTCGTATCTAAATCATTTTCGTAAAGTCGAAACCAATGTAGGATCTTTTATCAGTTAAACATTTTCCCCCATCGGAATTGATGAAGCCGTTAATGTTCTCACGAAAAGCAGATTGTCATAGTCCAATAGATTTATTGTACTCTTATATAGCGTAATACACGCTTAGTTGCGCCTCAATGAATGTCAATATGAGAATTCGAGCCTACCCGCAATGTAATATATGAAGTATCGTGGACGAAAGGCCTAACAGATACCAGGCGAACCATACACAATGTCGCGAGAAAGCTGGAGTGCCGACAGGCCCAACAATGTACCGTCAGTCCCCCGATCGAATAATTTTACGGAAAAGGTTTGCGTGACCCTGGACACAAGCGGTTGCGGAACACGTGCGTGATGGGGCTAAGACAAAAGACAAAGGGATGCTAAGGGAGAAAGACGAATTAACAGTCAGTGTTAGTTGAGAAGTCAGAGAGTATGAATCGAGAAGTCAGGGAGTGCGAATTGCGTTGTCGAGGGTGTTGCTTGAGTTGCCGAGAGAGTGTGGTCCGCATGAGAGAGAGAGAGAGAGAGAGAGAGAGAGAGAGAGAGAGAGAGAGAGAGAGCGTTGGATCCGTGGCAACGAGAGTTGCAAATTAACTATCTAGCTGTCTAAATTATAATACGGTATTGTAATTAGTTCGCGTTAAACAACCATCGTTTCCTGTTTAACCAAGATCTGTTTAATCCATTATGAATGAACTAATTGTAGTAAGATCCTACAGATATGTCCGGTCGAATACCGATCGCAGCGTATATGAGTCCGCCAATCAATTTCCTGTACAAAGAAACCTTTTGCCCAATTAAGTTTTCGCTTTTGCTAAATATTGTTCCAGATCAAACAGGGATATTGAGCGATTTTGCTCAATATTTGCTTCTTCCATATTAAATTT
This sequence comes from Bombus pascuorum, assembly GCF_905332965.1. Lineage (NCBI taxonomy): Eukaryota > Metazoa > Arthropoda > Insecta > Hymenoptera > Apidae > Bombus > Bombus pascuorum. Next base: position 20,953,160 of record NC_083489.1, on the reverse strand, counting down.
TTCGAGTAAATCACTGATATATCCCTTTTGGCATATGGAGATACTGGCCTTCCATCTGACCTTCCCAAGATCTCTCATTTCAAGATTTTCTTTTAATACTTTGACGGCCACGTTGGTCATATATGACCGGCCACGGTTTCTCCTGTGACGGCACGGTGGTCATTGGTGCATCTAACGGTGCACTGCGTTAAAACACAGTGGTGTTTCTAAGCGAAACATGTGATTTCGGCGTGGCCGTCAAAGTGTTAATTCTCTTTTGACGATTTCTAAACAGCCTAGACCTCGCCAAGCGATAAGTATGTCATCGACATAGACTGAGAGAAATAAACTCTTAAGTAAGATTAATCCTACACCATCTGACGTAATTTGCAATTTCAAACCATAGAAGTTTTTATTGTGACGACAAATCCGATTCTCCTTACAGAATGAGTGAATCATTAATTTAGCTTTCCCTGCGATTGCACCGTTCCGTAGTTCACATTGCAAAATCTGTTCCAAAGTTTCTCCAAATATAAGATGTAATAAATATCGTTTTCATTATCTAAAGACCCATTAAGATATGCCGTAGTTATGTCAATTTGATGAATATCCGTGGTATCTTGCGGTTATTGCAAACACAAAACGTGTAGATCGGAGACGAGCTATTAGAGCAAAAGTTCCAAAGTAGTATACCAGATTGTTGCATGGAACCTTGTGCCATGAGTAGAGTCTTCCTTCCTATTATAGAACATGTTTCGTTCGATCGACGACTTTCCAGGCATCGTTCTTTATCAAACTCCTGGCTGCATTCGAGACTTTTTTTTTTTTTTTTTTTTTAACGTGGAGAAATCCTCATGGACACCCGGCCCCCGCAAGCGGGAACCGGGTAGTGTCAGACTCTTACCGACTAAAACTCCACGTGGCTGCTCGACGCTCAAGAAAGGGGCCCCAGGGCACTCAAATCGAAATACCACCTGAAAGATCCCTTCCTCCCGTCATCTCTTCTGGCCATGGAGAGACTCCCTCGTATTGGCTCCAGGGGCAGCCATCCCCGGGGCCTATGATTCTCATCTGTCTGTATCCGTGGGGAGAGATGGCGTCCCGGATTCCTGCTCCGCTGCACCCTTGCTGGATGGCCGGTCTTGATTCTGATTCTTTCTGCCCGCTCTTTTGTCAGCATCACCCGCTCACAAAATTCACGGACAGCCTCGTAGTCCGACCGGCAGCGTAGCAGGGCTTCCACTACTGCCCTGGGGGACAGGTCTTCTCCGATCTGCATCTTCAATGTGTACCTCGGTACTGGGCGGTACCAGACTGGGCAGTGTTGCAGGGTGTGTTGAGCTGTATCCTCCGCCTCCCCTCAGTGGTGACAGGTGTTGGTCACTTCTCTCTGTATCTTCAACAGGAACTCCCCGATCACTCCGTGGCCGGTGAGGACCTGAGTTAGCCTGTAGGTCAGCGGAACACCCAGATGGGCAGTACGGCATCTACTGCACGGTGGGACTGCATCTCTGCCTCTTCTAGTAACTGGGACCGCCATCTGCCCCATGTCTCCTTCTCTATTTCTGCCCTAATATTAGGGTCCTCCACCTCATCTTGTCTCCTGGCTATCTTCTTCTCATAAATCTTCTGGAGAGCCAGGGCTTGCAGCGCGTAGGGAGGGGATGCTGGCAGGACGGTCGCGGACGCTTATGACACCGTCCTGTACCCTCTCACAATCCACAGAGCAGTGGTCCTCTGTATTTTCCGCAGTAAGGCCTGACTGCGCCTGTTCGCCGCTAGGTCCTTCGCCCAGACCGGTGCACCATACAGGACTTTGGCCCTGACCACCCCATCGTATAGCCTCCGCACCCCTACTCCGGCTCCTCCGATGTTCGGGAGGATACCGCAGAGGGCATTGGCCACTGCTGTTACTTTCGGGCCGATGAGCTCGAAGTGAGGTTCAAAAGACCAATGTTCGTCAATTGTGAGGCCCAGATATTTCATCCGTTGCCCCACTTGAACCTCCTCCCCGTCCACCGATATTGCTAGTCCCGACGGGGGCGGTCCTCTGCACCGACGGTTGAAGAAACCCAGCACCTCCGTCTTGGCTGGGGCCACCCTCAGCCCTAGGTCTTCAATGGCCCTTAGTGCGCATCCAATGGCTTCCGTGGCCGCCTCGGCCGTCTCATACCACCAACGCCCTCCTGCTACGACCAAGGTATCATCCGCGTAGCAGATCAATCCCGTGTTCGGGGGCATCGGGCTGCGGAGCACGTAATCATATGCTGTAATCCAGAGCATCGGTCCGAGAACCGACCCCTGGGGTACCCCGCGTTCGACCGATCTTCAGGTCTCTCCTTCTTTGGATCGGTAGATGATCCATCTCTCATTCAGGTATGCCCGAATGACCCTCTGGAGGTACTCCGGTACTTGAAAGAAACTCAGAGCCTCCAGTATTCTGCTCCACGGGATGGAGTTGAAGGCATTGGTGATGTCGAGAGATACCGCTATCGCGATTCCATCCCGAGCGACCATTTCCTCCACTCCTCTCCTAAATTGAGGAATAGCGTCCACAGTGGATCTTTCCCAACGGAATCCATATTGGCTGCTGTGCCATCCTGGCTTCCTGGTCTCCATATGTGTTTCTATACAGGCGGCAATTATTCTCTCAAATAATTTGCCCACCTCGTCTAGAAGACAGATCGGCCTATAAGTTGATGGGGAATGTAGCGGCCGCCCGTCCTTTCTCAGTAACACCAGTCTGGCATTCTTCCATGCCTGAGGGTATGCGCCTTCCCCCAGGCACTTATTGTACAGATGCAGCAGGCGGGGGGCCATGATGTCCATGGTCTCAGCCCACACCCGCCAGGGATTCCATCCGGTCCCAGAACCACATCCCGGACTGCCATCTTCTTTGTGGCCGTGCGCAGCTCCTCTTCTGTGATTGTGGCCTCCAGGGATTCCAATGGTGACGCTCCACTGCTCTGAGCGCATCCTCTCTCACCCAGGGGGACCAAGTCGTCTTCCTCCGAGTGCGATGTGGGGTCGTCCTCTGCTTCTTGCCGTGAAAACAGCGTGCTGATTACTCTGTCCAAGAGCACCGGATCCATACTTCCCGTGAAAGGGGGTGGGGGGCTAAGGTCTAAGCCTCTTCAGGACCAGCTTATATGGTCTCCCCCATGGATCGGCCTCAACCGAATCGAGCAGCTGCCTCCACGACTTCTCTTTCGCCTCTCTAATCGACCCCTGCAGGGTTATTCTGGCTTCTCTATAGGCCCTGTACTTCACCAGGATCTCCTCTTCGTCTCGACCCCAAGTTCTCCGTCGAGCCCTTGATTGCATTCGAGACTGTATCTTTCTCAACTCATCTTGATCTGGTCCCTTTAGAGTTTTCTTAAAGTTCACTTTTGCGTTAAATGCATAAGTGACAATGTTGTTTTCTAGATTTGGAATTAGATTAGATTGAGTAGATTGAATCGGATTAAGTATGCATATTTCATACACATCATCGTCCAGTTTATCTGAAACAGGCACACTTTCTTCATCAGAATCCATAGGTGTATCAGTAAATAACCAACCTCCAGCTTCAATTGTCTTCGCCATACTGTACGCCTTAGATAGTCGGCTGTATTGAGCAGATCGAATCAGTCAGGATCTTCCCCTTCCTCGTTTATAAACTGCAGTTTTCACATCATTGTCGAAACTTGATTCCACCCTCATCGAAGTCATACTCGTCACGCTCCGAATTTGTCTTTATTTACCTCTTCATTCAGCACAGAAGCTCTATATCCGAATATTTACAGGTGTCATAAGTTAAGTGTTCTTTCTATCAACAACTCAGATGGTGTCCAGCTAATGAGACTCCTTAATGAACACCGATTGTTTACCTAATTTGCAACACATATAACCTCTGTCCGGATTAACGGCGGCAGATTTGCTTGTAATATCAATACATCTAGCCATCTGAACTAGAGAGAGTACAATTCAAACTCGTTGGAACAATACTCTCGCGCATTAGCAGTCTGAAGAGCTTTTATTTTTCGGTTAACATTAATAAGATTTTTATAAATACGAAATGCTTGGAAGATGTTATGTTTGTCTCTCAAAATGTACACCACTCACAACCGCGAGTACTCGCCCTTAAAGTAACAAAATATTTTTCTCGCCCATTTGACTCAGTTCTCATCGGTCCACAAATATATGAACAGACTATCATTAATGGTCTCCCTTCCTGATGTTTTTTTGGAAAATGGTTGAGCAGATATCTTTCCTTTTAGGCAAATCGCACAGAGTGGTAGTTTTTCATCGTATTCAGCAAGACACCGAATTTTAAATGACTTAATCGTCTACGTCAAATATCGATGACGTTTCGACGATTAAACAACACTTGCAGACTTCGCAAACTGTTGTAAATAAATGTCGCCAACTTTATCGACACTTCACCTGATGTTGCCCTTTGTGTCTCGGATTATCGCATTCGTCGCCTGAATACGACTTCACAGTCCTTGTCGGTGATCTTAGCAACTGAAAGAAAATGACTGATTTGTGCGCAGATCAGGGACATACAAGGTATTTTTAAGGTTGACAGACCTGGTACTGGTTCCAATCGAGGCCTCCACGGCAGCTGTACTGCTCGTTCAAATCTCCAGAATTAGCAAAGGACCATGTATCAAACTTCGAGGCACCAACTGTACTCTAAGTCGGCAACCCACGTCTTGACAGCATTTGATGTCCATTCGCTATTACAGAATATGATTCATCGGCGACATGTACCCGCTACGAATTCTGACCTTTGGAAATGTAATCAATAGCCCTGTGGCTGTGCTTATGGCATTGCTGTACTTAAACAGAATTTTCTTCTTTCGGCTCCATTTTTACTGCCATGTAATTAATTTTTATAATACTCCTGTTTGTCAAGTTCATTCCTCGTCGCGATTATTGCTCCAGACCCACTCTCCTTGAATTTTTGCTTGCATGTCTCTGCCTCTTCACGTATTTTTACGTTTAATTTTCTGGTTCCAGGCAATGTATCCTGAAACTCGTTTACACACCTGAAATTTTCATAACTAACAAGAAGACTCTATAAAAACAGAATATTTAAATGGTTCTTTTGGACCTTCATATCTATTACCTCGAGCTAGTGACTACAACATTGAAGAATTTATTAACATGCTTACGTATATCGTCTCTTTCACTCATTCTCTGAAGTATCAGCTGTTTAAGGAGCGTAACTTTTCGGATCGAACCCGAAGAAGCGCATGTGGACTCGAGCTTTCGCCAAATTTCAACCTTGATCAACCCTGACTTTCTTCTCTCATACCTTTTGCATTTTTGCCAACTCGTTACCGGTTAGATCTGGTCTCGATATTTCGCCACTTACTGACAAACTTGAATTCCCAAGTGTCAATTTTAATTAGCAACGCATTGGTTTGAAACCACCACGTATCGTAATTCTCTTTTGATAACATTTCGAGTCTAGTAAAATTTACTGTGCTTATTTTTAACAATTTTTAAGAATAAATTGTTGCTCTGTTTTTCGCAGTACGTGGTGATGAGTTCACTCTAACCTCAAAAATCTTTATGCTAACATTACTTCTATTACGTAGTTATTTGCTTGAATTTATGTCCGTAACCTGCTGCCGGAGGTAATCGCAGAGGAAATTTGGAGGTCCACGAGTCGACACAATCGAATTATTAATAGCACAATAGCTGAATATTATGACTGATTAAAGAATTACACAGACTTATGCATATATTTACTTCCTAGTAAACGTCGATAACGGGATTAGTTGTATATGTCGGTGAAAGTGTGAAAATGGGTACGAGTCTTGAACATCTTCTAATATTTTATAGTTAATAAAATTATTGAATAAGTAGATACCCACAAAAACGGAGACATTTCCGATTTGGATAACTTCTTAATATCTTGTCAAGATTATCAATTTGTGTAGTGTTATAAAGATTTTAATTGAGGGTTGTCATTTATTAAAAGTTTATTATTTAAAAAAAGCTTATATGAAGTTATCTAATTTTCCGGGTACTATTCTATATTTAATAGAATGTTAATAATTGAATTTTTTTTTTAAGTAACCTAGGTAACTTAAATCTTTTTTTTTGGCTGCTTTTCTGAGAAGCAGCGGAGTAGTGCCGGACTATTACCGACTAAAACTCTACGATGGCCTTCTTAAATACTTCACAGGAGTGCCCCGGGGCTTCTTGCAAATTGTAGCCGATGCAGTCCCGTACGTGTTCTCTCATCTATGTAAGCCGATCCCGCGATCTAATTTGGACATCAAGAGAGGCAGCTCCTGACGCGCCGCCTCCGCCGTCCTGAGTCATCGTGCAAGTCCGCGGAGACCCCAGTGCCTTCCCGGTGTAATGACCCTTTTACCCGTTGGACTCAGGAAAAGCGGGCCCCTCGTCTTTCTCTCCTCGTTAATCGTCGCCCCAGGGGAGCGGGAGCATGGTCCTATGCCGCCCACCCACCGCTTCCCTCCGGCGCGGTGCTCTGCAAGGATAGGATATTCTCTCTCTCTCCCTCTACGTCTGTTCCTTTGCGATCATAACTTACTCACAAAAGGAGCAGACAGACTTGATTAACTTAAAAGTAAATTTGAATTAGGTCAGGTTAAACTTGTCTAGAGTCTGTTCCTTGTCTAGGCTTTTACATATTGATACTACTGTATCAAAATACAATATAATTTTACTAGGAAGTATTTTTGACAATGAGTTTTTAGTAAACGGCGACTTCCAACTATAACCTCCACAACACTACTCAGTTTGATTATCTTGGCAATATATTGTAAATCGGAAGTGACTTCCTTTTTGTGAATATCTACTATTTCATAATACATAATCAGATATCAGACTGAAAATGTCTATTAAAAATTTTCTTGCACCCGGATAACATACAAATTTATCCAGCCAGGTTGGAAAAGTTTGTAGTACGAACGTAAAGAAGGGTTATTTTTGAATTGGAGTATTGGGATATTCACAGTGATATAGTAAATGTCACGTGTTTTTGAATTTTTGCTTCTTTCGTACTTTGAATTTCGTATTCTGGTTAAACTCTGGATTTCCGAAGAGTAACTTAGGAATACACACGTACATGTAATGATACAAATCGTCGAAATTTCTTAGCTGGAGGAATCCCGCGATTTCCTGGAAAAACCTAATTCCTCGTGTCGGTTCAGGTAAACCAAGCAAAACTCGAACAAAATTGTAAATGTTCAAATACAACATGTTCATGGGGTATTCTATGTATTTTTTACATGATCATCTTAGGATTAATCTAATGATGTATAAAACATAAAATTAACTCATATTATAAATTCAAATTATTCAAAGAAATGACAAATTCATTTTGGGGAAAAGACATTGTTAAGTATTAAGCAACTACATTTCATGAATTTTTACAGCAAGTTACATACAACGTTTTAACTAAATATTTAATGTTGAGATTTTCTTTACTTTGAATTATAACTTGTTGTAAGATTTAAAAAATATAATATCAAACTTTTGATGGTATTGATTTAGATTGTATAGGATTTCCTATATCATTGATTTGCGTATTTTTCATTATTTTATTATATTATTACATTATTATATTATATATTATATATTATATATATATATATATATATATATATATATATGTCGGGTTGGCGTTAGGGGCGTTTAATGAATCTTCACCAATGTTGTTCATGGTTGTCGCACCGATATTTATTACACAAGTATGGCTGATACAAGATTGACAATCGGACGCGGTAGCCGGACGCCAATGACAATGGCCCCAGGCTCGATAAAGCGAATCCACGGTCCACGGGATAACGAATATACCTTGCTTCGAAGTCCAAGTCGGACTCGACTCGTAGATTATTCACCGATCGTACAAGCACACTAGGCGTATAGCTAATGAGACTGCCAGAAAGGGAATGACTCTCCGTCACGACGACGCTGCAGAGGAAGACTATGATGGGATGTGCCTAAGGGCACGAGATCATCGGATTCGTCAAAGAAAGCCTCCACACGGAGGGTGAGGGAAATGGGCGTTGCTGTTAATTGGTTAATTTCTATATCGGCGGTTAGCAAAAGATGCTAACCGCCTTTGAGAGAGAGTTCCTGGCGGGAAGCGTCGCACGTGAGGAAATCTGATCTCCCATATCTTTCCGCAATAGGTGACAGATTTACGGGCGGATAGAACAAAGACTGTTTGTCAATCGGAAGGACTAAGTCCTAAGATTTGTAGCGGCTCCTCAGACTATCTGAGCATAAACTGTGAATGATGCATCGGCATCTGGCGATCATCTTACTCAAAGAATGCGGTCTCTGTGTGACGAGCCGCGGAACTGTTACAATGTTTTATTGTCAAGTGTCGGTACTGCCAATTCTTTAAAGGAAAGCTATGTAACTTCATATCTCTGTTAAGCGGAACGTTCATCCCGCGACCGTGGCCACGCTTCGGCGACCGATGGTCGCCTCGAGCCCAAAGGCTCATTGTCACAAATCTCGAATGACTGTGTTGGGTTATTTCTTAAATGCTACGGTATTGAGGTTTTCCAAGCAACTCCGACGGAAACCCGGTGTCCTTTCATCTCCGACACGGCCATCCTGACTATCACACGTCCTCGGGTGTATCTAGAATATTGGATTTTCCCAATGTTAGACTCAATATAACTGTCGTTATTTACAATTTAGTTAAGTGTCAGAATAGGTCAAGGGTCCAGTTTGACAGCAAAAATTCTGGTCGGACGTTTGATAACGAAAGAGTTAAAAGAGAGTGGAAACCCGTAACGTTACGATTGATATTCGAAGTGCTAGTCGCATTTTGTGAATCATCAGTCTGGGCGTAATGACATGATGGACCATTCTCGATCTCGCACCTGGACGACCCTCAGTTCTCTGGATCATGATACCACACTGAGCTTTTGTTCAAACACTATGTTAGATGTTATCTCCGTAGTGTTAACGATACTTGAATTGAATTCGGTAACGGTGTGTTGATCCCACACTTACTTTGTTTGGGCCGTATGCCCCCCGTAAGCGTGTGTGTGCCACTATGTTCGATCCGACACCTGATTACCGCACTGGACATGTATGAAGACATTGTCCTTTGCCATATCGCCACACTACGTTAGATGTTATTTCCATGATACTTGAATCGAATTCGGTAACGGTGTGTTGATCCCGCACTTACTTTGTTTGGGCCGTATGCCCCCCGTAAGGCGTATGTGAGCCACTATGTTCGATCCGACACCTGATTACCGTACTGGACATGTATGAAGACATTGTCCTTTGCCATATCGCCACACTGGCATATGCAAACTCTTTCTGCTAAGTGCTGTGGTCAGCATGATCCTCTGGGACCGAGGTACTCGCATCGTCATGGTCACTGTTCTCGTCACCACCGCAGACGTCCAACTCAATAGGAACGCGACTATCTGGCATTTTCTTTAACCTATCATGGCTGTATTTATATGACCGTTTGCCGTCTAGTGTTTTTAAAATGTACCTATCTCCTTCCAGAATTTCCGCTATCACAAATGGACCGCTAAATTTCGGATCTAGTTTCGTTTGGTTCCTTTCCTCGTTTTTCTTTAATACAAAGTCACCGAGATTGAATTTAACTACTTTGGCTTTCGCTTTATCGAATCTTTCCTTATCATACTTAGCGCTATCTTCCATATTTCGTATGGCCTGTTGTCTTACGTTGCAGATATCTATTTCCTTTTCTTCGGTATTTTCAGATAGTAGTAACCCGTAGGGTCTCGCTGTTTTACCAATTAATAATTCTAGCGGACTCGATTTAGTCACACGATGAGTGGTGCAATTTAAAGCTAACTGTATTTCGCCGATCGCGTCTTGCCATGATCGCCCGGTCGTTTCTACTGTTGTAAACATATTCTTTAATGTACCCATAGTACGCTCTACTTGTCCATTCGCTCTACTAGCACCGGTTGCTATTAGGTGGAGTTTAATTTGTCTATCCTTACAAAAATCTTGAAATTCTTTGCCGGTAAAACATCGCCCTTGATCTGCTATTATCCGAGAGGGACTGCCGAATAGAAATATGGCGGACTTAAGTGCCTTAACGGTGCTAAGTGAGTCTATTTTACGAGTGTGGTGTAAGTATACAAATTTGGTAAAGGCATCGATCAGGACAATGACGTATTCTTTCGAGTCGTTCTTGCCGCTCAGCTTTCCCGTTATGTCTACGTGAATGGTATGCCAAGGTATGCTGGTCTTAGGTATGGGATGTAATTCAACTTGCACTTTGCCTGAATTCGCCTTAGAAATCTGACAAGCATGACAGTTCTCTACGAATTTGCGAACATATTTCGCCATCCCTTCGAACCAGTAATACTCGTACAGTTTCTCGAGCGTTTTATCCCAACCTAAGTGCATAATTGACTGGTGTATGTGGTTAATGACGGACCACCTAAACCCTCTTGGTACGATGGGCAGGCAGAGGGTCTTGCCTCTCCTTTGTATTTTACGGTAAAGGGTACCGGATCGTAACTCATACGTACTCGCAATGTCTTCCGCGAGCTCGTCGTTTCGCAGTTTGTTGACGATTTCAGAAATTTGAGGGTCGCGACGTTGTTCCGCTAGTAGCCAATCTTCCGAGATTTCGGCCAGATTAATTTTCTTTTCTTCGATCTTGTTGGTGGGGGCGCGGTCGGTGTCTACAAGATTACGCGAGAAGAAATCTACGTGGGCCATTCGTTTGCCTTCTCGATACATAATGTCGAAAGTGAAAGTTTGCAAGTAAGCCCACCACCTATGAACCCTGTCACTTAGACTTACTTTATTACGAGCTGCTTTTAACGAGTTACAATCAGTGACAACGAGAAATTCCCGTCCGTGTAAATAGTGGCGAAACTGTTTAACGGCGTTTACGACTGCCAGGGTCTCTAGTTCATATGAATGATATCTGGATTCCGCGGGGCTCGTTCTCTTACTGTAATATTCTATTACTCGGTTTCTGCCGTCGATTTTGTGCATTAAAATAGCGCCGTATCCGTCCGAACTAGCGTCAGTATGTAATTCTATCGGGTAGTTCGGGTCAAATATCATCAACACCGGCTCGTTGGTCAGGATGGAAATTATTTTTTGCCTTATGGTTTCGTGTCTATCTGTCCAAGTTAGGTTTTTAATACCGGAGGTAAGTGCGTATAATGGTTTCATTACCTGCGAAAATTTAGGGACGAATTTTCGGAAATAGGAGGCTAAACCTATGAACTGCCTAAGTTGAGCGACGGTCGTTGGTGCCGGTAGAGAACTCAAGGCTTGTATTTTACCCGGATTTGGGCGAACTTCTCCGTTATGAATTACGTACCCGAGATAAAGTACAGACGTCTTGAGAAAGGAACACTTCGAAAAATTGAAGGAGAACCCGGCGTTTACGAGGGTACCTAGTACGATGCGTAATCTTTCTAGAGCCTGATCTACCGATTCAGCGATGATTAGGACGTCATCCAGGTAGACAACGACGTACGAGTGGGCGAGGCCGCCCAAGGCATTGAGAATAGCCCTCTGGAAAACGGACGGTGCGTTTTTCAATCCAAACGGCATCGTCGTATACTCGTATTGCCCGTCGGGGGTGACAAACGCTGTATATTCTGTCGAATTGGGATGAATGGGGATTTGATGGAACCCGCTGGCCATGTCGAGGCTAATGAAGTACTTCGCCCTTTGCAATCTCGCGATTTGATCCGCGATAAGAGGTAGAGGATATCGGTCCGCGACCGTATTTTTGTTTAGCTCTCGAAAATCTACGCACAACCTATCCGAGCCGTCCTTCTTCTTTACGAGTAACATAGGGCTCGCGAACGGTGAGTTACTAGGCCTTATAATTTCTGCCTTAATTAATTCGCTTATTCGTTCGCGCACTATGCTTCGCTCTGCCTCGCTAAGCCTGTAGGGGCTTCTTTGTACGGTGATATTAGGGTCGATCAGACGTATCTCTAACTGTCCCGTATTTACTCGTGCACGCGGGAAACCCGTAATAAATGAACTTTTGAATTCTTCGAGGATGGAGATCAATCGGTCTTTGTCTTTGCCGAACACCTCGGTGTCGACCCCATTAATATCGATTTTACTTTCGGCGGTTACATTGTAAACATTGGCAGCTTTTGCCCTGCAGATACTGAGGCTATTTTGGGTAATATTTACGTTAAAACCTTGGCTCAAAATTTCGCGGCCTATCATGATGTCGTAATTTAGGTAGCCGTCGGCAAGGATGTGAAAAATTATTTCCAACGCAAAACCATTAATACGTACTATGGATGCAATTTGAGACGTGCAATTAATACGGTGATTTCCTATCCCTCGCATTACTACTACTTCGGTCGTTCTTTTGCCGGAAAATTTCGAGGCTACGGACTCTTTGATTAGCGAACATTCGGCTCCAGAATCGAAATAAAACGAGAACGACTCACCCAGATGGCTTAATTTACCAGTTGAAGACTCCACCACGCAGGAGTTGACTCGACGTTCGTTATCAGGGTTGCGATTTGTTTTCTGCAGCAGCGGGCAGTTGGGTGCGATGTGGCCCTCTCCGCGACACTTGAAGCATGACACCTTGGACGATCCAGCCGGTCGGCTTTTCTCCTGTCTCTCGGTTCTCATTCTCGTACGACACTCCGCTATCTTATGCCCGGGAATACCACAGTGACGACACTTGATCCGGGGGTCAGGTAGCTTCTGCCGTTTGACTTCGGGGCCCATTGATGGATTTCCTGACGAAGGCGCCAGCCTCTTCTTCGCGTAGTGGAAAGCATTCATTTCCGTCCAAAATTGGTCCAGAGTCTTGATGTCACTTGTAAGCGCTAATTTCTCGATACGTTCGTCGCGCAGACTCAGGTGATGAAGAACGGCGGCGTTGATCGTCTCGTCCACGTTCAGATGACCCCACCTTGCCCCGAGGAGGGAACGGAGACGAACACCATAGGCTCCTATGGATTCGTCCTCCTGCTGAGGTTCGGCCACCATCTTTATTAGCGCTGAGGTTGCCGTCTCCTTTGCTCTCTCAATTCACTCGCGATGGCCAGAAGCTGCTCCTTAATCGTAGACGGTGGTGATCCCACTTCTGATGTCGGGTTGGCGTTAGGGGCGTTTAATGAATCTTCACCAATGTTGTTCATGGTTGTCGCACCGATATTTATTACACAAGTATGGCTGATACAAGATTGACAATCGGACGCGGTAGCCGGACGCCAATGACAATGGCCCCAGGCTCGATAAAGCGAATCCACGGTCCACGGGATAACGAATATACCTTGCTTCGAAGTCCAAGTCGGACTCGACTCGTAGATTATTCACCGATCGTACAAGCACACTAGGCGTATAGCTAATGAGACTGCCAGAAAGGGAATGACTCTCCGTCACGACGACGCTGCAGAGGAAGACTATGATGGGATGTGCCTAAGGGCACGAGATCATCGGATTCGTCAAAGAAAGCCTCCACACGGAGGGTGAGGGAAATGGGCGTTGCTGTTAATTGGTTAATTTCTATATCGGCGGTTAGCAAAAGATGCTAACCGCCTTTGAGAGAGAGTTCCTGGCGGGAAGCGTCGCACGTGAGGAAATCTGATCTCCCATATCTTTCCGCAATAGGTGACAGATTTACGGGCGGATAGAACAAAGACTGTTTGTCAATCGGAAGGACTAAGTCCTAAGATTTGTAGCGGCTCCTCAGACTATCTGAGCATAAACTGTGAATGATGCATCGGCATCTGGCGATCATCTTACTCAAAGAATGCGGTCTCTGTGTGACGAGCCGCGGAACTGTTACAATGTTTTATTGTCAAGTGTCGGTACTGCCAATTCTTTAAAGGAAAGCTATGTAACTTCATATCTCTGTTAAGCGGAACGTTCATCCCGCGACCGTGGCCACGCTTCGGCGACCGATGGTCGCCTCGAGCCCAAAGGCTCATTGTCACAAATCTCGAATGACTGTGTTGGGTTATTTCTTAAATGCTACGGTATTGAGGTTTTCCAAGCAACTCCGACGGAAACCCGGTGTCCTTTCATCTCCGACATATATATATAATACCTTCAGAATAGAAATAATGAAAAATATATATAAATATATATATATATAAAATATATATAATATATATATATATACAGTGCTGGACAAAAGTATTGGCACAGCATGATTGTTATGATAGAAATGCTTATAACTACTAAACAAATTGATTTAAACAAAAAACTTTTTGACGTATTTATTTATTATCTATTCTAGTTTATTACATAACAAGAGCAACAATATAAATAAAATAATACGCAAAATAATAACAAAAATATATTTTTTGAACATTTTATGGGTGGACAAAAGTATTGGCACAGTAGAATATTTACGCTTATAACTAATTACCAAATAAACTTCTAATATTTTGTTGGCAGTCCTTTTCTTTTAAGGACTTCCTTTAATCTTCTGGGCATCGAGTGGACTAATTTTTTAGTGAATTCAGGTACAATATTGCTCCATTCCTGCAGAAGAACTTTCTTCAGTTCAGACTTGCTTGTGATATTATGTTTCCTAATTCTTTTTTCCAATTCGTTCCACACGTGCTCAATGGGATTCATATCGGGACTTTGAGGTGGTGTGTTTAATGTGTGGGCAGTATTATATATTATCCACTGACGAACAATATACGCCATATGTTTAGGATCTCGATCCTGCTGAAAATAGAAATCCCTGGGGAGGTTTAATTTTTGAGTACTTTTCAAAAGATTTTGCTTGAGTATATTTAAATATACATATTTATCCATTATCTCATCAATGAATATAAGTTCTCCTACACCCGATGATGCCATACATCCCCACACCATTAAACCACCACCCCCATGTTTCATGGTGGCTTGCAGATTCAGTTCGTCCATCTCTGTGTTGGGTTTTCGCCATACTAATATTCTGCCGTCAGATTTAAAAATATTAAACTTACTTTCATCTGAAAACATGATCTTTTCCCAAAAATCAGTATCTTTCGTAACAAACTCTTTCGCGAATTCCACTCTTTTCTTTTGGTTTATTTTACTGATGTAGGGCTTTCTTCGTGCTGCACGGGCAGAATAACCGGCATCCTTCAATACCCTACGTACAGTTTTGGTACTTACTTCTTTTTCACACTCAGCTTTTAACGGATCCAAAAACTAATTCGACTGAAATTGCTTCGATGTTAAAAGCTGAGTGTGAAAAAGAAGTAAGTACCAAAACTGTACGTAGGGTATTGAAGGATGCCGGTTATTCTGCCCGTGCAGCACGAAGAAAGCCCTACATCAGTAAAATAAACCAAAAGAAAAGAGTGGAATTCGCGAAAGAGTTTGTTACGAAAGATACTGATTTTTGGGAAAAGATCATGTTTTCAGATGAAAGTAAGTTTAATATTTTTAAATCTGACGGCAGAATATTAGTATGGCGAAAACCCAACACAGAGATGGACGAACTGAATCTGCAAGCCACCATGAAACATGGGGGTGGTGGTTTAATGGTGTGGGGATGTATGGCATCATCGGGTGTAGGAGAACTTATATTCATTGATGAGATAATGGATAAATATGTATATTTAAATATACTCAAGCAAAATCTTTTGAAAAGTACTCAAAAATTAAACCTCCCCAGGGATTTCTATTTTCAGCAGGATCGAGATCCTAAACATATGGCGTATATTGTTCGTCAGTGGATAATATATAATACTGCCCACACATTAAACACACCACCTCAAAGTCCCGATATGAATCCCATTGAGCACGTGTGGAACGAATTGGAAAAAAGAATTAGGAAACATAATATCACAAGCAAGTCTGAACTGAAGAAAGTTCTTCTGCAGGAATGGAGCAATATTGTACCTGAATTCACTAAAAAATTAGTCCACTCGATGCCCAGAAGATTAAAGGAAGTCCTTAAAAGAAAAGGACTGCCAACAAAATATTAGAAGTTTATTATGTAATTAGTTATAAGCGTAAATATTCTACTGTGCCAATACTTTTGTCCACCCATAAAATGTTCAAAAAATATATTTTTGTTATTATTTTGCGTATTATTTTATTTATATTGTTGCTCTTGTTATGTAATAAACTAGGATAGATAATAAATAAATACGTCAAAAAGTTTTTTGTTTAAATCAATTTGTTTAATAGTTATAAGCATTTGTATCATAACAATCTTGCTGTGCCAATACTTTTGTCCAGCACTGTATATATATGTCGGGTTGGCGTTAGGGGCGTTTAATGAATCTTCACCAATGTTGTTCATGGTTGTCGCACCGATATTTATTACACAAGTATGGCTGATACAAGATTGACAATCGGACGCGGTAGCTGGACGCTAATGACAATGGCCCTAGGTTCGATAAAGCGAATCCACGGTCCACGGGATAACGAATATACTTTGCTTCGAAGT
The DNA here is from genome assembly GCF_905332965.1 of Bombus pascuorum. Classification (NCBI taxonomy): domain Eukaryota; kingdom Metazoa; phylum Arthropoda; class Insecta; order Hymenoptera; family Apidae; genus Bombus; species Bombus pascuorum. Next base: position 20,936,791 of record NC_083489.1, on the reverse strand, counting down.
CTAAGTCGGATTCGACTCGTAGATTATTCACCGATCGTACAAGCACACTAGGCGTATAGCTAATGAGACTGCCAGAAAGGGAATGACTTTCCGTCACGACGACGCTGCAGAGGAAGACTATGATGGGATGTGCCTAAGGGCACGAGATCATCGGATTCGTCAAAGAAAGCCTCCACACGGAGGGTGAGGGAAATGGGCGTTGCTGTTAATTGGTTAATTTCTATATCGGCGGTTAGCAAAAGATGCTAACCGCCTTTGAGAGAGAGTTCCTGGCGGGAAGCGTCGCACGTGAGGAAATCTGATCTCCCATATCTTTCCGCAATAGGTGACAGATTTACGGGCGGATAGAACAAAGACTGTTTGTCAATCGGAAGGACTAAGTCCTAAGATTTGTAGCGGCTCCTCAGACTATCTGAGCATAAACTGTGAATGATGCATCGGCATCTGGCGATCATCTTACTCAAAGAATGCGGTCTCTGTGTGACGAGCCGCGGAACTGTTACAATGTTTTATTGTCAAGTGTCGGTACTGCCAATTCTTTAAAGGAAAGCTATGTAACTTCATATCTCTGTTAAGCGGAACGTTCATCCCGCGACCGTGGCCACGCTTCGGCTACCGATGGTCGCCTCGAGCCCAAAGGCTCATTGTCACAAATTTCGAATGGCTGTGTTGGGTTATTTCTTAAATGTTACGGTATTGAGGTTTTCCAAGCAACTCCAACGGAAACCCGGTGTCCTTTCATCTCCGACATATATATATATATATATATGTCGGGTTGACGGTAGGGGCGTATAATGAATCTTCACCAGGGTTGTTCATGGTTGTCGCACAGATATTTATTACACAAGTATGGCTGATACAAGATTGACGAGCGGACGCGGTAACTGGACGCTAATGACAATGGCCCTAGGTTCGATATAGCGAATCCACGGTCAACGGGATAACGAATATACTTTGCTTCAAAGTCTAAGTCGGACTCAACTTACTACTCGCGATACTAGGAACGCTTGGTTGACTCTTAGCTAATCAGATTGCCAGAAAAGAATGACTTTCCGTCGCGACGACGCTGCAGAGGAAAACTATGACGGGGTGTGCCTAAGGGCACGAGATCATCGGATTCGTCAAAGAAAGCCTCCACTCGGAGGGTGAGGGAAATAGGCGCTGCTGTTAATTGGTCAATTTCTATGTTGGCGGTTAGAAAAGGATGCTAGCCGCCCTAGAGAGAGAGTTCCTAGCAGGCAACGTCGTACGTGACCAAATCAGGCTTTCCCATAACTTCCCGCAATAGGTGACAGATTTACGGGCTGATAGAATAAAGACTGTTTGTCAATCTGAAGGACTTTAGTTAACTAAGTCCTAAGATTTGTAACGGTTCCTCAGGTTATCTGAACATAAACTGTAAACGATGCATCGGCATCTGGCGATCATCTGGCCCAAAGAATGGGGTCTGTGTGTGGCGAGCTGCGGGGCTGTTGGAATGTCTTATTGTCAAGTGTCTGTACTGCCAATTCTTTAAAGGAAAGCTATGTTACTTTATATCTCTGTTAGGTGGAATGTTCATCCCGTGACCGTGGCTACGCTCGGCGACCGGTTGTCGCCTCGAGCCTAAACTCATTGTCTCAAGTTTCGAATGACTGTGTCTGGGTTATTTCGTAAATGCTACAGTATTGAGGCTTTTTCCAAATAATTCCAACGGGGGGGGGGCGGTGTCCTTTCATCTCCGACATATATATATATATATATATATATATATATATATATATATATTTCCAAATAATTCCAACGGGGGGGCCCGGTGTTCTTTCATCTCCGACACGGCCATCCTGACTATCGCACGTCCTCGGGTGTATCTAGAATATTGGGTTTCCCCAATGTTAGATTCGGTATAACTGTCGTTATTTACAATTTAGTTAAGTGTCAAAATAGGTCAAGGGTCCAGTTTGACAGCAAAATTCTGGTCGGACGTTTGATAAAGAAAGAGTTAAAAGAGAGTGGAAATCCGTAACGTTACGATTGATATTCGAAGTGCTAGTCGCATTTTGTGAATCATCAGTCTGGGCGTAATGACATGATGGACCATTCTCTATCTCGCACCTAGACGGCCCTCAGTTCTCTGGATCATGATACCACACTGAGCTTTTGTTCAAACACTATGTTAGATGTTATCTCCGTAGTGTTAACGATACTTGAATTGAATTCGGTAACGGTGTGTTGATCTCGCACTTACTTTGTTTGGGCCGTATGCCCCCCGTAAGCGTATGTGAGTCACTATGTTCGATCCGACACCTGATTACCACGCTATACATGTGTGAAAACATTGACCTTCATCGTATCGCCACACTGGGCGTTTGTTAGAACACTACGTTAGATGTTATTTCCATGATACTTGAATCGAATTCGGTAACGGTGTGTTGATCCCGCACTTACTTTGTTCGGGCCGTATGCCCCCCGTAAGCGTATGTGAGCCACTATGTTCGATCCGACACCTGATTACCGCACTGGACATGTATGAAGACATTGTCCTTTGCCATATCGCCACACTGGGCATATGCAAACTCTTTCTGCTAAGTGCTGTGGTCAGAATGATCCTCTGAGACCGAGGTACTCGCATCGTCATGGTCACTGTTCTCGTCATCACCGCAGACGTCCAACTCAGTAGGAACGCGACTATCTGGAATTTTCTTTAACCTATCATGGCTGTATTTATATGACCGTTTGCCGTCTAGTGTTTTTAAAATGTACCTATCTCCTTCCAAAATTTCTGCTATCACAAATGGACCCCTAAATTTCGGATCTAGTTTCGTTTGGTTCCTTTCCTCGTTTTTCTTTAATACAAAGTCACCGAGATTGAATTTAACTACTTTGGCTTTCGTTTTATCGAATCTTTCCTTATCATACTTAGCGCTATCTTCCATATTTCGTATGGCCTGTTGTCTTACGTTGCAGATATCTATTTCCTTTTCTTCGGTCTTTTCAGATAGTAGTAACCCGTAGGGTCTCGCTGTTTTACCAATTAATAATTCTAGCGGACTCGATTTAGTCACACGATGAGTGGTGCAATTTAAAGCTAACTGTATTTCGCCGATCGCGTCTTGCCATGATCGCCCGGTCGTTTCTACTGTTGTAAACATATTCTTTAATGTACCCATAGTACGCTCTATCTGTCCATTCGCTCTACTAGCACCGGTTGCTATTAGGTGGAGTTTAATTTGTCTATCCTTACAAAAATCTTGAAATTCTTTGCCGGTAAAACATCGCCCTTGATCCGCTATTATCCGAGAGGGACGGCCGAATAGAAATATGGCGGACTTAAGTGCCTTAACGCTGCTAAGGGAGTCTATTTTACGAGTGTGGTGTAAGTATACAAATTTGGTAAAGGCATCGATCAGGACAATGACGTATTCTTTCGAGTCGTTCTTGCCGCTCAGCTTTCCCGTTATGTCTACGTGAATGGTATGCCAAGGTATGCTGGTCTTAGGTATGGGATGTAATTCAACTTGCACTTTGCCTGAATTCGCCTTAGAAATCTGACAAGCATGACAGTTCTCTACGAATTTGCGAACATATTTCGCCATCCCTTCGAACCAGTAATACTCGTACAGTTTCTCGAGCGTTTTATCCCAACCTAAGTGCATAATTGACTGGTGTATGTGGTTAATGACAGACCATCTAAACCCTCTTGGTACGATGGGCAGGCAGAGGGTCTTGCCTCTCCTTTGTATTTTACGGTAAAGGGTACCGGATCGTAACTCATACGTACTCGCAATGTCTTCCGCGAGCTCGTCGTTTCGCAGTTTGTTGACGATTTCAGAAATTTGAGGGTCGCGACGTTGTTCCGCTAGTAGCCAATCTTCCGAGATTTCGGCCAGATTAATTTTCTTTTCTTCGATCTTGTTGGTGGGGGCGCGGTCGGTGTCTACCGGATTACGCAAGAAGAAATCTACGTGGGCCATTCGTTTGCCTTCTCGGTACATAATGTCGAAAGTGAAAGTTTGCAAGTAAGCCCACCACCTATGAACCCTGTCACTTAGACTTACTTTATTACGAGCTGCTTTTAACGAGTTACAATCAGTGACAACGAGAAATTCCCGTCCGTGTAAATAGTGGCGAAACTGTTTAACGGCGTTTACAACTGCCAGGGTCTCTAGTTCATATGAATGATATCTGGATTCCGCGGGGCTCGTTCTCTTACTGTAATATTCTATTACTCGGTTTCTGCCGTCGATTTTGTGCATTAAAATAGCGCCGTATCCGTCCGAACTAGCGTCAGTATGTAATTCTATCGGGTAATTCGGGTCAAATATCATCAACACCGGCTCGTTGGTCAGGATGGAAATTATTTTTTGCCTTATGGTTTCGTGTCTATCTGTCCAAGTTAGGTTTTTAATACCGGAGGTAAGTGCGTACAATGGTTTCATTACCTGTGAAAATTTAGGGACGAATTTTCGGAAATAGGAGGCTAAACCTATGAACTGCCTAAGTTGAGCGACGGTCGTTGGTGCCGGTAGAGAACTCAAGGCTTGTATTTTACCCGGATTTGGGCGAACTTCTCCGTTATGAACTACGTACCCGAGATAAAGTACAGACGTCTTGAGAAAGGAACACTTCGAAAAATTGAAGGAGAACCCGGCGTTTACGAGGGTACCTAGTACGATGCGTAATCTTTCTAGAGCCTGGTCTACCGATTCAGCGATAATTAGGACGTCATCCAGGTAGACAACGACGTACGAGTGGGCGAGGCCGCCCAAGGCACTGAGAATAGCCCTCTGGAAAACGGACGGTGCGCTTTTCAATCCAAACGGCATCGTCGTATACTCGTATTGCCCGTCGGGGGTGACAAACGCTGTATATTCTGTCGAATTGGGATGAATGGGGATTTGATGGAACCCGCTGGCCATGTCGAGGCTAATGAAGTACTTCGCCCTTTGCAATCTCGCGATTTGATCCGCGATAAGAGGTAGAGGATATCGGTCCGCGACCGTATTTTTATTTAGCTCTCGAAAATCTACGCACAACCTATCCGAGCCGTCCTTCTTCTTTACGAGTAACATAGGGCTCGCGAACGGTGAGTTACTAGGCCTTATGATTTCTGCCTTAATTAATTCGCTTATTCGTTCGCGCACTATGCTTCGCTCTGCCTCGCTAAGCCTGTAGGGGCTTCTTTGTACGGTGATATTAGGATCAATCAAACGTATCTCTAACTGTCCCGTATTTACACGTACACGCGGGAAACCCGTAATAAACGAACTTTTAAATTCTTCGAGGATGGAGATCAATCGATCTTTATCATTACCGAGCACCTCGGTGTCGACTCCATTAATATCGATTTTACTTTCGGTGGTTATATTGTAGACATTGGCAGCTTTTGCCCTGCAAATACTGAGGCTATTTTGGGTAATATTTACGTTAAAACCTTGGCTTAAAATTTCGCGGCCTATCATGATGTCGTAATTTAGATAGCCGTCGGCAAGGATGTGGAAAATTATCTCCAACGCAAAACCATTAATACGTACTATGGATGCAATTTGAGACGTGCAATTAATACGGTGATTTCCTATCCCTCGCATTACTACTACGTCGGTCGTTCTTTTGCCGGAAAATTTCGAGGCTACGAACTTTTTGATTAGCGAACATTCGGCTCCAGAATCGAAATAAAACGAGAACGACTCACCCAGATGGCTTAATTTACCAGTTGAAGACTCCACCACGCAGGAGTTGACTCGACGTTCGTTATCGGGGTCGCGATTTGTTTTCTGCAGCAGCGGGCAGTTGGGTGCGATGTGGCCCTCTCCGCGACACTTGAAGCATGACACCTTGGACGATCCAGCCGGTCGGCTTTTCTCCTGGCGTCGTGCATTCTCCTGTCTCTCGGTTCTCAGTCTCGTACGACACTCCGCTATCTTATGCCCGGGAATACCACAGTGACGACACTTGATCCGGGGGTCAGGTATCTTCTGCCGTTTAACTTCGGGGCCAGCTGATGGATTTCCTGACGAAGGCGCCGGCCTCTTCTTCGCGTAGTGGAAAGCTTTCATTTCCGCCAAAAATTGATCCCGAGTCTTGATGTCGCTTGTAAGCGCTAGTTTCTCGACACGTTCGTCGCGTAGACCCAGGTGATGGAGAACGGTGGCGTGGACTATCTCGATCCCACCCAGATGATCCCACCTTGCCCCAAGGAGGGAACAGAGACGAACACCGTAGGCTCCTATGGATTCACCCTCCAGCCGAGGTTCGGCTACCATCTTCATTAGCGCTTCGGTTGTCGTTTCGATACCACCAAAGCGCGTAAGAAAAAGTTCTTTAAATCTTGGCCAGGTAAGGCTTGCATCGACCGGCACCTGCGTGAGCCACTGCGCGGCAGCGCCCTTCAGCGCACGACTTATGGGGAAAAGTAACTCATTGCATCGCATGGGCCTTCCTTCCATGAGACAACTGGCAAGTGAGCACCATGCGACAGGGTCGGTACCCGCGATATCGGGATCGAACGGCGGTAATGATATGTCCTTAGGTTCCACACTCACCCCTGGCTCTTTCAATTGACTCGCGATGGCCAGAAGCTGCTCCTTAATTGTAGACGGTGGTGATCCCACTTCTGATGTCGGGTTATTGGTAGGGGCGTATAATGAATCTTCACCAGTGTTGTTCATGGTTGTCGCACAGATATTTATTACACAAGTATGGCTGATACAAGATTGACGATCGGACGCGGTAACTGGACGCTAATGACAATGGCCCTAGGTTCGATATAGCGAATCCACGGTCCACGGGATAACGAATATACTTTGCTTCAAAGTCTAAGTCGGACTCGACTTACTACTCGTGATACTAGGAACGCTTGATTGACTCTTAGCTAATCAGATTGCCAGAAAAGAATGACTTTCCGTCACGACGACGCTGCAGGGGAAGGCTATGATGGGATGTGCCTAAAGGCACGAGATCATCGGATTCGTCAAAGAAAGCCTCCACACGGAGGGTGAGGAAAATAGGCGTTGCTGTTAATTGGTTAATTTCTATATTGGCGGTTAGAAAAGGATACTAGCCGCCCTTGAGAAAGAGTTCCTAGCGGGAAGCGTCGCACGTGAGGAAATCTGATCTCCCTTATCTTCCCGCAATAGGTGACAGATTTACGGGCGGATAGAATAAAGACTGTTTGTCAATCTGAAGGACTTTAGTTAACTAAGTCCTAAGATTTGTAGCGGCTCCTCAGACTATCTGAGCATGAGCGTGGGCGCCCCCCACGACGGAGAGCATAGACCGTCACTTCCTGGAAGATGTCGTCGGGGCCCTGTTCCTGAGTACGGTGAATGGGGAGGAGGGCGGGACAAGCGAAGAGCGGGAGCTGCGGCGACCAGGGGAGGGACCACGGGACACCGCGAGTGGCTGGGGCCCAGAGTGGGCGATCACTGAGGATGAGCTAGCTGGGGCAGTCGGGAGGATCGGAGCGCGAAGGGCCCCAGATCCCGACGGGGTTCCGGCCCGTGTATGGAGGGAGGTCGCCGGAGTCTTGGCCCCAAGACTGAGGACTCTGTTTGACAGATGCCTGTCACGGGGCGAGATCCCTGTCCTATGGAAAGAGGGGCGGATGGTCCTGTTGCCGAAGCCGGGACGTTCCCCGGACTCGCCTTCCGCCTTCCGACCTGTGTGCCTGTTGGATCAGGCTGGCAAGCTGTTGGAGAGGATCGTGGCTGCCCGACTCGAGTCTCATCTGTCTCGGCGGGCTCCTGAACTACACGACAGCCAGTTTGGCTTCCGGAGGAGGCCGTGCGGCGGGGTTACGTAGCGTTGGCTGTGTCGTTGGACGTAGTCAACGCCTTCAACAACATCCCCTGGGGCGGGATAGGCCGGGCCCTCGAGTTCTCTCGCGTGCCCGCTTACCTGCGGGGTGTGGTCCGGGCCTTCCTCCGGAACCGTAGTATCGTCTACAGTGGGCGGGGCGGAAGGATGATGGGGAGGGCGGCGTGCCGTGGCGTCCCGCAGGGTTCTGTACTGGGCCCGTTGCTGTAAAACATTGCATACGACACGGTACTTCGGACTCTGATGCCCCCGGACTCGGCGCTGACGTGCTACGCCGACGACACGTTGGTGCTAGTGTGGGGATCGACATGGGGCAGGACCGTCCGTCTGGCGGAACTGGCAGGGCCTCCGCGGTCGCCGCGATCAAAGGGTTGGGGCTAGAGGTATCCCCCGAGAAGTCAGAGGCAAAGTGGTTTTGCCGGAAGGCCGATCACGGGACGCCTCCGGCGGACTATCGCCTGCGGTTGGCGGGGGCAGAGATCCGGGTCGGGACCAGTATGAGATACTTGGGCCTGACCCTCGACAGTCACTGGACATTCGGCGCTCACTTCGAGCGTCTAATACCGTCGGTCGAGGCGACGGCGAACGCCTTGGTAGTTTGCTGCCTCGGCTGGGCGGGCCCGGTGTCGGGGTGCGTAGGCTGTACGCCGGCGTGGTACGAGCAAAGCTCCTCTACGGAGCTCCGATCTGGGCAGGGGACCTCAGGGCTGGCAGCCGCAGTCTCCGAGCGTTCAGGAGACTGCACAGGTCGGTGGCCATCAGAATCACGAGGGGTTTTCGCACCATTTCGGCGACGGCAGCGGCGGTGCTCGCCGGACTTCCCCCGTTCGAGCTGCATGCCCTGAAGTGTCGCGATATCTATCTCCGCAATCGGGGTCTGCTGGGCGAAGTTGGAGCGACGGTCGTGGACGCGGAGGCGCAGGCTTGGCGGGAGCTGCTCGACAGATGGCGCACCGGCCTCGACACAAGAACTGGCGCTCCGGGGCTGTGGGCTCTCGGGGCCCTCCTCCCAAACTGGGACTTTTGGCTGGACGGTGGCGCGCCTCCCCTGACCTACAGAAGGACGCAGGTGCTCACGGGACATGGATGCTTCGGCGAGTATTTACGCCGAATCAGGAAGGAGGTGACCGCGCATTGCCATCACTGCGACGCAAGGATGGACTCGGCGCAGCACACGCTGAACATTGCCCGGCGTGGGCAGCGCCGCGACACTCTCTCATCGGAGAAATAGGGTTCGACCTCTCGCCACCGGCGATTTTTGAAGCGCTGTTGACGAGCGAGCGAGGCAGGAAGGCCGTAACCTACTTCTGCGAGCTAGTTACGCTGTGGAAGGTGTTGGCGCAGCGGGAAAGGGAGCGGGCTTCCCATCCCGGGAGGATTGGCCGACGAGGGCGCGGCAGTGCCCGTGGAAGCGCCTACATGAGGCGCGCGAGAGCCGCAGCGACCTCCGAAGGGGATTGAAGTTAGGTGCTGGACCTTCCATCACCCGGAAGGCACCAAACAGTCCGGTTGGGTATCCGGACGGCCCCTGGGAGCGGGCGAGACGTAGTACGGACGGAATATTGTGTGTGGGGGGCCCGGTGTGTCGCCACAGCGGTTCCCCTCAGTTGCAATAGGGACGGTCATTGCGGAGGTTTTAGTCGGTTGGTGTCCGACACTACCACGCCGCTCTAGAGGCGGCGGGTGTCCGTACGGATTTTCTCCATGAACAAAAAAAAAAAAGGTTTAACCTTACTTTGGAAAATTCGTTCCTAAATTCTCACAAATTATGAAACCCCTGTATGCACTTACGTCAGATAACAAAAACATAACCTAGACAGATAAACTCGAAAAATAAGACAAAAGGCAATTTCCGTCTTGACGGAAGCTCAGTAAAGATGTGTGATCTGCTCTGTGAGAACGCTGTTCACATGCGCCCGGTGCTACGATGTAACATAGCTCAGTGAGACCATGGAACGATGTTCTGTGTCGTCGTGCGATCCAGAAAAATGAGATTCATTTGGGTTCGAAATCGAGAATGGTCTATCATGTCATTATGATCGGGCTGGTAATCCACAGAATGCAACTAGCACTTTGAATACTAATCACAATGTTACTGAATTTTCTTTTATTTGTTATTAAGACATTCGATCCAAATTTTTGTTGTTGAACTGGACCCTTGGTTTATTGGAATATTTAGTTAAATAGTAAATAATGTCAGTTGTAGCGAGCCTAATGTTAAGAAAACATAATATTTTAGATACACCCGAGGACGTGTGATTGGCCGTCTCGAAGATGAAAGGACATATCGGGGCCTTCCTTTTGGAATGTTTTCGGAAGGTTCCTAATAATTTAGTCCAGACTTTTATTATAGCCGTACTTAAATATTAAAAATGAGAAATAGCTGTTTATGATTTAATCCAATTATGTTTGCCCGAGATTGGGCTCGAAGAGACACACATAACTGTTCGCTAAAGGTAGCCACGGTTACGGGATGGACGGTTTTACCCAACAGAGGTATGGAGTAGTTGTATAGCTCTCCGTAAAAACAAAGATTGACCCGATGGATACAGAGAGGTACGGAGAGGAGTATATAAGGGCAGATTCACTTGGACTGAGGTTCAATCCGATAAGTTTGACTGGTACAGTGAACAAGTACGTTGAGTGACACCAGAATCTTGTATCAAATCGCATTCGTCATCCCGTTGACCGTGTATTCGTTAGCGAACCTACATTCATTGTCATCAACATCTCGATTATTCAATCGTCGCTATTACTTGTTAAACTCTGTAATACTCACATTCATATCAATAAATATCATCTATAGTATACAACAACGATGGCCAATTCACATGAAGATTCGTTATATGCCCCGAACTCCAATGATAACCGGACATATATAATATTATATATATTAAAATATTATAGTAGAAAGATATTTATTTCATAGAAACAAGAAATAAATACGCACTTTAATTAGCAGAAAAAGTATTTGCATTAAAAAAAGGATTACCGTTGAATTATTTATGCGCTTGATATCATGCAAATATTAAAAATACTTAGTACCTATTTTTATGATATATTAAAGAACAAAAAATGTTCTAACCATTTTAATATAACTCTCTATTACTGTTATTTACATAATATAGTTTAATGATAGATTTTATTTATTTTATGAATTGATAGCATACCACGAGATGTTAAGAGCTTTGTTTATTGCGAGGGAATACGTAACGGGAGCGAAGAGGATTGGTACCTAGTGATAGATAGATGGCTAAACACTGATCTACAGACTGAACAAGATCTGTTACTGCAAGGTCTTGGATGCACGCATAAAGCTAATCTGATTAAAACGTAAGTTTTCTTTAATATTTCAAAATACGCTAATTTTAAACTAGTAGATTATTTGAATAAACGAAGAGTCTACGGAAAATAATAGGGTATTCCTTAAATAGTATCTTAAGTAGTATCTATCCTTAAGTAGATATTACTTTAGATAACTTTAACAATAAACTTTCCAGAGTCAGAAATAACATCGAAATTATATTTCTATAATTTTACAACATTTAAAAATGTAAGATATTTATTATATTTATTAACGAATAATGTAAGTATTATTTGTTTCAAAATTTTTAGATTGCTACAATTTTTGGAAAATTGTTAAAATTGTAACGTAAAAACATTTGATTATTACTTTGACCCTTTATTAATAATTGTTAAAATTTTAACGTAAAAACATTTGATTATTACTTTGACCCTTCGTTGTGATATATTGTTTACATTTTATAATAATTTAGGATTATGTATTGTACATAATTGATATCTAAAATAAAGTGGGTAGTGTAAAAATATCCAATTATAATCCTTTTATTCATGTAATATCTTTCTGGCTGTATACGATCCATTGTAATCATGAGAAAGAATTCTTTTCGACTCATTAGTATGCTATTCGTTTAATATTCATATAATATTTTAATTAATAATACTATAATTATTCATTCATTTTGTATTCCAAGTGCAAGATGCAAAGAGAGAGAACATATAGAATAACCTGATATAATATTGTTAATAAAAGATATGAAACATGTGCTAATATAAAAAATATTTTGTATAAATAAGAATTTTTTTTTAAATAATGATCTTGATTGCAAAGTCCCTTAGAAATATGTACGTAATGATTTAATATGTGGGATATCCTTGGGGCATGTTATGAAGTCAAGCTGAAGGCTAAATGCCTGAATACTCTTTATAGAAAATGAAAGGATGCATTAATTGGTATATAAAAAATTAATAGTTGTATTTAAAATAAATAGAAGTTTAAAATTTTCTAAGCATCACCATTTCCGGTGTCGAAGCATACACCAGGTTATTTACTATTCGAAACAATTTATCTTTGTCTAATAAAATTTATTTTATCCTCAACCATTTTAGAGCTACACAAGCTCACGAAAGTATTCAAAAACTTTTGGATATGCTTTATGGATATGTTATGCCTGTTATACGAAACATTTTGAAATTTCACTAGTGTTGTTATGAAATTCGACTGTCATGGTTATATTGAATAAAGTTTGAAACAAACTTAGTAGTATACTGCATATAGTGGTAGTATATAGTACAATTTAAAAGTATGATGTATATAGAAATTGCAAAAGATTAAGTGAAGATAGGTACATATTTTACAAAGGAAAGGTGAAAATAAATTATCGATTATAATAAACCTCAATATTCAATGGAACCATTTTAAACATACATAAAATAATAACTATTATATAAACTATTTATGTGGTATATGAATTTTTCCCCTAAATATGTATATATATTTACAATAAATATCTTGTCTATATACATTTTGAGATAGATTTCAGATTTTACCAACATAATCATGACAACTGTGTCTCAATATAGTGATAATGAAATTTCAAGATAATTTATATAACACATACAATATTGCCCTAAAAAATTGTATGCCAAATGTACAAATAATTTCATAACCCAGTCATATAAAGTATATTTTGGGTCAGTTGAATGGGATACTCCGTATAATAGAATATACCAGTTTCTACTCAATTAAAAAGCATTTTATTCTCAAAAAGAGAATTGTTTAAAAGTAAAGTCAACAACGGAGTTCAAAATGCCAATATCACATAATTTTCAACTATCTTATAAATTTAATTTGAAATTCAGTTAATCAGAATCAGCCACTGTTATCGTAATCCATTTCGAATAAACGAACTTATTTTTAATCAGTCTTTAACCTGAAATATTCTCCACAGGTATCTCGAGCTATCAATATCTAATGTGCAAAATGTTCGTAAACAACAGAGAATGATGATAGTGAATTCCATTTTAGATGGGAATGTTGAGAATGTAAATCATGTTTTGGAATTTGTTCAGTCGAATTTACAGAGGATCATTAAACTGTATGTACATACTTATCTACATTTCACGAATCTTTGTAATCATACAAAAATACTTCTGATATGTTTGCGATAAATATAAATTTCTTTTTGTAGGAGAGGATACGATTTTGTGGGCAAAGTGATTAGCGCCATCGGGGAAAGAATGACAACAGCAAAGCAAACAGAAATGGTATTGCTCATATATACATATTCGTTTTCGGTGTATTTCAAAAATCGATTTGTCCTATTGTGTTTTTTTATATATTTTATGCTATTTGCAGAGAATTATTTTTTATGTATTTCTCCAAAATATTGTTTGACAGATACAATTTTACTTCCAACTGGACATCAAAAGTATCAACTAATAGGAGAAATCTGGCATTAATCAAAAAAAAGAATTTTCATTTTGCAATATCATTTCCCATCAATCCAAGAATCATTTCCCAATAAGCCAAAAAGAAGTGATATTTCTTTATCTTATTTATATTATATATCTATTTTGATAAAAATATTTATCAAGGATTTATACCGTATTATTCATATTTTGATCCTCATAAAATATTTGTTTCATATCCAAAATCTTATATGTGCAAGAAGCTTGCAAAAATTACTTCAAAAGATACTTTACTAAAAAAGACAACTGTTTCTGAAAATTAATTAGAAAGTTACCTAATAAATAGTAAAAATTTTAAGAAAAAAATTAAATTACACTTTAGAGGACTCAATTTATTGATTTTTTCCCAATCTTATAGATCTCGACGTGTTTCGAGTAAAACACAAATTTTAAATAACTCTATAGAAATGTAGTATCTTCTCAAATCTTCTTTGAATCGTACTGAAAATTTTTCAAACATCCAATTGTATAGTAGTCGTAGCATTAAGCTTCTTTCAATCGCTAATAGTTTCCTAAAACATCTTATAGTATCACAGGAAAATGTCCTATAATTAGATTAGTTAGTTTATGTTATACCAAAATATGTATATAAAGTAACCACAATAGAGTACTCATTATAATCTTTAGTAAGTAAAATAAATCTTACTTATATCCACAAAAATTTTTATTTGCATTAAAGTTTGTAAGTAGCATAAAAAATGCCAAAAAAGTTTCTAATTAATACAAATTCTAAAATCAACCCTTTCGATGAAAATATAAAAGTCATATTTATGCATCATGAATCGATATACTTCTCAATACTCTTTCCACCTTCTATCCCTGTATTATAACCTACATTTTCTATTTCTTATCAATTCATCACATTATTTAACAGTAAAGTTCAAGTAGCGTTGTAAGGTAGATTAATATCTTTTCATTTCCACAAAAAAATGCAGAAGGTTTAAGCCAGGTGATCAAATGATCGTTGTATTGAACTTCTTGTTCTATGTGTTTTTCACTGAAAGTTCGATTTAATTCTAGAATATCTAAGACTAGAATATCTAATTCCTGCTGTATACTTAAATTGTAAAGCAAATTAAACTGAAATCCGTTATATTGACAAATTTAATGGTTTTAATGTTAAGATTTTAATAAGCATTTTGAATTTTATGTAAGGTTTACTTCAGTTGTATAAGTATTTACAGTAATGAAAAAATGTGATGAATATAGAACTTGATATAACATCGAGAAGATTGATTCTAGAACCTATGTTGATTAGACATTTTATATTGCTCTCGATAAATAGTATATGCTCGAAAAATCTTAGAATAGAAGCTTCTTTTTAATAACACTCTGTATATTATTACATAATTGTTAATTTTTATTACAGTTGAATACGTTTATCAAAATATATTCCGAAGAACTAAAGTCAATATTGGATACTGCAAAACAGTCATTATCTGTGGCCTTGGAAAACGTGGAATGGATTAAAAAATTCATGCCCAGTATTGCTAAATACTTTAACACACCTTATGGTAATTAATACTAGACTTATTAATAAAATGAAGGTCATTAGGGTTCTTAGTGAAATTATTTGTATGTAATTGTGATGATTTCTTTTCCTAAATAAAGAGAGAATTTAATAAAAGTGTTGTATTTATATAGAATAAGCTTGTTACGACCGTTCGCGGAGAGACGCGATCGCGAGAAGGCACGTCAACGGGAGTCGTAAATTCCCGTTATGATTAAACAATCGGCGCCACGAACTGATCGATCCCCTTCAGTTACGATAATAAGGATGGTTTGACTGATGTTACACTGTGTTAATACGTATATAATATCATTTATTTCAGCAGCTTTGTAAAGATGAACAGTTACACTGATGCGTCTGTACAAGATAAATAAGAGACCCGTTACAGACGTTTTGATTATTCTAACGACGAAAAAGAACTGATTTAAGGGTAGAACCCGTTACAAACTTGTTAAATGTTCTAACGACGAAGAAGAACTGATTTAAGGGTAGACCCCGTTACAAACTTGTTGACTGTTCTAACGACGAAAGGAAAGTAGTACGAAAGTGACGATGCTGTGTCAAAGGAGAGCTAGTGAAGGATGTGTCTAGCACACGTGACCATCGAATTTGTTAATGACATTTTTGGTCGGGAAAGTGAGGGTAGTAGACATTGTTTCTGATTGGCTATTAAGACTGTTGGTGGACTAGGAAGGGTCTTAGCCACCCACGATAAAAAGTTGGTAGTAGGAAGCATCGCACGTGAGAAAAATTAATTTTCTCGTCTTTTCCCGTAACAAACCATAAACCCTAGAAAACGCTTCAGTAAAAAGATCTTTGTTCGATGTGAAAGACTTTAGCCAAAATTTTCTGAGATTCATGGTCGATCCTTGGGAATCTTAAGAGTACGCAATAAGGATGTGCGAACATCTAGCTGCCCGCGGTGTGTGGCCTGGTCTAGGTAGAGAGTCGGCCGACGTAACAAAGCTTTTACGAAAATTGATAATTTGATCGTATTGTATGTTGTATAGTATTACTAAATAAAACTTATATACTTAACAAAAACCAGTGAATTAATAAAACAAATTCGAATATTCATAATCAGAACGCGTTCATTCATATTGTACCATTAGTTTATAATTTACTTAAGAAGCAGCATTCCCCAAATATTTTTTATACCTTGATCACTCATCTTCAGTGACAATATATACTTGTCTCTTCATAGCTGTTTATTTAACATCAAATAATAAATACAATTCTTGTAGCAGCTGTAATACAAAGATATTGTTCATCGAAAACTGAAGACTGATATGTCATGATTATGGATTTTGAAAAATATTATTTAACAGCGAACGATTATGTCACTTAGCTGGAACGTGACTGAACATTATATTAAATACAAAATTTATTAGAACAGAATAACTATTTTATATATAACATAATAACTTAAAATATTAACGAACAGCAATCTATCCTCTTGTACATCTCAAACAGGAAAGAATTTGTTTTATTGCATATTCATTCATTCAACATATACGCGATGCGCTCGTCTCGTGGTGTTTTTCTTTTGTCTTCCTCTTTTTCATTCCTTGCTCATACAATACAGATGTACATACATCCATTTTTTAACAGTGACAAATTTTTCTAAATAAATCACTTGAAATAATAAAGATTCAAGTAATAGCCATTGCATTCGTGAAATAAATCATTATTTAATTATCAGATTGTTGATATCTGATACGATCAATTTAAATTGAATATATAAATAAATATAAATGTACATATATAAAATAAATATATTATACTAGTCAAATTGCAGATTTTTATGCATTTATATGATACTTAAATCTGTGAAAATGCCCAAAATTATTTTATATATATAAATGCAAGAAAATATAAAATATCTAAAACGGAGCACTGGTTGTAATATTTAATAGACGAAACAGATTTCTGTTTGGATTCTATTCATTTACTTGTGTTCATGAAAATATAAATTTGCATAAAAATCCACAATCTACAAGTAAATTAATCGGCATGAAGAAAAGACCATAATTCATAAATTGCGTATAAAATTATGTGAAGAAAGAACGATTTAAATATAAAAAAATATATTTCTTTTAATAAAAGAGGTCTTCTTATATTTTAGAGTTCTTCAGCACTAGAAAATTTGAGATATCGATGAAACGCCAGTATTTATTTTTCATTAATACCTCGTGTTTTACATCGTTTTACACATTAAGGACCAAAATTGGCGTTTACGTACTATTTAATTTGTACATTTTTTTAATCCATTTAAATTAATGAATTCTATTGATTTCACATTGTAATTGTAAGAAGAAATCCCAAGAATATTGCCCAATATCTTTTTCTGTTGAGGATGACTGATAGAGGAACGAGTGGATGAATATGTAATAGAAAATTATATTGAAATAAGTATAGGTATAAAAATAAGTACATATATAGTGTATGCTGATCCAGCACCTCACTCTCTCAATGTCACAATACAAAAGAATATGATAGGGAGCACGTTCATACATTTATAGCTAAGGACATTACCAAAAAAAAGTTAAACTTAGTGTGTAACTCTAGCTGAAGGCTAGAAGAAACAGCAATAACAGTCTACTTATAGTTCTTTTGTTTCTAGACCTTGTAACCCAAAACAACATTTATATTCAAGGGCACAAATTATTGTGTACAACAATATGGACCTCTCCCTGTATTGAATTTATTTGCTTCGCTAAATTCTATTCTCTTCGTAACAACGGTCTCCGGTATATAGAAGGTCACGGGTATATAAAGGAAAAGATGTAGAGTTTTTCTTAAAGTAGTTACTTCAACATTTTCTTTAGATAAAAGATATAACTTAGCAAACACGAAGATAGCACCCCGCTGGGGGTAGCCACCCACATGCTATATTTATTTTTTTTACCAATAAGATACAATACTTTACCAAATGTCCTTCAGGACAAATTGTAAAAAAACCAAAATAAACTAAAAAAAAAAAAAAACATTTTCTTTGCCATTTCATTTGCTACCTAAGTACTATTTTACAATTTTGAGAAATTTTAAAAAGTTTAAATATTGATAACATTATGATAATTTCTTTTTGTCATATTATAGGATTTCTTTTTGTGTTTTCGATTTTTTTAAAGAATGATTTTTGAAAATATTGCGTTACCTCATTTCACTGATTGTTCCTCAATCGGTTAATTCGATAGATGAGAAATTAATGATTCAATACCTGACCGAAATATTGTAAGAATTAAACATTAGTACGTACAACTCGAAAAGTAAAATATATTTCTTTCATAGAATAATCACGATAAAATTTATTTACATTATTTACTTTACTAAATCAAGATGGAGAATTATCTAACATAATATAATTAATATTCAAGCGATATTGACGATAAGACAGAGCCAAACGAACTGAACTACTAAGAACTTGCTCGTATCTTGCTAATATCAATGCTTGTACAAACAATCATATTAAAGTATTGCATTGTAATTCATCGCAGTATCGGCAAAGCCGTAGATTAAAATGCGCGTTTTTACAATTGAACGTTTAGAAGAAATTCCATGATTATAACAGACCATTTTCTGATCACTATCCGACGATATAATAACTTCGATCGGGACAACACGTCAATTGATAAGATTAGCAAAATTAGATATATTTTTGATAATAGCCCGTCCACGCGTGCCTTATAAAGCATGAACACTTGTAAAGGTAGGCTTTCATAAGGCAATCGTTGACGTGTAACTTCCTAGCTGACATTTTACGCAACCGACTGAGCGATTGATTTGTAAGGTATGTTGAGCTAATTACTGACGTATTTTTCCGATAATTTCGAGAAATTGTTACAAAAATATCAATTTCTACATCGATCGAAATATGAAAGTAATAATGATCAGAGCTATTAAGGAAGCTATTACGTTTTCTTCTTATCACTAAATCATTCGATGGATTACGTGTATACGATTCCATCTATATTTCTTACGGTATTATCTTCTCATTCGTATCTCATAAATATTTGCAAGCGAACTGAAACGTTAAATAAGTATGTACATTGTAAATTTATCGCAGGTTGCAAACGATTCTGGTGTAGTATTTAATTACATACGCCCAAATTAACGTTACGCGTGATTTACAAGTAAAATCGAGTAAAGAAATTTTATCAACATTCACGAGCCGAAATAATAATATATAATAAATAATATATTTTACAAAATAGAAAATAAACGAACTGTGGGTCATCCAATGGATGGGCTTGTTTGCCGAATCGATCCAAGATGGCAAGAATATTGATACTGTCCCTTATCAATCTAATGTTCACGAATCTCCTACTTGGAGACGTGATCAGCTCTCAAGTCGACGATCCAAACTATAGACTACCAGTAGAAGCCAAACCAAGTTTTTACGAGCTAGATTTGACAGTGAATTTGAATTCAAATTTATCAGGAATAGATTTTAAATTTACCGGTGAAGTGAAGATCGACATTGTAGCTGAAATTCAGGATGCCCAGTCAATAACACTGAATATGAAGAACCTCATTGTAAAGAATACTACCCTATACGATTTAAATGGAACCGCTATTAAGGTGAATAATAGAACATATGACGACGTACATGAATTTTTAATTATCAAGCTTGATGACAAGCTTATAAAGGGAAACAAATACAAGCTTACTGTGAGCTATTCTGGAGTCGTAAATGATCAATTAAGAGGATTCTACAGGAGCAGATCTACCGACAAAAATGGCAATCTAACGTAAGAATACCTTCTTATATAGTTCACAAGTCATCTCTTAGATAAATTCTTCATTTTGTATTCATTTTGTAATTTTTTATTTATATTCAAAAGAATTTTGATAATATTGAGTATAAGAGCATGATAAATAAAAGAAACCAATACAAAAAATAAACGCTGTTAGATAGTTATGTAATATTATTTAAAATTAGTTAAATTATTCATTTTGGATTTAATTGGCCAAAAAATTTTGCATATCATCATTTCGCTTAATAAAGCGTAAAGAAAAATTACGACTGACTGTTGCATTTTCTCGCTCATTTTTCTGCTCGAGACGATCAATATTTTCGAGAACTTTATTTTCACGTTGCAGATATGTGGCTGCGACTCATTTCGAGCCTACAGGTGCACGGTTAGCGTTTCCTTGTTGGGATGAGCCTGCTTTCAAGGCACCCTTCAACATTTCTATAACCCATCCGAAATCTTATCATGCGATTTCGAACATGCCAGTTGAAGAACTAAAAGAGGAAAACGACATGAAGACAACTAAGTTCAAAACAACTCCGTGGATATCCACTTATTTAGTGGCATTCATAGTCTCCAATTATGAATGCAAAGAAGATGGCATGTTCAGAGTGTGTACTAAACCACAGGCAGTGGATCAGACATATTACGCCTTAAAAATGGGTAAAAAATTGCTAGACGCTTTAAATGAATATACCACCATCAATTTCAACCATTATGTACCAAAAATGGATCAGGTATCGCTGCAAGATTTTTCGCCAGGCGCTATGGAGAATTGGGGTCTCGTCACTTACAGGTAATTGTTGCAACACATAATCAAAGTTGATCAAGATCACAATTTGATTTAACAGGTCAAAGTTCAAATTTCAACGGCGAACTCATCGAATGTTCGATCAAAGCGTATAAGAGTTTTCAGGAACGGATAATGAGTCAAACATATAACATACCAGTAGAGTTTTAATGATGTGCTTTCTTAAAACTAGAAATTTTAGTTTAAGAAAACCAAATGTCATGGTTTTTTGTCTACATGAGACTTATACATATGCATATCTAGTTTATAAATCTGATTCATCAACGAATAACGTTTACAATTGCTAAGCTACCGTTAAACACATTCTTTTAAATTGTCCCAAATATAAAGAGCCTCGCCCTAAATTCCAGATTAAGAAAACTCTAAGTATATATATATATGAAATTAATGCAATATTAAAATCTATTTAAAAAATATTATATTTTTAATGGCAGACTTTAATCGAAATATTTCATTTCAGGGAGTCTGCTCTCCTTTATCAAGACGGTGTTACCACAACTCGTACGAAGCAAAGTATAACTACGATTATAGCCCACGAATTTACGCATCAGTGGTTTGGAAATCTTGTTAGTCCAGAATGGTGGACGTGGATTTGGTTGAACGAAGGATTTGCAGACTATTTCCAATACATTATTACTCATAAGGTAAGTGTAATAAATGTGTCTTCTACTTATATTCTATTAATTTGTTATAAGGGAATTGTTATAAACTGGATAATAAATTTTTATTGCACTCAGAATTTCAATTATCAGTTGCTCATATTTTATATGACTATTAATATAACTATGCATTCTACGTATGTTTCTGACCTCTACATCAATTAACAAATAATATATCTTTCACCATTAAATTCTCGACGACTACTTTAAACATATTCTTGTATCATATAATATCAAATATCATGTAATATATTTGTAGGTACTACCCGAATGGCGATTAGACGAAGTGTTTGTCGTTGACAACATACAAGGAAACGCTTTCATTGCAGATGCAGGCGAAAATCCGCGTCCCATGAACAAGGACGCGTACAAACCTCAAGAAATTAGTAGCTTGTTCGACAGTATTGCGTATCAGAAAGGTAAGAGATGTTCTCATTGTTATTAGAAGTAATTCCCAATACATATGTTCGAGAATATTAAGAGCAAAGTTCGACGCAACATTTTTAACATCAGATAAAAAATATAAACAAATACGGTGTGAGTTTTCAATAGTTTCAATTTATTGGCCAATGTTAAGCGCAAGAGATAATAGGCACCTACATATCTTATCAATTAATTAAGACATTAAACCTTAGGCCTAAACATTATCAGGCAAAAGATAAAAGGTGAGACTTTCGACGATAAATAGTTGGGAGACGTCCTATAACGGATCTGTTCGTAATTTTTACAGAATTTAAATTTTTCACATAGAATCATCGAAATAAAATACACACACTATTGCTCATGAAGTACAATACATACACTATAATTCGTGAAAGTATATGAACTCTTATGGATATATACAAAACAATATATTATACATTTGAAATTTCTTTAGGCATTGTCATGGGATACTGTCACGTAAAATAAAAAAGAAATTTAAGAAAAAAAAGAAATTATCTTTTTCTCGTTTGCAATACACTTCCGAGCTCTAGACGTGACTGTTCAAGACTGACTTGGATGATTTTAGGGAGAGTATTTAAATTCTTTTATTCGTGGGAGTGGGAAAAGGCTTCGATCATATATTTCTGAGAACGGATAGAGTGACCGGATCTTATCTCGATGGTCACTCATGCTAAGACGCTTTGGAATTTCGCTATCTTATCGCTTTGTTTAGTTGGATTTCGTCTGTGACAATACGATTGTCATGATTATATCGGTACGATTTATAAAAAGATCTTTTGATAAAATACTTAAATAGAAAATTACAAAATATTTATTACAAGTATAGACTTTGCAAAGATTAACCACCAAGTATTCCAACAGTCATTATTCATTACACTATTTACGCTATTCATTAGTTTTTTACTAACAATAAGTATATTTCTTGCAATAAATTTCTGCTAATTATACTTTTGAGTTAATTACAAATTTTACCAACATAATCAGGTAGTTATGTTTCATTAATGAAATTTCAAAAAGTTTCGAATAACGGACACAATATATCCATCCATAATTTTCAAAAATTTTCTACGACAAGTGTTCACACACTTTCATGAAGCACTTTAAGTATTCATACACCTTAGCCGATTTGCAACAGAAGAAAATTAATGTTAATAAACTATGTAAGTAAATGAGGAACTTATGATCAAAAACAGTATATATCATCTTCTCATAAATAGTAAAATGTAATTATTCTCCTTAAAGTTCACCAACAGTATTGTAGGATTTTTACTATAATTAATTTATTTACAATAAATGGATTAAAACAAGCGTTGGTTAAACAGGAAACGATGGTTATTTAACGTGAACTATATACATACAATAATGTACTATACTTAGACAACCAAATAGTTAATTTGCAACTCTCGTCACCACGAATTTGTTACGTAAAATAAAAAGGAGATATCGAAGACGAAAAATAAAAGATAAAAATAAAGAAATAAAAAGAGGGAATTTGTTTCTTAGTACTTGGTTTACAATTCACTTCTGAACTCCAGACGCGACTTCTCAAGATTGAAGCTCTTACAACTATTTTCGGCGGAATCTGATTCTTTTTCTTTGTCATCCCTCAATATTCCCACCATCTACGCGTTTGTTAAGCGTTCTCGAACATTCGGCGAAAGGACTGTTGGGATATTGAGGGTTCATTAGGCACTTCATTAGGCTCCCAAGCGCGGCTTGGTCCCCGATGCGGACTGAGATGTGCGGTTGATGTTACAGATCCAACGCTCTCTTTTACGCGGACCATACTCTCTCGACAACGCAATTCGCACTCTCTGACTTCTCGATTGACACTCTTTGACTTCTCAACTCACACTCTCTGACTTCTCAACTCACACTTTCTGACTTCTCAACTGACAGTCTTTCTCCCTTAGCATCCATTTGTCTTTTGTCTTATCTCCACCACGCATGTATTCCGCAACCGCTCGTGGCCAGGGTCACGCTGGACTTTTCCACGAAACTATTCGATTGAAGGACCGATGATACATTGTTGTGCCTGTCGGCACTTCAGCTTTCTCGTGACATTGTTTATAGTTCGCCCGATATCTCTTAGGCCACGATACTACAGTATATTAAAATTTGAAATATAATAAGAACTATTAGATTCAAATAACTATTGCTTGAATAAATTATATGATAAGTTTCAATTCATTCAATTATATTGAATGGAAAATCTTTTCTATTTCATTTACGACTACAGCTACAGACTACAGACTACATTTACATATGTAGATAGTTTGAGAATAAATAAACTCTCCATAACGTCTTGGTAAA
The DNA here is from genome assembly GCF_905332965.1 of Bombus pascuorum. NCBI lineage: Eukaryota > Metazoa > Arthropoda > Insecta > Hymenoptera > Apidae > Bombus > Bombus pascuorum. Next base: position 20,912,734 of record NC_083489.1, on the reverse strand, counting down.
AATTTTGTTGAAAAATTGTATCATAACCGGTTTCACTCTACAAATCAAATTAGTTGATTCCATATTAGTTATTTATAAGTAATTTTCCTGTCAATAATATAATACTAATTCGGAATGTCGTCATTATTTATTGACACATAATTATTAATTTGATACTATAATTAAATTGCAGAATACTTTTGAGTTCTAGTGGAGATACATTAGAATGGCGTTGATTATATTTCTTGAATATATGATTAGTATGACAATTAATTGATTAATTATTAATATTAACAATTTTTATGAAGAATAAACGTTCAAAGAGAAGAATAACAATCTAAATAGCGCAGATCATTGAAACAAATTAATATTTTGTCAATAAAAATATGAGAAATATTTTTAAAAATAAGTCCTTAACTTGTCTACATCAAAATTGGAAAAAGTACGTTGATTGTATTGCATTAAATAAACTATTTAATGATAAAGTCGAAAAGTGTTTTATGAAAATGTAATACTAATAGAATATTTAAAGACAGCAATCTAACATAAATATAATAATGTAACATTATAAATAGCAAGCTAGCTTTTTAATGGAAAAATGGACTTTAGAAGTAGAATTTCTTGAGGATTGTGGATTAATTTATTGATTATCTCCCTGTTCTTACGATAGCATTTTCTCTAATCTAATAGAAATAATTTTCCAAGCTCAAGACGTTAATATAAAGATGAACATCACAATCGCTGGATTTTCCAGTTCCAAACCATTAGAAAAAATAAATAAATTAGAAAAATCATTAATATCAAAATGCATTATTTGCTAATAGGATTTATAAGTTAAATATTTGTTGCGCACATCGCATACAGAGTTAACTGGAAAAGAATCCTACCTACTGTTTTATTGCAATATATTGATATTATAAAATCTAAAAAATATAATTATTATAAAAGATTTTTATCATTATCATTTTTGCTTTCCAAGAAGAGTAATCGAATTTGAGAACAAGGATATTTATTCAAAGACTAAAATATTATTATAAATATAATTTTCAATCTTATATTGCTCCTTGGAGTTAGAAGATTATCATGTAATTTAAAAAAGAATGGTATAAGTCGACAATGGTCTGCGTAATATACATATTTACATATGATCGAACAGTGAAGGGTCAAATTGTATCTTTTATTGGTGAATTTATTCAAAATTTTTAAATAATACATATGAAACGTACACGATTCATTTGGTGAAGCATTTCTTAACATGAGAAATGCTTAAATTGAAAAAAATTTTTACTATTTCTCTTTTGCATTATATACCTTAATAACAATGCAATTAACAAAGCTAAAAATAAAAGAAAACAAATTAGATGCATATACACATGTATATCGTTTGGTCCTTGAAGAAATCTAGATATTGCTTACATCTGCATGTTTTGAATAATGAATAATAAACTTAAAAAATGAATAATAAATAATCACTTCTGAATAATGATCATGAATTATTAAAAACCAATCTCTAATATATATCCATATTTTTCCAGCGGGGTCAGTTATTCGAATGATGTCACACATCTTGACAGAAAACGTTTTCCACGAGGGTTTAAAGGAATACCTCAAGCAGAAGTACGTATATTTTCATCTATATGATATATATGTCGAGTTCTCGTTGGGGTCAGGGGCGTGTAACAAATTTCCATTTGGATTAGCTAAAGTTGTTATCCAATATAAATGATATTTACTGGTACAAATATGATTATTACAGAATTAGACAAGTAACCGTGGCGATTAGATACTCGAGATGCTAATGACAATGATCTTAGGTTCAATAACGAATCCACGGTCGACGGGATAACAAATGCGCTTTCTTTCAAAGTCTAAGTCGAACTGAACTTACGTGTCCACAATTCAAGTGTAACTAAACTTACGTGTCCATAGTACAAGTTAAACTCAACTTACTGACCCCAGTCCAAGTGGAATTGCACATGTATACTCTTCTCTATACCTCTCTGTACCCCTCGGTCAACTATATTTTTAAGGAGAGCTATACAACTACTTCATACTTCTGTTAGGTATAAACGTCTATCCCGTAACCGTGGCTACGTTTAGCCACCAGTTGTGTCACTTAGGCCCCGATGTCTTTCATATCCGACACGACCATCCTGACAATAACATGTCCTCGGGTGTATCTAAAATATTATGTTTTCTCAACATTAGGCTCGCTGCAATTGACATTATTTACCATTTAACTAAATGTTCCAATACGTCAAGAGTCCAGTTCATCAACAAAAATTTGGATCGGATATCTTAATACTAAATAAAGGAAAATAAAAATTCAGTAACATTGTAATTAGTATTCAAAGTGCTAGTTGCAGTCTGTGGATTACCAGTCCGATCGTCATGACAAGGACCATTCTCGATTTCGTACCCAAATCTATCTCATTTTTCTAGATCGCACGACCACACAGAGCTTCGTTCCATGGTCTCACTGAACTTCGTTACATTCTAGCCCTCGGCGCATGTGAACAGCATCACACGGCTTCACTGAGCTCTGTTTCATCGTAGCTCCGGGCGCATGTGAACTGCATCACACGGCTTCACTGAGCTTTGTTTCATTGTAGCCCCGGGCGCATGTGAACTGCATCACACGGCTTCACTGAGCTTTTTTTAATCCATCATGACTGCATTTATATGGTCGTATACCGCCTAATGCTTTTAAAATATTCCTATCTCCTTCCAAAATCTCTGCTATTACAAATGGACCCTTAAACTTTAGATATGCTTTAGTTTGATTCCTTTGCACGTTTTTGCCTAATACAAAGTCACCAAAATTGAATCTAAGTATTTTAGCTTTCGTCTTGTCGAATCTATCTTTATCCTAACCTCTAACCTCTATGTTCTCTGCTGTCTTACATCGGAGATACCTACTTTTCTTTCTTCGATATTTTCGGGTAGCAATAAACCATAGGGTCTTGCTGTTTTACCGATTAGTAATTCTAACGGACTCGATTTAGCCACACGATTGGTGGTGCAATTCAAAGCCAACTGTTTTTCGCCATTCTTTCTAACCAGTAATACTCGTACAGCTTCGCGAGCGTTTTATTCCAACCTAAGTGCATAATTAATTAATTAATGGTGCACGTGATTAATAACGGACCACTTAAAATCTCTTGGGACAATAGGCAAGCAGAGAGTTCTGCCTTTTCTTTGTATTTTGCGGTAAAGGGTAGCAGATCGTAATTCATATGTATTCGCGATATCTTCCGCGAGCTCATCATTTTGCAATTTAGTAACGATTTCCGAAATTTGATCGCGACGTTGTTCCTCTAATAGCCAATCTTCTGAGATTTCGGCCACATTCATTTTTCTTTCTTTAACCTTGTGAATTACTATGATCAATATCTATGGGCTTCCGCGAATAGAAATCTATGTGTGCCATTCGTTTGCCTCCTCGATACATAATATCAAAATTAAAAGTTTGTAAGTAAGCTCACCACCTGTAAACCTTGTCATTCAGATTCACTTTATTACTAGATGTTTTCAAAGAATTACAATCAGTTACAGCAAGGAATTCTCGTCCATGTAAATAGTGGCGAAAATGTCTAACGGCGTTTACAATTGTCAACATCTCTATAAAAGTAGATTTCCCATATCTTCCCGTAGTTGGTGACAGATTTACGGACTGTTAGGATAAAGACTGTTTGTCAGTTTGAAGGACCTTGATTAACTAAATCCTAAGATTTATAGCGGGTCCTCAGGTTAGCTGAATATATATTGTTAATAATGCATCGATATCTGGCAATCATCTTGCCCGAAGAATAGGTTCTGTGTGTGGCGAGCCACGGGTCAGAAACCATTGGAATGTTTACTGTCGTGTGCCGCTACAACTATTCTTTTTAAGGAGAGCTATATAATTACTCTATACTTCTCTTAAGTAAAAGCGTTCATCCCGTGACGGCGGCTACGTTCGGCGACTAGTTGTCGCTTCGAGCACAAGCTCATTATCGCAAAATCTCGTACAATTATAATCGGGTTAACTTATAAAGATTAAAGTATTTGGGATTTTTCAAAGAATTCCAAAGAGAAGGCCCGGTGTCCTTTCATCTCCGACATATAGATATACATATTTACAAATTTAGCATTTCTTATTATATATAATATTTTGTACGGAATATTTTGTAAAGAGGAATCTCGCAATCATACGGATTGTCTTTGTCCTTTGTTTTGACATCTTCCCATATTCTGATTTCGTACATATTGTGGATATGTACATTTAGCATTTTCTGTAAGTCTTCCGCTACTACTACATTTTTTTGGTACCTTTCTCCTGATTAAAATATACAATTAAAACCTCGATTTAGCAATAAAAATGGTAAAATCTAATGGGATATATGTGTCCAAAAGAAGCACACGTATTTTCTTTGCTCAATAAGATGAATAAAAATATACTGATTTAATAATATTTAAACAAAATAGGTAATTTACGTTATAAACTGAAATAATACGACAAAAATTTTTAGAGTATCGTTCAATTATTTATAAAAAATAATGTCTTCGCCACTGTGACTCTACAGTTACAATACACTCAATATACACTTCCCAAATAAAAATTAAATATGTGTAAACATTTTTCATTTAGAAGATATTTACATATGTTTGTTATTGGCTTTTCAAGTTTTTGTCTTTTGTTTTGCCTACAAATCATATTAACGAGAGATAACAATTCTTGCAGTGCAGAGAAAGTTGCTAATTCGACAAATCTTTTCGAGCATCTTGGAAATAATAAAAAATGGGATGGAGCTTCGTTTGGGGAAATCATGGACGAATGGGTGAACAACGCAGGATATCCGGTTGTGAATGTGAAGCGAAACCATGACGATGAACTGCAGTTAAGTCAAGAACGATTTTCATTTTATGAAACTAAAAATGACGCAAACTGGTGGGTGCCTATAACTTACGTCAAGTCGTCTAGCATGGACTTTTATAATACAACTCCAATTATATGGTTAAAACCAGGCCGTAATGAAACGATAAAATTTAATAAGACAGAGGGGTGGATTATTGTGAATACACAGCAAGCAGGTGTGTAATATTGGCTATATTTAAAAATTTCTAGTATAGTAGAATTATGATTATTATCATCAATTAATGGGAGATTTTGGGGTGATTCCTTGTAAGATTAAAAAATAAAAATGAAATCAGTACATTTTCATTGTAGGGTTTTGATCCTATTTAGTTTTAATATTTATAGAATACGTAATTAAAAATATAAATTAAAAAGTATTAAATTATCTGTTAAAAAGTATGGGAACATTTCCTTGCAACTAATAAATTACAGCAACTAATACCAATACAACAATAGTAATAAATGAAATAATATATTTCTTTTTAGGTTTTATTGGGCACTATATTCGTCACATTATATATGATTTCGCATAATTTCTATCCAATATAACATATGTTCGAACTCGTAACAACTTGCATACGTAAATAATTCCAAAGCGGAAACATACCATATAGAACAAACCATATTCCACAGATCTAAAGAATTTTTTTATTAATATGGATGAAATACTCCGAATATACATATAAATTGAAATTTATTACTATAGGTTTAACATCAATAATTTTCATTTCAGAGTGAAGTATGCTTAAAAATAATAAATATCCTGATACGATTAATGTGAAAAATAAAGAAATGGCGCATTTCATGATTATATATTTCGAATAATCAAACTTCTATTGTAGTACCAGAAAGACTGAATTAAAAATTCCTATACTCATCTACACGATCAAATTACTGATCTTAAAACAAGAATTTAGGAAGTAATATTTAGTCAGTGAATTTTCTAATTTTTTATTTATTCATTCTCTATTTTTCCTCTAATAAAAATTAAATTGTCTATTTTTAGTATCATCTTTTGCCCTATAAAACCATAAATAGAATGTAAGTGTTTTTTTAATAAATAGATTTGAAGAAAATTTAATACATAACTGTTTTGAGATTGTTAACTAAAACATATGTAATACAAAATAATTTTAACTTTTCGAATGATAAACTGATACTTAAGTTACTGCGTAGAAAGAAACATACTATTTTTATGCAGGAATTTATAGTGATTTAATTACGCACCAATAATTGCAACTTGAATTGAACGAATTTTCAATTTCGTAAAATATAGTAGCTGTGAAAACTTATGGAATCTTTACATAGTTAGTAACAACATGTTTATGTAGTAGTTAGAAACAACATGTTTATTATTATGCAGCTTTGTAGGAATTGCAAATTTAAATTTCGAGTTAGGAAGCTTACAAATCTTGAAAAAGTATTCTTATAAATATTTCAATACAATAATAATTATCGTAGCTTTAAATGTCGTAATAATTTAATATTTAAATATATAAATTGGACAATTACAACATGTTCTTAATTTATATTTGTGTTATCTGAAAAATCATCAATTTTTAATGGTTTAACTATTTTGTAAAAAATTTCAAATATTTATTATACTGTAAAAGTATGTCTCAACGTTATACAAATATGTGTATGTATTATATTAATAATTAACTAAATTTTTTAGAAAGCGTGCAAGATAATTAAACCAACCGTTATTATAAATATATCTGAATTGGTCCAATCTTTTGCAAGATGAATAACACATACATACTTTCATTTTTTAATTATTAGTTACTTGGTTTGTTTTAGGTTATTATCGCGTAAACTATGAGCCAGAAATGTGGAAACTGTTGTCGATGCAGCTGAACTCGGATAACTACGAGAATATCCACGTCGTAAACCGTGCTCAGTTAATCGATGATGCCTTAAACATGGCTCGCACTAACCGATTGAACTATACGGTTGCATTGACACTCACACTTTACCTTGAGAGAGAAACAGATTACGTGCCTTGGCAAACGACCTTCAGGAATATGAAATTTTTGCACAACATGTTACGTACTTCTGCACAATATAATAATTTCATGGTATACATATATTTATAACATAATATGTCTTAAAGAAGCCAAATATTTTAATTCATAATTTCTGATATATTTTACTCATTTTGGTAATTATATAGGTTATTATATAAGTCGAGCAGGTATGAACTATTTTTCCATAATTGTTATATTAATAACGGCTATTCTATTGGTGATACAGAAATTGTTTTTAATTATTTCCAATTTATAGAATTATTAATTTAGTTTATATTAAAAATTAAGTTTTTAATTGACTAAATAATATAGTAGTCATATATTATTATACACACGATGAAAAATGGCTACAAGAGATCTTTTCTAGTGTAATTTTTGTCCAATCATTCTATGATAAGTAGACTCCGAATATTTATGCAAATTCATATTTTTATGAACACAACTAAGGGATTAAGATCCAGACAGAAATTTAATTTACCTATTAAATACTAAACCGAGTACTGTACTTTGGATATTTTATAGATTTTTGCATATTTTGTTCATTCATAATATTTACGGTCTTGCACGTTTTCTATTTTAAAACAGACAGTAGGCAATTTTTGCACAAAATATAATAGGTAGAAAAAATCGAATTTACGTAATAAGAAGGATGCACATATTATATTCCTTCCGAAAGATTTTTTTGCTCTAATGTAACCAATTTTTCTATTTCTGTTTAAATAAAAGTTCAAAATCGTTGCAGAGTTATATTCGAAAAATAATGAAATCCGTGACGAATGAAGTGAGGTATAAACCGTATGAGAAAGGTGAAGAGCCCGATATCGTGAAACTTCTTAGGGTAAACGCAATGGAATGGGCCTGCAGAGCTGGCGTTGACAAATGCAAAAATTATACCAGCAGAGAGTTCAACGCATGGTTAAGTAATTCCAGTAGATCGTAAGTTGCTATTTTTGCTCTCACTTGTTTCTTTTTTAATCTTCCCTACCTTTTATCGTTGACTTATTCACAATAAATGAAGATTTATCGATGGTATATATCATTTTCAAATCTTGCGATTATATTGTTTTCCAATTGTTAAACGTAAATGCATTTTATTGAATCATGACGATTGCTATAATTATACGAAAACTTATGTATCTCGTGATAGTAAAAGTCAATTAAATAATAAATAAAGAAATATATACATATATATTTATTTATTTTATAATATAATATATATTATATATATAACAAATATATATAATAAAATATATATTTTATATATATATATATATATATATATATATATATATATATATATATATGTCGGGTTGGCGTTAGGGGCGTGTAATGAGTCTTTGCCGGTGTTGTTCATTGTTGTTGCACAAACGTTTATTACACAGATATAGTTGGTACAAGATTGACAAGCGGCCGCGGTAACTAGACGCTAATGACAATGACCCTAGGTTCGATATGGCGAATCCACGGTCCACGGGATAACGAATATATTTTGCTTCGAAGTCTAAGTCGGACTCGACTTACCACTCGTGATACGAGGATCGCTTGATTAGCTCTTTGCTAAGACGTAGATTATTCACCGATCGTACAAACACACTAGGCATATGGCTAAAGAGACTGCCAGAAAGGGAATGACTTTCCGTCACGACGACGCTGCAGAGGAAGGCTATGATGGGATGTGCCTAAAGGCACGAGATCATCGGATTCGTCAAAGAAAGCCTCCACACGGAGGGTGAGGGAAATAGGTGTTGCTGTTAATTGGTTAATTTCTATATTGGCGGTTAGAAAAGGATGCTAGCCGCCCTTGAGAGAGAGTTCCTAGCGGGAAGCGTCGCACGTGAGGAAATCTGATCTCCCATATCTTCCCGCAATAGGTGACAGATTTACGGACGGATAGAATAAAGACTGTTTGTCAATCTGAAGGACTTTAGTTAACTAAGTCCTAAGATTTGTAGCGGCTCCTCAGACTATCTGAGCATAAACTGTGAATGATGCATCGGCATCTGGCGATCATCTTGCCCGAAGAATAGGGTTGTGTGTGACGAGCCACGGGGCAGAGACAGTTGGAATGTTTGCTGCTTAGGTGTTGGTATAATTATTTCTTTTTTAAGGAGAGCTATGCAATTCTATATGTCTGTTGGGTAAAACGTTCATACCTTGGCCGCGGCTACGTTCGACGACTAGTTGTCGCCTCGAGCCCAAGCTCATTACCGCAAATCTCGGACAATTATAATCGGGTTAACTTATAAAGATTAAAGTATTGGGGATTTTCCAAAGAATTTCAAAGGGAAGCCCCGGTGTCCTTTCATCTCTGACATATATATAATACTTTCTATATATTATATGTATATATATAGAATTATATATAAAATTACACATATATATATAAAATATATAAATATATAATATGTATATAATATAAATTCCTGACTGTATTCCGTTTTCTATATTATTTCCGATCGCCAGAATATTTTTTACGATTGAAAGAAGTAATCGTTAATGGAGGATCGAAGCAGAATTAAATGATATTGCCGATATTGAGATAGTCAATATGTATAGCGCAAGATGAATTTTTTTATCAAAAAAGTAATTACTTTATTTACAGATTTGATATTGACTTGAAAAACAATATTCTCTGCGATGGATTAAGATCTGCAAATAAAAAAGCGTGGAACTACACTCTGACCGAATTGTTGAAAACGAAGGACGAAGCCGAAAAAAAGAGTTTACTTTCTCTCTTGGCTTGTTCCGAATCAGTAGATCTGCTGAAGGAATACTTGCACATTTCTATTCAGGAAAACGCACTTGTGACATTTGATAATGCAGTTCTAAATGTAGTGTCACAGAATGCAAAGGGTGTCAGCATTGCTCTGGAAGTGCTCACTAGCGAAGTTGAGAAGATAAAAAAATTGTAATTGACAATTGAAATTGTTTTCATCGTTGAAAATCCGATCTAATAATATCGAGGTGTGATTGGTTCGGTATAATTTACAGAACTTTTTGATTTCAGAAACAAAGCCGAAGACATCATCAAATCGAGTGCTGACATAATTGCAAGCGCAATTACAAATAAGGATGAATTTACGCAGGTACAATAACGTTTAATTAAAATATATTAACTTTAAAACCTTATTTTAATTCTTTTTACTTTAATTAAATGCATTGGTCGGTCTTTATCACAAAATGAATTTTAACAAAGCCTCTAATGTAATTTTTCTTTTTCCTTATGGAAATATGCTCTTATTGTCTTTCTTCATGCGCTCATGCGTTTCCTTTGTCTGATCTAACTTATAAATGTTTTTAATCATTTTTATATGACAAGAGTAGAATTGAAAAGGACAACATGGCTAATCAATATATTTGACGTATACTTTGGTTATTATGTTTTTACAAAGAATCGTTAGTACAATAGCCAACAGTGAAAAGAGGTACAGAATGAATCCGAAGAAAACTTATACGAACAAATGTTTAAACGTGCTATTCACAATTGTCGTAGTATTAGAAAGTTTCATAACTATAATATAAAAGCACATGCAAAAAATATGATGAGTTGATATATCAAAGGATATAAAGGTCCTCAAAATAGGTAATAGATTTATGAAATATTGTAAATGATTATAATCAAGGATATATTCAAAATTATAGCACTCAACACTTTTTAAATATTCAATAACTGGTTATTGATATTTATAATTGCTGCTAATATTTCTTGCTTGTGGTTTTCCATTATATAGTAGTAACTTAAACTTCATACTAGTAAATATATCTATAAAAATTGTGAAATTTGCTTGGTACGTAAGTAGTTCGTAACAATCGTTTGTTTATTAACTTTTGAACGAGTAATCTGTATGTTTGTCTGAGGAGTATGTATCATTGCATGTATGTAAGCTAATAATTAATAGTATGCAATCATTTTTTACTTGACAGTTAATTATGTTTTTGACGAAGGAGAGATTGAAACCAGACATTCTTGAGACTATCTTATTGAAAGCAACCAGAAATTTGGAATGGCTTAACGTCCATCAAGAAACCATTGAGAACTGGTTGTACACTCACAGGCACTATTTCAACTCCTCCAGTTCGCTGACATTTGCAACGCTTCTCATTATATTCTCAGTATTTATTACCAGATTTTACTAAAAACTTATTCAGTTGAACTGTAATTAGAATGTATTCAATTGGTTCATCGAGCAACCGAGGCGCATAAAAATACAATCAAGTATTAGAACAAATCGAGAATGATCATTTGTATAGAATGCATTAGCACGATCATGGAATCAATGATCGTGTTAGTCGATAGAGAGATATAATATACAATCTATGAAGATTTGGAATATTTTTATAATTTAATGTGATTGTAGGGAAAGCTATTTGGTCCAAATATATTTTTATATTACGTTAAAAAATAAAGAGTGAAATCTTAATGTCGTTACGGATTTACTTATTTGATTCGTACAAGTTAATCTATTTACAATAATATTAAGAAAGAAAGGGAGTATTATTATAACATGAAAAATAAATAGTAACTTTAATCGTATGAAGCTGTTTAGAAATATGTTACATATTAATTAAGATGTATAGTTTGTATAGTAAATGTTCTTACATGCTCCATGCATGTATATAGGCATTATGTCATTTACTTAAAACTCCAATTAGTGTTTAATAACTTAATATTTTATAATATTATAAATAATATTGTAACTGTATGAATATAGATATATGATAAAGAGACTTAAAAATAAATAAAGTATTGAGTGACTTTTATAATTTTATATTTTCGCTCGGAATAAGACAATATACATGTATAATTTTAACCTTTTGCCTTCATCAGCCTTGTTAACTCTGGCTGTTTACAACTTCCTAACTCTTCAACTTGTCCGTGTACTACGTCTTTTCTATGTGATTCCCGAGATATCTCGCAAAAATGATCATGGTATAATTGCTAATATAACGATCTCTTATACAGAGTAGATCTGAAATCATAAAAATAACCGGGTACGGGATAAATCTATATGAAAAAATGAGTTAAACATATAGAATACAAATTTTTCATATGATGCTTCGTTTCAGAGACAATCGAGTTTGAAAGTTTGTCAAGTATACTTCAACTGGACTAATTAATACGAGGTTATCATACATGTAAAAATCAGTTTAAAATATTAAAGAATATTTTTCCGCTTAAAATCTCATTTTCAAGAAAATAAACTTTGAACATGTTTAATAACGAACTGATCTGATACACACGCATGATACATTTTCAAATTTTCTTTCTTGAAAAAACAAAGCATCAAATGAGAAAATTTTATTCTATATTTTTTACTTATTTTCACATGTAGTTTAAACTCCTTTATTCTTCTTTATTTATTTATCTTTCTTCTTTAATCCGGGAATTATTCCAAAATTAGATGTACTTGTCAAATGCTCGAACTCGATTTTCGTGAAAACGGAGCCTCGGATGAAAAAGCGTTATGCCAAAATTTCTTTTTAGTTTTTTATGTAGAACCAACCCTTGTCCCGTTGTGCTACGATTTCCGCTCTAACCTGTATAATAATAATTACAGCAAGATATTTAAATGAGAATATATTAAATTAAAAATAAATTAAGAAATGGAGATTAAAAAATTTATATTTTTTAAAAAATAATTTCCGGGAGAAATGGATAAAGCAAGGGGTGAAAGTGATACTTATCTTTGACGGGTAAACCCTTAGTATATACATTTTTTTCGTTCTGCAAGTGAAATTGATTAAATTTGTTATAATTAAAAAATACCTGTAATAAAAGTTATATCTATATAATATATCTATAATAGAATATAGGAATTGAAAGAGTCCCCGTCGAACGTTCGTAGAGATAAAATGTGTTTACAAGCAAGTGTCAGCAAGTAATAAAGGAATTACAAGCGAAGGTGTATAAACTCCCAATAACTAATCTTATTAGAGCAACAGCTTTTTAATTTCATCGTTAACCAAAAAAAAAAAAAAAAAAAAAAAAAGGAAAGCTGCAACTGTCTCTGATCAGTCCCCTTTCGACTGCCGAGGAGTGCAGACGTGCCAGGTACCCGGAGAGGTCTCTCCGTCGAAGCCGGAAGTGGAAAAAAAAGTAGTGCCCCCGAAATTGCGAAAAGCGGGGAAAACGGGGAAATGCAACAAGTGCCACCGCTCAGAATATCAAACAACGGCGAAACATACGCCATACACAGGGGCATGGAGGTCCAGGAGTGCACAGAGGACGAAATGGATGTCACCCAGATGAGCGACGACAGAAACACAACCAACAACAAAATAACAAAACAAGACGAAAGCTGGAAGGTCGTAACTCCCAGCAAAAGAAGAAAAATAACAACAAACGCAAATACTAGGAGGGCTGCAGAATCAGAAAGTAAGCAGTGGCTCCAAGAAATCCCTCTACAAAACCCCTTCAGCGTACTACCACAAGAGAAGGAACCAGAAACAACGGAAAAACCAACAACACACAACCCCAAACCACCACCAATCTACATCGACGCGCAGATAATAGACCCCCTCCTCGAACTGCTAAACATCACGGCAGGCAAAGAAAATTACAGCATTAAACAATTAAAACTGGACCAGGTAAAAGTGCTAACCAACGCCCCAGAAACCTACAGAAAAGTGGTAAAGATGCTAAAAGAAAAAAACGCCGGGTACCATACCTACCAACTCAAAACTGACAAAAGCTATAAAGCAGTAATCAGAGGATTACACCCAAAGACAAACAAGCAACATATGTGACGAACTAGCCAAAATCGGACACCAGGTAAGGGTAATAAATAACATAACAAGATTTGATACCAAACAACCACTACCGCTGTTCCTAATAGAACTAGAACCGAACAAAAACAACAAGGAAATCTATGACATTAAACAAATCTTAAACACAATAATCACAGTTGAACCACCCAGACAAAAAAAAGACATATCTCAATGCATGCGGTGCCAGCAATATGGACACACAAAAAACTACTGCAACAGAAACCCGGTGTGCGTCAAATGCGCAGAAATGCACTTGACAACGTACTGCCCATACACGGGAAAAATAAACGAGGTAAAGTGCTACAACTGCAACGGAAACCACGCAGCCAGAAAAATACTCCAACGTAAACTGTTTCCGTCGCTTAAAAGCAGGACATATAATTACCACCACACACAACAAGACAGTGCAGAAGATGAGACACCAATAAACGTACAGCACGTAATGAACATCAACCACAATAATACCAACATCTCTGGCAGTCGAAGCTACGCGCAAGTAACCAAGGAAATAACACCCGTAGTAAACCAAAACCATAACAATAACACCAACGACGCTACAGAAATCAAAGAACTATTAAAGCAATCCATCAAAAGCACCGACATGTTAACAAGAACGATAAGCGAACTAAACGAAGCATTCAAACAGCAATCACTACAAATCACAGCTATGATACAACTGATAACAAACATGCTAAGCAAAAAGTAAAAATAGACATACTAAAAATAGCGGCCTGGAACTCTAACGGCCTACAACAAAGGGCCATTGAATCCAAAGCATTCCTATACCACAACAACATAGACATACTACTCGTATCAGAAACGCATTTCACAATAAAAAGCTACACAAAAATACCGCACTATACCATATACGATACCAAGCACCCCTCAGGAAAAGCACACGGAGGAACCGCAGTGATAATAAGAAACGACATTAAACACCACTTACACAGCCAAGTTAGTAAAGAACACGTACAAGCAACTACCGTTACCGTACAAACTAGCAGCAACCGTCTACAGCTGTCAGCAGTATAGGCACCACCGCGACAAAAAATTACAGCACAAATGTGGGAAGAATACTTCCAACAATTAGGCAACAAGTATAGCGCAGCAGGAGACTACAACTCAAAGCACACAACATGCAACGAAGAGCATGCCGAAGAATTTTCCATCCACCTATGCAACACATTTACACCACACAACATCAATGACAGCAACCACAATAGCCATACGGACGACGATGCGATAGCCACTAGCACTGCAATCGACAAGCAATACACCATACCCAAAACAACAGCACAAGAAATTAGAAACATAATCGAAAACACAAAAAACAACAAAGCACCAGGAATCGATCTAATCAATGGCAAAATATTGAAAAACCTCCCTCCAAAAGCGATACGACTAATCACTATAATATTCAATGCAATACTAAGAATCCAATACTATCCTAAATTATGGAAACAGGCACAGATCATAATGTTACAAAAACCAGGCAAAAACCTACACGAAACAACATCTTACAGACCAATATCACTACTTCCCGTGCTCTCCAAAATACTAGAAAAAGTAATATACGCCCGACTAAAACCAATAATAGAGAAAGAAAAATTAATACCAGTCCATCAATTTGGATTCAGAAACAAACACTCCAGCACAGAACAAATGTACAGGCTTGTCAACGAAATTATACACACAATAGAAAACAAACAATATTATACAACCCTATTCATGGACATAGAGAAAGCATTCGACAAAATAAACCACGAAAGCCTACTACAAACAATCAAGAAACAATTCCCGGAACAAATATACCAAATAATAAAATCATACATAAGCAACAGAACCTTCACAGTAAAAATCAAGGACGCACACTCCGAAGTCAAAGACGTCAAAGCAGGGGTTCCGCAAGGAAGCGTCCTAGGACCCATATTATACACACTATACACGGCCAACATTCCAACAACTACCAATAGCAAAATATTGACATTCGCGGACGACACAGCCGTACTAGTCAGGCACACTAACCCTGTAACAGCAGCCACAATAATACAAAAACACGTCACAAAAATAGAAAAGTGACTACAAGACAAACAAATTAAAGCTAACGCTATCAAATGCAACCACATCACATTCACACTGAGAAAACAGATAACACCAAACATCTTCCTGAACGGCACGCAAATAATACAAACAAGGCAAGTGAAATACATAGGACTCCACATACATACACAATTCACATGGAAAGAGCATATCAAATCAATAATAGACAAAATACAGACAGCTTGGAGACAAATGCACTGGCTAGCAAGTCGAAAATGCAAATTAAGCACAGAAAACAAACTGAAAATATACAAAATAATCATAAAGCCAATCTGGACATACGGAATTCCACTATGGGGAACAGCAGCAATGAGCCATATAAACAAAATAGAAACAATCCATGCCAAAATCCTGAGAACGATAGTAAAAGCCTCATGGTTCGCTAGAAACGAGGACATACGGAAAGACCTGGGAATACCAACGGTCAACGAGAAGATTACCAGTCTCGCAAAGAAAAGAGAGAAAGAATGGAAACACACCCGATCCAGCTGGCAGCGGAAACGAACAACACAATAAAACATCGCAAGAGGACTAAAAAGGAAACACCAAGTAGATCTCATAAAAGATATAACCTAGCAAACACGAAGCTGGCACACCGCTGGGGGTGACCACCCACATGCTATATTTATTTTTATTTTATTTTTTTTCACCAATAAGATATAACACTTTACCAAATGTCCTTCAGGACAAATTGCAAAAAAAAGAAAAAAAAACCTTATAGTGCAACACTATACAGTTTTTTTTTCTATTTTATTTTGGTTTTTTTTACAATTTATCATTATGGACATTTGGTTTACTACGTTTTGGTTTACTACGGGTGTTATTTCCTTGGTTACTTGCGCGTAGCTTCGACTGCCAGAGATGTTGGTATTATTGTGGTTGATGTTCATTACGTGCTGTACGTTTATTGGTGTCTCATCTTCTGCACTGTCTTGTTGTGTGTGGTGGTAATTATATGTCCTGCTTTTAAGCGACGGAAACAGTTTACGTTGGAGTATTTTTCTGGCTGCGTGGTTTCCGTTGCAGTTGTAGCACTTTACCTCGTTTATTTTTCCCGTGTATGGGCAGTACGTTGTCAAGTGCATTTCTGCGCATTTGACGCACACCGGGTTTCTGTTGCAGTAGTTTTTTGTGTGTCCATATTGCTGGCACCGCATGCATTGAGATATGTCTTTTTTTTGTCTGGGTGGTTCAACTGTGATTATTGTGTTTAAGATTTGTTTAATGTCATAGATTTCCTTGTTGTTTTTGTTCGGTTCTAGTTCTATTAGGAACAGCGGTAGTGGTTGTTTGGTATCAAATCTTGTTATGTTATTTATTACCCTTACCTGGTGTCCGATTTTGGCTAGTTCGTCACATATGTTGCTTGTTTGTCTTTGGGTGTAATCCTCTGATTACTGCTTTATAGCTTTTGTCAGTTTTGAGTTGGTAGGTATGGTACCCGGCGTTTTTTTCTTTTAGCATCTTTACCACTTTTCTGTAGGTTTCTGGGGCGTTGGTTAGCACTTTTACCTGGTCCAGTTTTAATTGTTTAATGCTGTAATTTTCTTTGCCTGCCGTGATGTTTAGCAGTTCGAGGAGGGGGTCTATTATCTGCGCGTCGATGTAGATTGGTGGTGGTTTGGGGTTGTGTGTTGTTGGTTTTTCCGTTGTTTCTGGTTCCTTCTCTTGTGGTAGTACGCTGAAGGGGTTTTGTAGAGGGATTTCTTGGAGCCACTGCTTACTTTCTGATTCTGCAGCCCTCCTAGTATTTGCGTTTGTTGTTATTTTTCTTCTTTTGCTGGGAGTTACGACCTTCCAGCTTTCGTCTTGTTTTGTTATTTTGTTGTTGGTTGTGTTTCTGTCGTCGCTCATCTGGGTGACATCCATTTCGTCCTCTGTGCACTCCTGGACCTCCATGCCCCTGTGTATGGCGTATGTTTCGCCGTTGTTTGATATTCTGAGCGGTGGCACTTGTTGCATTTCCCCGTTTTCCCCGCTTTTCGCAATTTCGGGGGCACTACTTTTTTTTCCACTTCCGGCTTCGACGGAGAGACCTCTCCGGGTACCTGGCACGTCTGCACTCCTCGGCAGTCGAAAGGGAACTGAACACTATACAGTGGCGATAAATTATATAGTCTACTCATTAGAGCTATTGGGATGAATTTGACCTGATCTAACGGAACTTTCTTGGATAAATCGCTGCAAAATATTGCAGAAAATAAATATTTCATGTTGCGCCACCTGAAAAGTTTATGCTAAGCTCGTGGAAATTCAATATAACAGATATTACCACTTTTTTTGGTACATATTTTAAAATATTTGCTCGAGAAACGCACTTTTGTATAAAAAGTTTCATATATTTTTTGTTCATGGTAACTTTAAATTTAAAACGAACTCAGATAGGACATATATTCATATGAACTTTTTCATTATGACTTTTCTTCACTTCTGAAGTCGATCCCACATTATGATACATTCTCTATAAAGATAATAGAATATATGTATTCACACTGTGTTAGAATACGATAGAGCATAGAGTAAATTAACGCCATTTTGCGTAAAATAGTAATAAATCACCTAGTTTATTTTCATAAAGTTAGTACCATTATAGATAGAAATAAATCACAAAAATTGAACTAATTCTTCTTGTCTTCAAAAGAGAAAGACAATGAAAAATCTAAGGCACTATTTTCATACTTGCCTTTCTTTATCCTTTGTAGACTGAATTTTATAAAATACAAGTTAATATATCTGCTAAATTATTAATTTTCCGACATAGATAGGTTGATAACTTTTCATAGGGAATGTCAAGACGGAACGATTAATTTAATTTCATTAAAAACAGTAAAAGTGGCCTTCATATGTCCTCTATGTTTCTACCTACAATAGACTATTGACATCAAATTATGCGTCCCTAATTTAGCTTTTGTTTGAAACGTTTTTTAGTAACATAAATTATCTCAGAGATATTTACAAGTATCGACTTAAATGGAACAATAGAAGTCTTGGAAACTAGTAAAGTTATACTTAAGTCGTAAATTAGTAAAATGTATTTTTTTTTTTTTTTTTTTAGTTTATTTTGGTTATTACAATTTGTCCTGAAGGACATTTGGTAAAGTATTATATCTTATTGGTAAAAAAAAAAATGAAATAAAAATAAATATAGCATGTGGGTGGCTACCCCCAGCGGGGTACCATCTTCGTGTTTGCTAGGTTATATCTTTTATGAGGTCTATTGGGTGTTTCCTTTTTAGTCTTCTTGTGACGTTTGTTAATTAGTAAAATGTGGAAAAGTTATCGGTGGATGTTTTCAATGGATTGTTCTGCGCGATATTATGTCGGGTTAAAGTTATGATTAAGGGTAAGGACGTGTAATGAATATTCTCTGGAATTAGCCATCGCTGTTATGCAATCGAGGTAATGTTGATTAGTACAAGTGTGAGTATTACAGAATCGACAAGTAACCGCGGTGATTAGACACTAGTGACAATGGTCTTAGGTTCGATCGCGAATCCGCGGCCAACGGGATAAAAAATATACTTTCTTCTAAAGTATAAATCGGACTCGTGGTTAAAAACGTGAAGTGTCCGCTAATTGTAAAGACGTTGTTTTTGTCACTGATGAGATCGCATGAGAATGTCTCTCCGTCACGGTGATGCTGCAGAGGAAAACTACGATGGGGTGTGTTTCAGAGCACAAGATCATCGGATTCGTCCAGGACAATTAATTGATTAATTTCTATGTTGGTGGTTAGAAAAGAATGTTAGCCGCCCTTGAGAGAAAGTTGCTAACGGGAAGCGTCGTTCGTGAGGAAAGCAGATCCCGTATCTTCCCGTAGTGGGTGACAGATTTACGGATTGTTAGGATAAAAACTGTTTGTCAATTTGGAGGAACTTAATAAACCAAATCCTAAGATTTATAGCGGGTCCTCAGGCTAGCTGAACATATATTGTGAATGATCGACATCTGGCAATCATCTTGCCCGAAGAATAGGGTTTGTGTGTGGCGAGCCACGGGTCAGAAACCATTGGAATGTTTACTGTCGAGTGCCGCTACAACTATTCTTTTTAAGGAGAGCTATATAATTACTCTATACTTAGGTAAAAGCGTTCATCTCGTGACGGTGGCTACGTTCGGCGACTAGTTGTCGCCTCGAGCACAAGCTCATTATCGCAAAATCTCGTACAATTATAATCGGATTAACTTATAAAGATTAAAGTATTGGGGATTTTCCAAAGAATTCCGAAGAGAAGGCCCGGTGTACTTTTATCTCCGACATATATAAACGAGAAATATTTTTGATAATCTTATCTAGAAAATCGATGGACAGGATTAACTAGATAAGGTAATTCTGTTAAGTAAATAATACTTTAATTACCGGTATAATATGCCGTCTTACATCTGGATTGACCAGATTATAAATATCCATTCTTTCTTTTCAATTAAAAACCTTTTTTTACAAACAGATGGAATTAACAATGTTTCTAATGTACATTATCGTGCACAAGCTTCGACAATAGTAGAGGAAATAGTCACAGAAATTCTGCATTGGCTCAAAAGCAAATAAATATCATAATATGACCGTTACAGATTTCAAACGGCCTTTACGATCCTCAGCCCGGGCGCGCCCACTCTTATATCTAGGCTAGCGTGTCAACTATCGAGCAGGTTCTGTCAAGCCTGGACCTAGCCCAGCCTAAAATCAGGCGGTACTCTGCCGGAGAGGCCCCGTGATTGGTTTTTTCAAGGGGCAGCTCCAGTCCCAATCCTCTGTAGCACCCCGTCATACGCGAGGTTCCAGAGGAGTGGGCCTAATACAGACTACTTCTCCACCCCAGTGAGTATAGATAATACTCCGGTCCCGGAGATACCCGAACTAGGCCCTGGAAGTAGGGAGGCACCCGGTGAAACTCCAGGGCCCCCTCTATCTTCCCTCTGGGCAAACATGACAGGCCTTAAATATTGATTAGATTCTGGACACTCGAAAGATGGTTATTTTGGCTTTCGCATCGGTAATCCAACATAAATGTCACAATGAGACCGTTTTATTTTAAATTTGTAGTTAATATAAATTTCATTAACATATTAATGACATTTTCCTGATTAAAATGAGACCAAATACAAATTGTTATAAAATTTTATAGTAAATTTCATATAAAAGAATATATATGAATACTATTTCCAATATTAACTTTTTAAATATGATTTCAAATAGTCACATTATTCAATTTTATAAAAGTATTATATTTGGTCTCATTCTAATTCAAAAAATCTCACCAATGCATAGTGTGTTGGTCGGTGGACAAAAATAAATAATTCTGAGTGTCAAATCTCGAAATTTTTCTGTCATAAAGTATTAGTAACAAACTATTATTTGTAATATTACTCATAATTTTTACTGAATCTACCAATTTGTAGTTAGAGTTGAGACGTATAATTTACTGTAAAAATCAACGCACTTTTCAATTTGATTTCCATAAATTGTCTTTAATATTGTAGTACCTTTAAAATTGGTAAG
The DNA here is from genome assembly GCF_905332965.1 of Bombus pascuorum. NCBI lineage: Eukaryota > Metazoa > Arthropoda > Insecta > Hymenoptera > Apidae > Bombus > Bombus pascuorum. The sequence continues at coordinate 20,891,463 of NC_083489.1, read as the reverse complement.
TAATTGTAATGCAATAATAACAAGTCGTCCTAATTGTTTATATAAAATAGTACCTTATAGTACCTTAAATAGTACCTTATAGAATAGTACTTAATGGTACTTTGTAAAAATACTAAAAAGTGTCTTCCTTTTTTTTCATGGAGGAAACCTTCATAGGCGTCCCGCGCCCTCGAGGGAGAGGGTGCTGGGTAATGCCGGATTCGTACCGCCGTACTTGGTGCATAGCGGAAGAGGCCCTGGAACCGCTCATAAGCATGACATCACGAGTCCCCTCCGCGCCGAGTTCACTTTGAGTTATGCGAAAAAGTACCTCGCGAACCTTTAATCTTTACCGAACGCTTCGACTCTCAGTCCTTTCTTTTGTTTAACTCGCGTTGTCCTTTTCTACGTTTAGCATGTCTAAAATCTCACTTTCGAAGAATAAAATCGTTTCTACCTCTCCATAATTGCAGAATTTGGGTCTCAAATTCCTGGCAATTATCGATATTGTTTTTTAATTCCTAGTACACTTGGTCATAAACTATATTCCAAGACATCAAATGAGAGAAGGATTAGTTAGATAAGTTAGTTAGATTAAGATAGTTAGAGAAGTTAATCAATATTGTTTCGTACGAAATTTTTATTTATGTTATCAAAGTATTATTGTTGTATATGTTTTTTCGCTTTTTCATTTTTAGTTCTTTGAAACTTTTTGTTTCCTTTACTTTTGTATTCTTTATTATCTCTTCAATCTTTTTTATTTAGTTTCAACGCGAGTGATTTGGATGTGTACTGTGTGCAGTATGTCCAGTGCATATTGTATGTATCGTGCTTATTATGTACTCTGTTTGCAAGAAAACAGTACTGAACATTGAACATTTACTGTAATATAAAATGATTGCTATTTTTGTTATAATTTTTCGATGAATAGTCGTGATGCGTGAATTTTGTATAAATATCGTTAATAGGTTCTTTTATTTATTAATTATTTATGTAGGAAAGGCTTATAGGAAACGTTAATTCTATCCTCGAAAATTCTTTGAGGCGGTTTCCGATATACTGTAACGAGTTGTAATGAGTAGACTGATATAATGTTAAGTGTACGACTTTTCTTACAAAACGTCGCACAGGATGGTTTTCGTCTTCAAATGTCATAATCAGTTTTCTTTCAATTGCCGAAGTGTGCACACGTGTGTTTAGTGCCCAGTGAACTTCACAATAAGTGACGAACCTTCGTCGAAAGTGAGTTGAAACAGAAACAAAGTGTTCTCTAAACTTACTCGTGGAAAATCCAACACTTCAAATCTCTAACTCTAATCATAGCCTCTCGACTAGTTATTTCAATTTGAATTAACTAACTTGAAGATGGCCCAAGTAACCAGATCAGGCCCTCATGAACAAAACTACAATCGCACCGTTCTACCTCCTCCGTGCCAAAGGATAATATCACCCACCTTCCAAATCACACAAACAGCATCAAAAAACGAAAGCCTGATTCAATAAAAAAAAATGTAAACACTATTCAGAATGAACCGTCAACAAAACACATTACCACTCACAACAGATTCGCAATATTAAAATCTGCAGACAATTCTATAGAAGTAGCTGAAACATCAACAATTCAAAACACACAAAAACTCTTCCTCCCCTACAAATCCTCATTAATGATATTATCGACATTCAAACAATGATGAAGTCTATAAAGAAACATATTAACAAAGAGAGTTAAATACTCAAAACTAAAAACAATCTGGTTAAAATCCTGCCGGCCAATCCAGACTCCTACAGAAAATTGACAAAGCTACTAAAAACTCTGAACGTAAACTTCCACATATATCAACTGAAACAAGAAAGACCTTTTCGTATGGTACTACGCAACATCCACCACTCAGGTAACTTAGATGAACTGAAACTTGAACTCTTAAATCATGGTCATGAACTAACCAATATTAGCAACATAAGACATAGAATCACAAAAAAACCCATTATCATTATTCTTTATTGATCTAAAGCAAAAACCAAATAACAAGGAAGCCTATAGTATCAATCGTTTAATGAATTCAGTAGTAAAAGTTGAACCACCTTTTATAGAATAAGAGATAGTCCAATGCAAAAGGTTCCAAAGGTACGGCCACAAGCAAAAATATTGCAACCACAATTACCGCTGCGTTAAATGTGCAGGTATTCACCCTACAGACCAGTGCACTAAATCTTCAGAAACCCTTGCGAAGTGCATCCTCTGACAAGGACAGTATCCTACGAACTATAAAGGTTGCACAGCCTATAGGACCTTGTATAAAAATAAGTACCCCAAACTCAGAGTTAAGGACCTAACCAACCAAGCACTTAATCCACAAAAATTCACTATACCTTCAATCTCTTACGCACAGGAAGATCAAGGAACTCAAAGCGGTCCGAAAATCCATAGTGCTCGACCACAAAATAGTGTTCCCAGTTCACAAGACACAGATACCTTCAATAGATTTGAAAAATTAATCGTCGAACAAACAGAGCAAATTAATAACTTGCTATCATTACTTACAACCGACGTAAAGTAAAACCATTACACATAGCTCTTTGGAATGACAACGGTCTAGCTCAACACAAATACGAATTAGAATTCTTCTTAAAACAACAACAAATCGATATAATGCTCATATCTGAAACTCACTTCACCGACAAAAGTTATCTGAAAATAAATGGTTATAACTTTTACCATACCCAATATCCCAGTGGAAAGCTCATGACGGCATCGGAAATATCGTCAAGACCAGCATAAAACACTATGAGCTTCCATCATTCCAGAAGGACTACCTCCAAGCCACAAACGTACTGATAGAAGATTGGCATGGTCCAATCACCCCATCAGCAGTATACTGTCTACCTAAATATTCTATTTCGACAGAAAACTTCGATAAATTCCTCGAAGCCCTGAGCAATAGATTCATAGCTGGAGGAGACTACAACGCTAAACACACCCAATGGGGTAGCAGACATATCACAGTAAGAGGCAAAAACCTTTTGAAATCCATAAACGCCAACAGACTTAACTACCGCGGTACAAACGAACCCACTTACTGACCCACTGACACTAATCAACTACCTGACCTATTAGACTTCTTCATAACCAAAAACATCTCGCCAAGATACGTCCAAATCAACTCTTCTGGCAGAACTCTCTTCAGTTCATTCACCCGTCATAGCAACAATTAATTCAACAATTATCGTAAACCAAGTGAATGGCTTTATTCATATCCAACTCACATACTGGCAGCTCTTTAGGGAAGTATTCTATCATTCAACATCAGCCTCAATGTCCCTAAAAACGAACGAAGATATAGAAGCAGCCACGGAATAATTAAACACCAGCATAATAAACGCGATCCGTTCTTCCACCCCTACTAAGTGTTTTGTCAATAAACATAAATACCGCCATTACACATTAATAAAAATCGCAGGAAAACGTAGACTTAGTTGAGTATGTCAAATTCATAGAACGCCTGAAGACAAGCGTTAGTTAAATAACGCAACAAGAAAAATAACCGAAATCATTAAAAATTACAAGAATGACTGTTTCCAAAAATATGTTGCTAATCTGTTTCCCACAGCTGACTCCAACTACTCACTATGGGAGGCATGTAGGAAACTCACTTATCCTTCGCAAATAATCCGCCCAATTCGCTGTCCGCAAGGTGGAATGGGTGCGTATCCCTATACAAAAAGCCAACTTGCTCGCAAACCACCTATCTAATGTCTTCAAACCGTATTCATCCACCATTGCCGCCGAAATAACGGAATATTTGCACTCTCCCTTCCAGATGTCTCCTCCTATAGAACCGTTCTCATTTCTGGAAATTATTGAATTAATACATCGCCCAAACCCCAGGAAAGCATCGGGACATGATCAGATAAATAACAAAGCTATCAAGGAGCTTCCCAAAAAAGGCATCGCTCTCATTATCTTTATCTTTAATGCAATTCCTCACCTTGAATACTATCCTAAGTCCTGGAAAATATCATTAATTACCCTTATCCCTAAACCTGGAAAACCAATACACGAAACTAGCTCTTATGGTTCAATTAGTCTTCTACCCACTTTGTCCAAACTATTTGGGATGATGCTAACGAAACGACTCCTTCCACTCTTAGAGTTGAAAATGATGCCGGATCATCAATTCGGCTTTTGGAAGCAACATTCTACGATAGAGCAAATTCATCGTCTAACTCATAAAGTCGACCAAGATTTAGAAAAGAAAAGATACTGCTCTGCGCTATTCCTGGACATTCAGCAGACGTCCGACAAAGTGTGGCATGAAGGACTTTTCTTCAAACTAAAGAAAATCCTACCGCACACCTACTACTCTATCCTAAAATCATATGTAACCAATGGGATGTTCATGATTAAAGACTTAGACGCTATAACTGCAACATTCTCAATAGAAGCTGGCATATCCCAAGGCAGTGCCCTCGGACCTCTGCTGTTCATCATCTACACTGCAGATTTACCAACTTCGACAGAGATAACCACAGCGACATTTGCTGACGATACAGCTTTATTAGCCTCGTACTCAGATCCGACAATTGCCTCTTCTACTCTTCATCGACGTCTCGACTCTATGGAAGAATGTTTCCACTAATTGCGCTTCGAAGTCAACGAAAACAAATCTAGCCACATAACTTTCACATTACGAATATAAACTTGGCCACAGGTGACGATAAACAATATACCTATTCCAGATATAGAGTCAGTCAGATATCTGGGCATGACTCTGGACAGAAGATTAACATGGAAACAACATATCTTAGATAAAACCAAACAACTCAAAACAAAATTTAAAAAATTCTACTGGCTCATCGGCCGACGTTCCAACTTAAACACGGAAAGTAAAATTACATTATACAAGGCCATATTAAAACCTGTTTGGATCTATGGAACTCGATCATGGGGAACAGCGAGCAACTCCAACATAGAAATTCTCCAACGATTCCAATCGAAAACCTTAAGATCTCTAATAGATGCACCTTGGTATGTCACCAACGAAACAATACATCACGACCTCAAGATACCCACAGTCAAAGAAGAAATATTCAAATTCAGCAATAGACACAGCACAAGAGTTAACAACCATCAAAACCCTCTAATTACTCAACTACTCGACACGTCGGAACAAATCCGCAGGCTAAAAAAACATTACACCTTAGACCTAAGCACTAGATTCAAGTAGAATCAAACATACTACAAACACTTATTAATCATGTCATAGCACCACGCCAGATAAATTTTCTTAAAATTCTCTACGAGAATTGATTGTAAATTAAACGCAAATACAAAAGGAAAAAATGTCATAATCTATCTCTTTACGACTTGTACGAGGTAAGTTGCTGTCCATGGGTCGTTCGATTTGAACATTCGTGTCCACTCCAATGCTTAGGCTGATCTACAATATTTGCGTTTGTGTAAAGAACTTTGCTCGTTCATAGCGATATTTTGACTAATTTGTAATTGTCAATAATTAGAAAACAAAGTCAAGAAAAAATTTTTATTCTTGACTTTCATCTTATTTTAACTTCAAAAATCACCCATTAAATATTTTTACGCCTGTATATTGTGTGTTATTACTACAAGTCGCTAAAATTCTGTCTGATCTACATTGCACTCATTTCATAATGTTGAAGCATAAATACACATCGAATTATAAAGTAATTGTAATCAATAAACGTTATTAATTTGCATTAAGATGGCTTCTGCATATATACAGGATGAACAACATAACCTGATCGCCTTGAATATCTGAGTGGTTTTGATGATAGTAATCATCATAGTGTGATAGCGAAATCATAACGAAATTACTCCAATGATCTGTAACATTGTAACCTTCATATGGACTTAAGCACGAAAAAGTTACAATTATTTGGCAGTAGATGCGACTAATGAAATACTATGATGGAGAGATTGTTACAAGAAAATTTATAATTCTTCGACAAGTCGTATAATAGCGTTCACGTACAGTAGAAAAGACTATAGCGGAGTATAGATATTTAGAGATTTAGTTATAAAATGTGTTTAACATTTAAACGCCTAGTTGCTTTAATTATATTTACAGACACACGTACACGCACACACGTTACACAACCAAACGTTACAACACAGGCAAACGTTAGATTTGGTAACGGTATGATTTGTTACAATATCGTTTGATGCTCCGTCAGTCGCAGTCACCATTTGTTAGTCACTACTTTCATTACAAAGGTTCTCTCTTAATATGCTGACAACACTTCTTGACAACGCTGACAACACTCCTTGAGAACGCTGACAACACGCACCCGATATCTCCCAGGCAATCCGTCCACGATACTACACTATACTACATATATTTCTATAATATTTTGAGTTTACGTGTTTACGTATACTCGAGAAATATTCAAGCTCAATTTTCTCGAAAACGAAACGTCATATGAAGAAATATTATTCTCTATTTTCTTCTCATTTTTCATAAATGTTCTTTTCTTGTCTGTACATATTTTTCGGTCGTACCATGTATATATATACGCAAAATTCATACTTTTCAAATTTCTACCATCAATACATACGTTGAATCGCGTCGTCGCGTCGCATCGCATCAGTTTAAATAAATATCACCACAGAAATCAACATAAGACAATAATTGATTGAAACGTCTGTAGTTTGATATGAACTATTTTGTAATTTTTCTACTAAATCAACACTTAAAAAAGTATGCTTAAACATATTATCTCTAATGCTCATATTGTATTGAGACTTTTTATCTACATGTAAGCGTTAATTAATTGTCATAAATATTTATCACGTTCTTTTTCCAACGTCAAGAGCATACATTTTAATCTAGTGATAAGCTAATAAAACGGCATGATAATACATTTGATTTCATTATTGTCGTAAGAATACACATTTTTTCTTGGTACAATTACGTTTATATAAATGACGCAATTTGAAACTTGATTTTATTAATGGTTCTGTCAGATAAAACTGAAATTTTATTGTCCATAATCGTCAGAGAATTGATAATGTGCATACATTTGATTATGAAACAATTATTTTAAATCTAAAGTGCTTTCAAAGCATATCATTTAACTACGCATTTTCAACATGACTATGCAAGAAATTTTATTTGGTATTAAACAGGAGATTAGTATTAATATCGATATAAAAGGAATAACGCAGTATTAATCTATCTCTTTCATCTTTATGCATTCAAAATTGAAAATATTTATTGCATTCAAATCTTTTAATATAAGAACATACTTTATGTAATGCATTTTAGAATGAAATTTCCAAACTAAGAATTTGAATTGTTTTCATCATCAATCTTTTAAATCTTTGTTTTTATTTTCTGGTACTACTTCATGAACATAATGGAAGTATAACAGTTTCGAATAGTTAGAAATAACATGGTTCAAAAGTTATGCCAAAATTCATAAGGGCGACAGCATCGACAAGTTGACCGGGAAGAAAAAAGTTCCAAACGAATTTGAGATACTACATACGATTATAAGTACTTACATATTCAGCAAATAACGGTAAATTAAATAAATAATTTTTAGTATTTACATACTTATAAATAATTTCAATTAAATGTTAAATCTGCACAACAAATATTTTGTATATCTGAAGATATTGAGCATATCTTGAAGATACGAAACTTCTAAAACAAACAAATATAGTATTAGAATCGGGGGGTGAACGGAATTGATTCGATTAAATACGACATTATGGTGTTATTATGTGGTATTGGTTTGTATGGACATCATGCAAAATGATGGTCTTATTATTAAATATTTGTTACTTTATTATTTATATATTACTCAAGTTAATGATTAACATGTTAGTTGCTTTACAGTGAATCTGCACCTGAACTAAATGAATACACACGGTGGCTCACGAATTGGTCGTCATGATATTTCAGCCACAATTTATCAGACTATAATTTAACAAAAAATTGTTTTTAATAAAATTTAATTAGTTTTCTATTGGTTGCAAATTTCGATATAAGAAATTTAAAAAAAATTACTAATTACTATAAATTAAATTATTAAAATATCCTTGGTGATTAAATCTTATAGAAAATATTTTTTTGTCAAATTGTCACAAATGCCTGAAATATCATAGCAACGGATTCGTGGACCACACTGTGTACGTAACTAATGTGCTTGGCTAAAATGAACCTTAAATAAACTAGAATAAATAAATCAAATATAGGTAGCTATTGTTTGGAACAAAGATACATTGTATATTGTATATCAAATATGTCGTACACAAATACTAAAAACAGACTATCATGTGTAATATACTCTTTCTTGACAAACTAATTCATTATTGAAATTCACATTATGTTTAATAAAAAATTTCTATTCATATATTCCATTCTTTATCTGTTTTTATCTGCTCTTTCTTTTATATTAATTAAAGACAAATTATGTTACATTTACATGTGCAAAGATCAAATCCAACTTAATAACATTGATTGAGTTTTATTACATTTTAATTCTGCGATTACAGAAATATCTAATTCAGGATCCATCTATTTTGCAGGTATTCTTTCAAATTACTTAATTTATATGAATTTAAGCAACTGGAAACTACGTTACCGGCATGAGCCTGTTACTTACTTGTTACGGTCAATGAGTGATGAGAATCGGTATGACAAACAGTTGAAATATTGTTTATGATTTATTAGAATATTAGTTCGCAAATAATTATTACAATCCAAATTTGGATTATTTCTACAGGATACGTATTGTACGGCTACATTGATGGATATCACTTATTAAAACCTTCATTTACAATTACGCTATATATGATATTGTTCCCTCGTAAACCCTGACTTGTGTAAACATTAATCTGATTAATTGAACGAGACGTTATAATTCAATAATGGTTAAGTATAAAGTAGAATTACGTCATTGTAATCAGTTACTCGATAAAAATTCGTCATGATAACATAAAAAAAAAAAATATTTTCCCTCATAATTTGCTGATAAGTCATTCCTCGCATTATAGTTAGAAATAATTTTTATTCTGATAACTGAGTTGTTCTTCGATTAGAAAGTTTTATAATCACGGAATTAAAAGTTTATAAAGATTATATATTTTATTTTATAAATCAGTAGAGGAACTTTCTGGAATAAGAGTTTATAATAGTAAGTTATAGAGATTGCATTGGAAGTTTTAGTTCTAGTCTTTTAATATTAGCTATCTTTGAACTAATAATTACAACAACTTTTGAAAGTCTTAGTTCTTTTCATATTTTAGAAAATATAGTCGGCAATTATTCAAACATACATTTATTGATTATAGACCAATAGTCACCTTTTTACACAAAGTTCTTCAATTTTAGTTACATATAGTCCTTACAAATACGTATAAATATGATACACGTATAGGTAATTTATTTTTAAGAAATGAAACGACGACAAAAATTGAGAAATCTTTAATTTTTAACTAATACGGTCTTTTAATGTCATACTAATACATAGTACTATAAATAAATTTTTATACACACTATAGTTGTAATGATCTTTTTATGTTATTAAAGTAGAAATACAATGAAAACTACTTTTCCTCTAAAACACACATTTATTACTGTAAAGACGTCAGATACAGCAAAGTCTAATTAATGGAACGATAGAGTTAAAGAGTAAAACTGAACTTAGAAACGCAATTCTTCATTTAAATTTCCTTTGGATAAATTTTTGCCCATGATATTAATTGATTTTGGTGCATGATTTCAGTTTTTCAGTAACGTTAAAAAATATTTCAAGTTTGAGTAAAATATAAAGAAATTCTTATTGGTACACATAATTTCTAGTTTCAATTTTTATGTGAAACACCTTCTTAAAACCACTTTAAATCCTTCTTGATTGTTAAAGCAATAATGTGATTGAAATATAAAAATTCGAGAATCGTAGTGTTAAGGATTAAATAATGGAATAAATGAAATAATGGATTAAATTATGTCCGAAAAATTGACGAGTTGTTAATTACATGTATATATAAGTTACATTGAAAGGAGCACACCTCATCGATTTTAATGGCCTTGTAATGAATACCATCATACCGAAAATGTAGTAGAATTTTTGTTTCACCGACAGTACTCCTATCAGAGCTACATCATTTGGTTAAACCACACTTTAAAGGACGCAAAATTATTGACTTTGAGACATACTCTTCTACGTACAATTATCGACAAGATAACTTATTTTCTTCGATTATCAGTTTAAAATTTATTTAGAAAACTACCACGTAGGAAAATCTTAGTTTAAAATGCCTTAAACAGGTTCATCTAACATCCTAATAGTAGATTGTGTAATAGGAAAAAGAATAGAACGTTTGAACAATCCTCAAAATATTTGTATCTCTGTTAGGTAAAGTCTATAAGATGATATCAAGACGAGGATATTATCGTAAAATAAAATAGCAATACCGACCATTGGTCAGGTCGTCGATAAGATAAGCAATGATGCTACATAACAAACGAGCACACGATTGGCCAAACAAAACAAGTTGATAACGCAAGAGAGAATAGAATGCAAAATAGCATAGAGCCGAAAGATTTGTAGAAATATCACGCTTCCTCTCGAATGTCGTATATTGATAGAAGCAACGTGTCGCGCATCGCGTCTGGTTGTAAACTGTTCTTTCTGTTTCGTTATAGCACCAAGTGACTTTCACTTTTCGAAACGGCCACTTCTCCTATTGTCATTGATAGTCTCTCCACGGGAAGAATATGACTATGAAGATTTACCTGTGTAAACGTTAGACAAAAGTAAAACATACAAATTCGCCGGGAAACAATATAATTGTAAGTTAACAATTTCTTTTTCCTAATTCACAGTGGCTCACTAACGTATATGAACAATTGCAGAGATATTTTATGCATATATAAAGGTGTGGAAACATATGATTTTTTTCGGTCATGGAAAAACTCATTGATGGTATTGTTGATAAGCAATAAGTTAATAATAGTAATATTGTAGAATTATAACTATTGCAATATATAGATAATAGAGAACTGCGAATTCAAATCTATCGCAAAATACAAATACACGAAACAGTTTTCTTTAAAATATAATACGTCGATTCCGTCGTCTACTCCAGTTGAAACGTTATTTAATTTCGTTGGATTGATTCTTTATGCGCGACGGAGTAGTCTAATGATGAAAACATTGAATGACCCACTTTATTACATGAGATTGGCCATGTTAAAAAAAAAAAAATAAATTCAATTTGAAGGTATCGGGGATTCTTGTCATTCTAATATTATCTCTTCATAATATATTTTCATTATCAGAAAATACTTTAAATAAATACTATCTATAGTGCAAATTTGAGATATTTTGTTTTATACTTTATTTTGTGAAAATAAACATATTTTATTTGCCGAAATTTTACTTCCTAAATAGTATTTTATTTGAACTGTAGAATAACGATTACTTAAAATTACTATTATCACATTCTCTTGTTTCCATAAAATAGATATAGATTCCATTAAATATTTCTATTATTTTCATTGCAAGTTGAATATATTTTGTAATTATTTGTGTATTTGTGAAGAAAATATACTGAATTTTATCAACTATATTTTATCGAGGTGGTCAGTTATGAATTTACTTCCATCTACTCCACCTATTTGTTATTAATTTTGTGAGTGGTACAATCAATATTGTCAAAACTGGCGGACAAGATGAAGAAAATAATTCCCAAAAAGGAAAAAGTGTCCCTGATCTACATCTACTTAACATCTACTTAAAATTGCAATATAACGTATACAGTTATTAATTAGTTCGATTAATAAATTTATACTGTACAAGATGTTTTCTGTATTCGTGAGAAAAATTCCACGATGAAAAAAAGATTCACTATAGAAATTTAATCTACGAATTCTGTAAAGTCGTTTTTATTAACTTAGGAATCTCGGCGTTACGGTTTCGATAAAAAATTACGTGACTCTTTAGACGAAGTACTATGTATCTGGAAACTTGAACTTGTTAATTTGACTTAGAAGAAATATGTATCGTTTTCTCATTGCATTAATTAACGATTAAGATAGAATATTTCGCAAGTACACAATTATGAATAAGTGTATTTGGATATAAAGTATGGTTCAAACAAATCGTCTTAATCTAATTTTTGCATTACAGTTAGTGAGTATCGATAAAAATATTGGTTAATATAAATTAGTATAAATGAAAAAGCAGTAATTGAAGACGAATGAAAATCACTTCTATGGAAACACTTAAGTTAAGTAATTTTTAAGTGTGTTTGTTCGATATTGATACTCTTTTTTTAATTAGTTCCTGTTAATCTGGAATTTATTTAGAAAAAGCATTAGATAGATTGTTAGATTGAAATCTTAGAGTCGGATATTTATTTCCAACACATTCTAGGAGTTTATATAGATTCTATGAAGTGTCAGCTATTTATTACAATTAAATATGGAACTTGATGTTGAAAATACATATAATACAAATATCAATGATTTGATTGGACTTTCTCAAGTGTCCAAATACTTAGCCATGGTAATATGTACTATCAATACGATAAAAAGCAGAAAATACTTCTGTTTTAAATAAATTTGTTATTTTATTCCTATTCTACGTAAAATATTTTATGATAGGATGACAACATGTACTCCCACTCAAAAATCTTGGAACAGTTATATTTGCTTGAAACTGAAGAACGGTAAATAATTACTTAACAATATAAAGGGTTTAAAAAGATTCGTGCAAAGCGTTATATTAAAAGAGTCGTATGATACCAGGTTCTGTAAATGTGTAAAAATGAACTCGTGAGTTCAAGATATCTCTATTACGAATACGAAGGTGTTAAGGTAATAAAATCTATCAGATTATTTGTCATCATTGTGCATATCTATTCTCTTTATCTTTATTATACATGATAATGTTACACTTACCTTTTTTTTTATGTAGATAAGCGCGAATAAATGTAATTTGTCCTGAAAATGAGAAATAATACTTTGAAATGACAAAATATCAATATTTTGTTATATATCATAGTTGTTGCTTAAAATTGTACATACATAATTTTAATAATATTAATTCATAACATATTGTCTTGATCAAAATAATTACGTTTGACTTCATTTATTACCTAAATTAATTGAAATATATTTAACCTAGAAAAATTTGAATATTTACCATGAGTAAACTCTAGCTTAATTAATCGAAGAAGATTGATTTTTAATCTCCTTAATCTAGCTAATAAATTCTACCATTATCTACCGTACACTAATCACTTTTTTTTTATTGAGAATAGAATTTCAGGATAGTTTTAATGTTAAAGAGTAGCCTAACATTTCCAGAAACTTACATCTTACATCGTACATACTAGAAAGTTTCATACTAAATATATTTATAGAATATTTATATTTACGTTAAAAGTTAAAATTTTAATAGACTTCAACAGACAATATAAACGTTCACAATAAAGCAGTAAATCTTTTCGATCTATTTGGTGTAATATGTTTCATCATATACATAAAATGAATTATTATAAAAATACCTTTTTTATTTCGTGAATGAACATTCCATAGAAATTAATAATATCTAATCACTAAAATGTTAAGATATTTATGTTTACATAATAAATGAATTAGACACTTTGTAAGTAATTCATCAAAGAAATTATGCAATAATTAGATAATAATGATAAGTACCTATATCACAGTTTATTCCGATAAAGTGTTTCTTATCGTATTCTAAAAGTTTCTTATTCTTAGCCAAAGTGTAAAGTTCAAGTTTCCTTTATTAGTGACTCTTAGATAAATTCACAGAAAAGCTTATAACTTTTTTTTCAAATCACACAGATATAATTATGAAAAAATGCAATTTGTATGTTTAAAAGACAACTGAGTTAACTTTGAAGTTTAAAAATGAATGCAAAATATGTAGAATTTACGTAGTTTATTTCGTGACCTATCTTCCTTCACAAGTTTATGAAATGATGTCACTTCTTCATTTATTACAATAATGATATTCAAACAAAGTAGAATTAATTTTTCTAATATATTATTTATGTGCTACGTTTTATTATTTTCGTGATAAATAAAAAATTTGATATTTATATATTTAACCGTCATTAATTGAGTACTTGTCACATTGATATTTAAATATGTATGTATAACTTCCAACTAATTATGAAATGTGTCATCTGTTTATTCTTATCTATTATGATAAATTGCTTTAAATCGATAATAAAATACACATGTATATCGACATGTTCTGATATTTGACATAGGTTTAATAAGAAGAGAGGATATTGTCACGTCATCATGAATTTATTCCGAGACCAATTTTCGATCGTAGTCTTTCTCCTACTCCTTGCTAGATATCAAGCAACAAACAACGTTGATAAAGGTAATTAAAATTTAAATAAATTATTTTGCAAAATTTGCACTTTATACAATTTGTTATAGATTTCTAATATTATTGTATGTGTTACTGATAAAAGTAAGTATTTCTTTTTATATTAAATTGTACAAAAATCCATTTTCTCATTGTAATAATTTGATTGTTATTATATTACATTTATATTTTACATTCAGACTATTGCAAGTATATTCTAACTTATAATTAAACATCAAGATTTACATATATTATATTATGTATTACCCTTACTACACTGTAATTACTAATTTAATTTTAAAATTATTTTGTTATATATGAATCAATAATTTACATGATTTACTGACTAAATACTTAACATTTTCACTATTTTCTCTATCTGTAATATTTTTTCTCAATTAACTATTAATGCTAATAGTATTAAAAATATTTTTTATTGTGTAGCAGCATATGCACAAGATGATACAAAGGAACCTACCGTTCTTGACTATCGACTGCCGAAAACGATCATACCTACGAACTACGAAATTATACTTATTCCGAAATTAGAAGATAATTTTGAATTCAAGGGAATTGTACATATTAGTGCATATTTACAAAAGTCTACGGACACTATAATACTTCACCATGGACGAATGCAGATAAATTTGGTGACCGTTACGGTTGATTTCGAGAAGGAAGAAATTACGAAAACCGCGTATAATAATCAAACGGAAAAATACGAAATTAAACTAAGCAAAGTCCTTAGTGCAGAAACAAACATTACGATCAATTTTGAATATGTCGGTGAACTTAGGGACGACATGATTGGATTTTACAAAAGCTCCTATGTCGATTCTAATGGAAAAATTAGGTAAGGTCCTATTGCGCTTCAAAATATATTAATTATCACATTAAAAATTATTATATAATAAAATAAATTATTATATAATTAGATTGAACGTAATCTATTATTTAGATTTCAAATATTTCCCTCCATTTACAAATTAGAAAAAAGTAACTTAAAGTTATAATAATATAGAATTCAGTTTAGATTCTACAAAAGCTATTTTTTGTGCGATATTACTTTCTGTATTAAAAATTTAACTTTCCGAAAAGAAGAATAACGAGAACTAGACATAGATCGAAACTGGCATTCAATGGTTTTAGGTGGCTCGCTTCCACACAATTCCAAACAACGCATGCAAGACATGCTTTTCCCTGCTTCGACGAACCAAGCTTCAAGGCAACATATATAGTCAGAATTTTGAGGCCTGCACAGTATTCTTGCTTGAGCAACATGCCGCTAAACAGAAGCATAGCAGCGTAAGTAACATTTGCAATGTTACAAAAAAGTATTAAATGTCATAAGATATTGTTCATTTACACTCCCATCTATAAATCATGAGATACACACTAAAGATAATCTTTAGAAAGAACATATTCAATATTCACTTAATTCACTTTTCCTTGTAATTCATAATTAATAATTGTAACATCAACTCATCTACTGTATTAAATATTTCGTTACCTGTAAATGATTGTGATTCGATTGAATTTTTCTAAACAAAAAAGGATAAAAGAGTAATAATTTTGTTTAGTTTTGAAGTTTGAGTTTAAAAATAAGTTTGTTTACTTTTATTTATTGCTGATCACAATAGATATATATCTAATACATAATAATGTAACATTATTAACTTACAATTCGTCATTTGAATAAATTCTTCTATTTTTCTTACTTCCTTACCTATATAACATGGTATCATATTTTATTAGAATACCGTTATAGTTTTCCTAACAATTGTCAATTCTAATCAACCATAATCTTTTCTACTGAAAAGTGAAAGACAATTCTGGTTTTAAAGGATTAACCCCTTAACAATTTATGAAAATAATCGAATATTTAATAAAACAATGTAATGAAATTACGAAGTCCGGTCACAAAAATGTATAACCTTTTTATGTTCTAAAATACTTCTATACATGATAAAAGATGTTTAAAAAAACATGTTAAAATTCACAAGTACCTTTCCTGATCACTCCGCTCGAATTCTGCTTAGGATAAACCGTTCGGTCTACTAGAATCTCAGTGAAGATAAACTATTAAGTACTATTAAGGGATTAAACGTATATTAACTGTAACGTGATATTAAAAATCTGAAATTGAAATTCTACTCCAATAATTAAATTGTATTTATTCGGAAAAAAATAGATGAATAAGTTTCATATTTAAAGTTATTATATCCAAATGTGAAGAGGTGCTTTACTGTAAATATTAATTAATTGTAAAATAGCACATTTTAAAAAGTGATTTGATTTTGATGAAGGTGGAGTTTCCTCCTTACTGTAGCAATTCCTTGAATTCCAAGACAATATGTGACAGTAAATGTATTTATAGAGGTGGATCCTAAGGAGTTAGTGCAATTTATTCACATAATACAATCGATGATTCCAGAAATGAAACATTTTGGGACGAATTCAAGCAAAGCATCCCTATGTCGACCTATTTGGTAGCTTTCGTTATTTCGGACTTCACCCCCGTAAAAGTAAACAATTTTAAAGTTTGGGCTAAACCAAACGCCGCTGATCAAACTAAATACGCTTTGAAGATTGGTATGCGGGGTCTTGAGTATCTCTCGAAGCGATTCAAGCAAAATTATCAAATTTCAAAAATGGACATGGTGGCTGTACCCGATTTTTCAGCCGGTGCAATGGAAAATTGGGGTCTTATTACTTATCGTGAATCCAAACTGTTATATGATGAAAACTCGACATCTGATGTCGCGAAACAAAGCATCGCCTCTGTGATTATTCACGAATTAACGCACATGTGGTTTGGAAATATGATTACACCGGAATGGTGGAGCTACCTGTGGTTGAGCGAAGCGTTTGCAAGATACTTTCAATACTTTGGCACAGCACAGGTAATTGTAATTTTTCATTAGTTAAATTAGTCTTGCAGTTAATTAAATACAATGACTCCGAAATTGATCAAATGTGTTCCCAATATGACTGTTCTTATAATAATTACTATAATTGAATCGTGACCCAAAATCGGGTCATGAAATAACGGGTACCTCAATAAGTTTATAAGTCAACAATCTTTCGGAATTCCGACTTGACCCAAAATTTGAATAAAGCTGTATTGGGCAAAATAACTATGTTCTTAATAGAATTTTTTAAATCTTTAAGTAATACAACTTCCTTACGATAAATATCAAATAGTCAAATGAACAAATTTTATTATACTGAGATTTAATTTAACATACGTGTAATCCAAAGCTTAAAGAAATTTTTTCAAAATTTAATTTAAATTGGAATAGAAAATATATCTATTTACTAGACTAATCACTATCTTTAATCGATATGTTGTTAGTCGTAAAGTAACAATGCATATTCAATAAAAATTTCGATTATAGTAAAATGTAATAATTTTATTTACAAACAATGTATATATATATATACATAATGATCAACAGAGTATTGACTGATTTCAATTGAACAACATAGAGTAATATATGCTAAATCATATTTTCAGCCATTTAAAAGAAAGCAATTTTAAAATTTAAAATAGACTATCAATGAATCCCATTTAAACAGACATCTCTAATTTCTACTTGATCTTTGTATTAAACATTTCAAAAATATCAATTAATGACCAGAAAGATCACAACATTAAGTAACTCTTTGATTTTTCACAAAACTATTTTTCAAAAACCTGGATCTATAAACCTAACAGCTTGTTCCTTGTTTTATGTCATGTTAAAGTACATACTTCTTTTTAATATCAATATTAGAGAAGCAACAAGCCGTACCTTATTGTGTACTTTTCGTGAAACTTTCAATTCCCTAAAATTTTGTATCGAAATTAATTAAAGGTTTAGGTTTTGCGTGTTTGTCAGAATAAGTTTTGAAAATGTTTTGTGCAACTCAGTTCTCTTCCATATTTTCGATTTTAATCATGCTACAATATTTAATAAAAATAAGAATTTTTTGCTAAAGATTTGTTCAAATGGGAATGTTCATAGATAGATATAGTGAGCAGTATGATCAAAAAGTTTTAAGAATCTAACGGTCGTAGTATCTTTAAACCGTTATACCATTATATCTCATATTTAACTTGTATTATGAAAAATATAGATGAAGCTTTTTTTCTCATTTTCTAGTTGTTAAATCCTTTCATTATTCAGCAACTTGCTGACTATCCTATACTATTTGTGATATTAGGAATAACCCATTTTGTAGATCGAGAAATCATGGAACATGGAAGATCAGTTCCTCGTGGAACAACATCAAACAGCTCTTGCAGCTGATGCTATCGAGTCTTCTCAACCAATGACGCGGAACGTCACAAATTCATCGCAAATTAGCGGAGTGGGAGACACTATTACTTACAATAAAGGAGCCAGTATCCTACGAATGATGAATCTCGTTTTCGGATCCGATGTATTTGATGCTACGCTACAAAATTACCTGAACAAGTAATGAGCAATTTAATTATAGCAAACATGGTAAACTATAGAAGATACTGATAAAATTAATTAATTAAACTTAATTAATTAAAAATTAATTAGATTTAATTAATTAAAATTATAAATAGTTGCATAAAAGTATTAAATAATTATAACTTCGTTATCAATGAAACACGAAGTTTTTAAACGATAAGAGATAATCACAAGCAATAATGTTTCATTATGTCATTAAGTTCAAGGTTGTATCTTTTATTATTTCCCAAATTAATTATACAATTTCAGCGAAGAAACTTTAAGATATATTCGTTTTTATAACATAACATTTTTTCAGAAATGTTCATCGATATTTCCTTTGCCTTTTTTTTTTTTTAACGAATGTCAAGCAATTACAGTTATAGTAGATATTAAGATACATTCATAACGTAATATATTTCAACATATTTCAAACAATTTACAATTGCAATAATATATATAAGATCAAATAATAAAATTTAACAGTTGCAAGTGTAATTAAAAAGAAATACGAAATGTTGAATATTTCATTTAAATAATTTATAGTTAATTAATTAAATTTCTTTTACTCGTCATGCTCTCATATCTATTATTAGTTAAAATGTTTTTCGATGTAAAGTGAAAAATCTATTTTGTTAGTAACTTTTGTAGACTGCTGTAAATATGTAGAATGTATTTTAAATAGAACATCCTATATGTTCAAAATGATAAATTCGGAAATATAGTTTCAGAAATCTCACGTTAAAATAATATTATCAGTTTTTCTATAAATACGAACGTGTAATCTAAGTACAATGATTTGTATTCGTTCTAGTAATGCAGAAAAAAAAGTGGCGAGACCACAAAATCTCTGGTCGGAACTTCAAGCTGAAATCAATCGTAAGAACATACAACTTGGCACTTCTGTCGAAGAAATTATGTCCACGTGGACAGAACAAGCCGGATTTCCGGTACTAAAGGTCTTCATTGAAAATGGTCAGGCTACTTTGCAGCAAGAACGTTTCCTGTTGAGGAATATGAAATCCACACCTATCAACGTGAAATGGTGGATACCCATTACGTGGACTACTCAAGAAAAAATGAATTTCAATCAAGTAAATGTGATGTATTGGTTGACACATGAACGCGAAACAATTAAACTTAATAAATCTTCAGGATGGGTGATATTCAATGTTCAATCAGCTGGTGAGTATTGTTTATTTAAATTTATATTTTATGTTTTACTAATCCTGCTTCCGATTTCTTTGTTCTAATCAAGATACTTCTTTATTTAAAAAATATATTAACAACTTGTACCTTTTTCATTAGTTTCTTGCAAAATACTATGTAACTCTGCTTACGTAGGCTATAAACTAAACTACAAAACTTGTGTATAGATCGTGCAGACCTTTTAATTATAATTTCCTTATAAAATGGGTAATACATCATATTTTATTTTACATAATTAATTATATTTTAATGTAAATAGTTCTCCTCATGTTTACATATCAGGGATATTATAACAAAGAAAAAAAAAAACATAATAGATACTTTCCAGGATTTTCGTTTAAAATGTCTTCAATATGCATTCATGTATATATCTACCTATTTATAATAAACTTGTTCATTATTAAATAAATATAAAATATAACAGGATATCATATACGTATATTTCCAATAACATAACTAAAATTATAATTCATTAAAAAGTCTCAAATGCACTTAGTTCGATAAAACATGATAATCTACGTAATTTAAATAATATGACTGAAGAAATTCAAAGTATAAAACTGATAATATATAATTAGTTCAATAATATATAGTACAAATTATATTTACTTCCTTTATCGAAAAGATATTTCGTTTGCAAAGACTTAAACGAT
The DNA here is from genome assembly GCF_905332965.1 of Bombus pascuorum. Lineage (NCBI taxonomy): Eukaryota > Metazoa > Arthropoda > Insecta > Hymenoptera > Apidae > Bombus > Bombus pascuorum. The sequence continues at coordinate 20,870,759 of NC_083489.1, read as the reverse complement.
ACAAAAGGAACGAACAATACTAACATTTTTAAGTAGTATTCAACAAACTACTTTATAAAAATTACTTTTCCGCTTCATTTATTTTGCACTTTCTGTGATTGTTTCCTTCTTTGTTTTGTTCATCTGGCGTATTGTAGTAACATCATTCAAATAGAAAGTATTATAGGATTATTACGATGCGTTGATAAAATTAAACTTAATTTTATAGAAATATTTGACGTGAGATTGTTATCATGATATCTTATTTTCACACATATGTACGTAAGATATGATTCAAGAGTTAGTGATAAAGAAAGTTGTTTTAACGAAATTATGAAATATATCTAAAATTTTATAAAAATAGAAATCTTCAGAGATTTGTTTTTGGTAGGTAACATATATTGTGTTTTATTTATATAGTGATGTTACAAAAATCATAAAATGGAAAACTATACATTTCTGCAATTAATTTGCAAAATAAGGGTTCGAGGAGTTTATTTTTAAATATTATTCTTTGTGCTGTTTATTATTATTAACGCAGATATAAATACATAAAAATATATATATAAAGAAATTTCTTTGCTTAAAGATATTGATAATTAGCCAATCTGTGTTCCCTTGTACAATATAGTTTATTAGCTAATCATATTATATGCTTTTATTTCACAATGTTGCAATTTTTTATCAAATGGAATAATCAAATTACAAATTGAAATATTTATTTGTAAAAGTTAGTTTCTTTTATCAACAACTTCGATACTGTTGTAGAAAAGAATAGTGAAATTGTAGAGACGTTCCGTTATCTCCGATTTCTATAATATTTGAATATGTCGTAAAACTCAACATTTTATACAGCTTTTTCTAGCTAATTCACAAAAAATTATCGGTATCACTACAGTGAATTCTGTCGATATTTGTGAATACGTGGTAACGTATGGCTCTGTTTAGTTGTCAGAGGTCGGATAGAATGACTTAGTCGGAACCCTATCATTTATCTTCGATTTATATAGACAAAACCAAGGTGGGGTGAGTTTGAATAAAGCTCAGTGCACAATTGCATATGCGAAACATATGCGAAACATAAAAAATGTCTATTATAATCCAATTACGAACGAATATTGTTAACGTATTGGGCTTAGGTTTACAAATTAACTTGAAAAAATGGTAGGAGATTGAATAATTGATATTATCTTATGAAAGGAATAACCGTTACTATCTTATGTAAGCGTTGCGGCCGTGTCGAATTGAAATAGCTCAACCTAAACCGAAACCCAATACATTGATAATATCCATTTTTATTGAATTACGAATAGACATTTCTCACAGTCTCGCACATGTAGTTGTACACGGAGCTTTACCCAAGCTCGCCCATATGCAAAAAATAAGAGCTAGATTTCGGTTGGATCATTATATCCGTCCGCCGCTAGGCTGCCGCCAACCAATACTTCACGTACACTGGCATGAAAGCGCAATTGTAAGATAAAATTCACTGTATTCACTGTATTCTACCGATAGTTTTTGCGAATACCTCGGGAACTATGATTGTTCAAAATTATGCCTCTGATAATATATTTAAAAATTATCGGATCCGGAGAGGATATAGTTTTTCTATAGTTTCATTTTCATTTTTTTCATTTTTCATTTTCATTATTATCTCATATAACTCTATAGTATATATTTTATTTTATTTTATATATCATGAACATATTTTATATTCATTTATCATTTACATTCAGTGTTAGAAACTACATCGTAAACTATACTTCGAAAACTACACTTCATGGAAGTATTTGAACAATTAGAAAACACATAAAAATAAATAGAAATATCTAGAAATTACGAGATATTTATTGTAGATGGTACCGCTAAATATCGGGGTTTACTAATACTAAAAGTAAGTGATTGGCTGTTTTAATACCTTTGCGATATTTCTGTAATATATACTTGTATTATATTTAATACAATTTAATATCCTATAATTTTTATATATAGTTTTAAATTCGTTTCAAACTTTACTAATACAATCATGGTACTCGATTCTGAAAACAATATTCGTGAAATTTCCAAAATTCGTATAACATACATAATTCATTAATGGTATCTATAAGTGTTCAAATACTTTCATAGTGCTTGTAAGATAATTAAATAAGAATGTATTAAGTATGAATGTACGAACATTGTTAAGATCAATAAGATCATTGATATGGTACATACAAAATGTATAGAATCATTATTTCGCAATTCAAAATTATTTTTTCAGGTTTCTATCGCGTAAATTATGACAATGCTTCCTGGTATCGCATTATCGATGTTTTAAATAGTAAAAACTATCAGGACATACATGTCCTTAACAGAGCCGCTCTGGTTGACGATTTGTTGAATTTAGCAAGAGCTGGTTTGCTTGATTACCGAACTACTTTGGATGGTTTGCAATATATTACACGAGAAAGGAATTACTTGCCATTCAAGGCTGCATTCTCTGGGATCACGTATCTTGATCAACGATTATCTGGAGATAATGAATATTATAAACATTTCAAGGTTTGTTAACATACCGTATAGTTATTCTATATTTTTAAACGTATTCACGGTATACTTAAAATATAAATAGGAATGTTTCATGCCTGATGCGTTCTTAAGTGGATAACAATCTTTAAAATAATCTAAATAATGTCTCCATAGTAAATATGTACTATGGTAATTATTTAGAAAGCTGCTGGTATCTTCGACTTCGATGATTTTTTAATATGTTGTTAAAAACAACTTTTCCTTTGCGTATTACCGCCAAATTCTTCTAATTTTCAAAAATATTTGCAAAAAGCTGTCAGGATCGCTACAGTGAATTCTACTCATGTATGTGTATCTGTGACACATTTCACAAGCAGAGCCGACGCGTTTGACGTTTCGCACGCTTTTGTCGCCGCTTCGTACTCCGCTTGGTGATTTGTTCATATGCATCAGCCATTGATTTCTTTATCTTTGTACCATACTTTACAATTTTAAAAGCTTTTCCACTTGCGACTAGTCGCGCACGATTTGCTAAATATTGCGGCTGATTACGAGTCGCGCACGACGCCGAACAAAAATCAATTTGATTCTTTTTAATATAATCATACATATGGGAAATGATATAGCGCTAGTAGGTTTTGTAAAGATATAGGAAGGATTCGGAAATACAAATAATTCACTTTATTTTACACACTACAGTTATACACATATCTTATACTCTGAAGACCTCGTAAACCTACTCGCACGCACGCTTGTTGTCAACCGACTCTTCCAGATGCTTCTAAACGACTGCCAATCGTCCTTTGTCTCAACTAAGGCCTGGACGCTCTCTGACGCTTACACATATATTCACATGTACAGTGTAACTGTATCACCTTCCTAACAGGTTTGGTAACAGTATGATTGTTACAATATCGTTTGATGCTCCGTTAATCTATGTTTACGCATTCACTATCCGTTACTAATTACTCTCGTTACAATGGTTCTCTTTTAAATACATTGACCACACTCGACAACGCTGACAACACTCCCAGACAATCCGTCCACGATACTGCACTGTACTACATTTCTACATACATTTTTAAACACATTAATCAATAAGTCATTACATGACTTATAAAAAGGCTAGTAACCTATTTATGTCGAGAAACTATTAGTACTGATCAAGAAAATTTTGGGGAAAGCTGAGAAACATAAATAAAGTAATTAAATTTTAGATTTTTATCAAACATTAACAGCCACATATGTGTGTACTATCATGAAATGAAATCAGAAATAAAACGTCTCATCATTATAATATTAATTATTTATATTAAAGGTATCATGAATTATAATGTTATGTATTATTATAGAACAATTGTTACACAGGGTCTTCGACTAGAGACTTAAAAAATTTAAGGGCTAATCCTTGAAGATAAAATGAAATAAAAATCAAGAATAAAAAATTCCTTTCGGCTTTGTTTTTTAGTTGTTGATATTTAAAATTTAGCCCCGTGTGATTTTTTTGTGGATACCCGCGGGTGGGACAATTGTGGTGCGTGTGTGAAATTTGTATAAAAATTGTTTAGATATATTGTTATTAGTTAATTAACTATGGAGGCAAAGGATTAGAATAAACATTAATCCTCTCTACTGGAAAATCCCATGAGACGGTTTTCGATATGCTGTTATGGATTTTAATGAGTAGGCAGGAATAACGTTTAATCAACGATTTTTCATACAAGACGTCGCTTAGAATGGTTTACGTTTTCAAATGTCATAATCTTCTTTTCCGCGACTTGTGCGAGGTAAGCTGCTCCTTATGCATCGTTCGATTTGAGGATTCCTGTGCACCACGCTGTATAGGCTGACCTACCTGATTGAGTTCATGTAAGGAGGTTTACTCGCGCACAGGGATATCTGGGCTAATTTTTAATTGCCAATAATTAGAAAACAAAGCCGGAAACACAATTTTTTTATTCCTGACATTTATCTTGTTTTAACTTCAGGAATCATCCTTTAAACTTTTTTACACTTGTAGCCGAACACCATGCATATGTAAGAAAAAAATTTATATAGGGAAAAGTTATTCAAAATATCGACTTCTGCAACATATCCAAAAATCATTAAAATCGGAGGGTAATTAAAATTTTAACCCGGTATTTGTTATAATATTCGATTGTTTGGAAAATTCGTAGTTAAATTTTTAAAAAATTCGAAAATAATGTACGTTTATACATAGAATTAGTATTCTTTTCCTGATTCTTGCCAATGACATTTTACTATAAATTGAGTTTGCTATATATCATAATCGAGTTTTCAAAACTCTTCTGTTTCCACTATTAGTGATGAATCAATCTAAGTAGTTGTTATAGGTTTTTAATGGTAGTTTTGTGGCATTATACAATTTTGTAAAAATCAAAATAGATAACATGCGGACCATGTTTTATTCGGTGGATAAGATAAATGGGACAGAAATGGCAGAACATCTCATTTAACCACTACTTTTTATTTCAACATTGTTTTGTTGAAACAAGTTACCCGTTTTATTATAATTTGCATTGTAATTTCTAGATGTCTCTCCTAGATTACTGTATTTATTTATATAATTCAACTACATATAGCTCCTATTTGTTCAAATTTTATGTTTTTTCATATGATAGATATTCATAATAAATAATTCCCACCCATTTTAGAAAAATATAAAATAAAATTCGTCAGAAACAACAAGAACTTTTCGAACAACTCAATAGATGAAATAAAGTTTTATTTACAATTAGATTGAAAAAAATTTTAAATCGTAATGGAAATATTCAGACGTCCTGCGTAACTCATGCCGATTTTCCAATTATAATCTCTGCAATTAATTGGTAATTTTTATAGGAATTTGTTCTCGTCCTCATCAAAGATGTATACAAAGATATTGGGTATGTGGACCGTCCAAGTGACGATAGATTAACAGTATTATTGAGAGGTGAATTGAACAAGTGGGCTTGCAACTATGGTCACAAAACCTGCGTGCAGACATTCACTAGAATGTTCCAACAATGGAAAAAATATAACATAACGTAAGGGAATTAAAATGTTTGTCGATATTATTTAAGCCTGGAACAAATTTAATAAGCGATCTCAAAACAGGTATTTTCGTACAACACGGTATTATATGAATTTGTGTTATATACACGGAATTACTGATATAAAATGTAGAATTATACTATCATGAGAAAAATAAATCGGTTTTGTACTTTCAAATTATTTTGTGTACTCATCTGTTTTCGTTTTCTTTGTAACTAAATGGATCAATAATACATCAACTTGCACTCAGTCACTTATTTTTAATAATCAATAATTAAAAGTATAAATAAATCAATGTATAATAATACTATATATAATTGTTTCTACAATAATATTGAGATAAATACAGTTTAATACACTCATTTTTAACTATAGATCACTCATATCTGAATCTGAATTCCTATCTTATTGTTGCAATCTAACAGAAAATTGTAAAACCTCCAACATTGTATTTCAATTCTAAAACATATTAACAGTCATATATATTCTTAAACAGAATAGTTATACTAAATTAGTAATTAAGAAATAGAATTACCAACTAACTCGAGATTACAATATTTTACTTGTGGCAAATATTTTATTTGTGAAATAACAAAAATGTATATAATTGTGGTGGTAAATTAATAATCAATTTCGCCTATTACTATATTTTTTAGGATTAAACCCAACCAGCGACCTGTCGCATATTGCATGGGCGTGAAATATGGAACGAAAGAAGACTGGGAATTCTTATGGAATAAATATAATAATTCAAACTCCGCAACTGAACAAATGGTTATACTAGAGGCACTCGGTTGTACCGAGGACGCTGTTCTCTTAGAGAAGTCAGAATCCTATTCTTGCTTTTATTATTAGACAGCCAATGTTTATGCAAATTGATATTATGGATATCATTAAATAAGTGATATCAAATAAGAACCTAAATAGAAACTTGTTTTGTCTCCTAAATATTGTAACGTATGCTTTAGTTCGGATATTATGCATATGTACATGCATTTACATACAATGATATTATACATGTATATATATGCCCATACAAAAATATAATCCGCATATATAGCATTTTGACATCTTTAAACATCAGAAATGCATAAACATTCGTAGTTTGTTTATTAAACATAGAGATATATCGTTTAGGTTTCACGATTTTGTTATATTACTTTTACAGATACCTGTTATACGCGCTAAAGAATTTTGAAGAAAGTAGAATTCGAATGCAAGACAATTCTGCCGTATTCTCCGCAGTTCACAGTTCCAGTATTTTTGGCGCAGAGTTTGTGCTGAATTTCGTCTCGAAACATTCCACTGAAATGATCAAATTGTATGTTCCAAGCTTAACAAAAAAATGTATCGTTTCATTTCTTCTATTAGTGCTACTTACTTGTTGTTGTAGTAAATACTGATATAATATAATTTAATTCTACACTTTACTTCTTTGGAAAAGTCGTAGCGTTTCCAGAATTGCTAAAAATATGCTAACTTGGGAGAAATATTTCTAGGATATTACAATAAATGTAGCAATTAGTGAGACAAATTTAAGACTAATTAGTCGAAAAGGCGTTTCTTAATAAGACATCATTAAACTATAATTGAACAATACCTTAAAAATATTGGATCTCATCTCCAGCTAAAATGTTCAACTTCAACAGTTGTTCAACTTTATCAAATTTATCATTTATTCTTTCCACATTTTTTTTTAATGTCAAGAATTAAAATAATGAAGAGTACTGCAAAACTATTTGAATTAATCAATTACCAAAACGAACGAAAAGTTCTTTAGCAATATAAAATTTAAGTAACAGTATTATAATTTTATTAATTTTATTAAACTCAAAGTTTTTTGAACACAAAAAATTCTAATTCTACTACCTTTAAGTCTTTCTTCATTATTTTATGAATTTTTTAAATATGTTATCTTTAAATTTATCTTAAACTGCGCTGCGAATTCTCCAAACAAGTACTTTTTAAAATAATTTTTCTTAAATTTCACCATGAATTTTTTAGTAGTCCAATAAATATTAATATTAATATAATAAAACACCTGTTTCAGTTATAACGGAACAAAGACAATTTCAAGTATCTTGTCATCAGCCTCGAAACGTTTCTCCACTCAAGAATTAGTGGATAAATTTGAAAATATGATCAAGCAACACCAAGTTGAATTCGAGAATATCTTAGATTCGTTGAACAATTCATTAGAACTAACAAAATACGAATTGTCGTGGTTGAAAAAGTACACTAGACCAATTATGTCATGGATAATTGATTTCAATGACAAGCACCGCGAAGATACGGATTATTATCGTCTACCCACGAGCATTACTCCTAACTCTTATTCCATCTGGATAACCACTGATTTAAGCGAACTCGACAATTTTACATTCAAAGGATCAGTGAAGATTAAAGCAACCGTTACGAACAAAACGAAGAATATCACTTTACATTCGGCAGGCTTAATCCATGAAAAGATGTCCGTGGTCGTAGACAGTCAGAATGTGACTATTGTAAAACCTGTTGTTTACGAAAAGTATGATTTCCTAGTACTCGAGTTGGAAAAAGAATTGCAAGTTGGACAAAAATTAGTTATTACGATAGATTATAAGGGATATTTAAATGAGAAAGAGATGCGTGGATTTTATAGAAGTTCGTACATTAATGAAGATGGTCAAACAAGGTAACGAATTTATTCACACTACTATCGATAAATATTTAGACACTTGGTGCAATTTGATCGAAAAATTTATATTTTTGTTATACTGTGAAGGTTATAATGAAATAATTCTAAAACAAGAAACACAACTCTATTCTATTTACAAAAAGTATTGCAATATACTCCTATTTTAATAAACAATTAAGTGTTTTTATCAAATACTGCAAATACTTATGTTTTATAATATTATTATAGTACATTAGAAATATATATTGAGGTTACTCCTAATATTGAACAGACGTAATTTTTGCATACTCGAAGTCATTCAAATCGACTATCTACGTAGGACCAATTTTCATCCAACCTAAGTGTTGTTTTATTTATACTAGTTGAGATTTTTTTCAACAGCCTCTACTAGTTATTTAACATAAAATCAGTGCTCAATCTTAGATTAAAGAGTTTTACTTGAAATATATTTTTATACCAACTTTGCTGACTTCTCCAAAACTGTATGACCAATGGGGATGTGTCTTTTTGCATTCCGTAGGGCATGTTCTTCCGACATGATCCAGCGACAACATTCTTTTTTGCATTTGTCAAACTATTTTTTTGCAAAAATCCAATTTTTATATATATTCATTGATTACTCAGGATTGCCCGTTCACAAAATTTCTTCAATTTGTTCATTGTGAACTATTGTTATTGCAAAGAATTTGGTGTTCACCAATTTCATCTACGTATATTCAGTGATGGCTCTACAATTGTTGAACTAATATCAAGATGAGTCCAAAGAAGCAATCTGGGCAAACATTTCAAATTGCGTTTTTCAATATAGGCTTCATTCGATTCGTGTTTCCGTCGCAGGAACTATTATTCTGCGGATTTGTTTTTGGGCATAAGTCAATTTTTATTAAGAAATAATATGTAACGCACTATTGAATTATAGAAATATCCTTTTCTATCATTGTTCAAAGTATATCGGTGACGGAGTACAGTTGTTTTATTCCTTATTCGCATGCGGAGCTGAACAGTTTTTTATTCATCGATAAGAATTAAGAATAGAAATAAATAATAAATAGATAGAAATGAATTAACGTCTTATTAATGACAATGCCCTGTAGTATTGATAATAAATAACTTTTTCGAAAAGAATGTTACCAAGTTGGACATGCGCTAAAAAGTATGAAATAATTTATACTTTATTTAGGCACATATGCAGCAACGATTAAGATTACTCATTTAGTTACTCAACGGCATATTAAACATACTACAACCTTCTTGAAGGCGGCGCAAAAATTAAAAACGCAACTCAGTCATTGTAACGATTGTATTTTGAACTATTGGTAAGCTTGCTGTATATATAATTCCACTAACTTGTACACTGTTAACACATCAAGCATAATTTGTATTCGCGTGTATATACAAGCGACGGTTTTCAATTTGACCACTATTAAAACATGTTCTTTGTGACATTGCGTTATAATGTAGTATAGTGTAATTTAATGCAATTAAATTTGAACTTGTTGAAATTTGAATAATATAAATATAAACGAGTTGAACTTTTCCAGTATGGCGCTCAAGTATTGTTATACTAGAAGCATTTTAAGGCGTTTTGCGTCGCCTTCAAAAAGCTTGCAAATATATTATTTAATATGCTGTTTAGTAAGTGATAATGAAAACAAGTGATCCCAACCGTTGTTACAAATACAAATAAAATATAAATTATTTCATACTTCTTAGCACACGTCGATATCGGTAATATTTTTTTCTCAAAGGATCTTTTATATACATTTGCAATAATATGGACGCGCAGAAACACTTATGGACGAGAACTTATGTACCTCGTATTTTTCTATTTATGCACGAAATTACGAATTTTTAAAAATATTACAATATTTTATGTAATGTTGTCGGCTTTAAGTCATTGGATATATGTAAGATATTTAGTAATATCCCCGATTTTGTTAGAGTTTTGTATAATGAAAACAATTTTGTTTATTTAACAGATGGTTAGCTGCCACGCACATGGAACCAGTTGGAGCTCGAAAGATGTTTCCTTGTTTCGATGAACCAGCAATGAAGGCAAACTTCACAATGAATGTCCTGATACCACAGAACTACACCGCTATTAGCAATATGCCAGTGGAATATACGCATCAAAATCAGTATGTAACACTTTTTTCTTTAATACTAAAAAGATAGAAATATTTTATTTTATATGAACTCATATAACATTTGTTTATGCTTTTCAATTGTTTCATATAAACTATAAATATACCATACTTTAATTTTAATCTATTTACTTTCCAAGAAATAATATGTGACATAAATATTATGGTATTGATCTTCTAAATCTTGATAAATATACTATATTAGAGATTATGCTTAATAAAAATGCAATCACTGTAAATTTCATAGATAATTCATCTGCTATCACTGAATCGCTTGAAGAGCGAATATGTTTAAAATTCTGTCATAAAATCCTAAGTATTCCTCTTACCAGTTTGAATTGAAGATGTAAAATAAAATTCGTTCGTTTAAGGCCCCGTTTTGAAGGAAATGAAGTTTGAACATGTTTAGTTGAAAATTAGCTCGGTGCATGTGTAATCGATAAATTTTCAAATTCGCGTTTCTTCAAAAAGAAACTTCCAATGCAAACATTTTTATATGACCTTGGTTCATAAATTTAAGGTCAAGGTATTAAATATATATTTGATATTATAATTTTGTTTGCAACAATTATAACGATTACAATATGTGGGGGTGATTCACGAAACGGTTGTCACGATATATTTAACTTTGTGCTGGCAATTTAATAAAAAAATTTTACAACAGAAGATAATTAGTATCAAACAAAGAATTTACTGATGTAAATAAAGTAGTTAAAAAGTGCCATTTCTTCATGAAAAAGCGGAACCAGAAAAAGGGTATTTTGTAAATAGCACTATATATATGTACATGTCTCTTGTTATATTTTTATACTATACTACAAAATGAATTCAGTTATGTGGTAACATACAGAATGTCCCATTTGAAGTTATAGCTCATTTAGAAAAGTTTCAAATGAAACTTATCCTCTTTCGGGAGGGGAGTATCTTATAGTGGTCACAAATCTCCTCCAGATGGACGCGCTTCCGATATTTCAAAGTGACCTTTATCTTTTGGACGGCAGTGCATGTTTTTATTTAGATAGAAGTATAGTCCGTTTCGTGAAGAATTTCTCGACCTATAATATATTTTTATGTTCCAAGATCATTCAAAGTCATTTATTGTTGTTTAACGTCTACCTTCGTTGGATGTCCGGAAATTGTCTTTTATCTTCTGTATTCAAAAGAATGACCTTGGACATCAATATAATTATTTACTCTATCCCTAAATGATAAATCTACCCTTTCGAAAGCGATAGAACTAATTTTCCCAAATTCTTCGCGTTCTCCCAAAATCATCACTTTGAAGCATGTCCACCTAGAGAAGATTTGTGACCACCTTTCCGAAACAGAGTAAGTTTCATTTGAAACATCTTTTTAAACGAGCTATAGTTTGGGAAATAATTGCGTACAAAGCTTCAAATGAGACAGCCTGAATATTATTTCAACCGTCTGTTACTATAATAATTTATAATTTGTTTTTGTATTACCGTCTACGACTATCAGATGACTAAAATGATACATTTACCGTATCATATATCATATAAATTACATAAAAGTATGTTAAGAAAGGTATATGGTGCTATTTGAAAGATACAAAATGACATCTATCATTTTATGAAACGATGATGCTTTTGAAAGTTACTTTTTACATCAGCAAATCCTTCGATTAATGCTAATGGATTTTTGCTCGAAAAATATATATTTATTAAACTAACAATAAAAGGTAACTCAGATAATGGTGACCGATTTGTGAACCACCTGATAAAATATTATTAATTTCACGAAATCAAATAGGTACATAAAAATATTAATATAATCAATATCGTCACTTATTATCGAAATTCGATATAAAAGAAATTATTCTCGTTATTCAAAGTGCAAAACCAATCAGTTAATGGTTGATTAGTTCATAATCGTCAACGATAAAATGAGTCACTTAATGAAACTTTTGCAGGAACACAACGAAGACAATTATTTTTAAAGAAACTCCCAAAATGTCGACGTACTTAGTGGCTTTGATAATTTCTGACTTTGTTTCGGTGAAAGACGCCAGGGAAATTTATGGAGTATGGGCAAGACGAAACGCAATCGAAGATGGAAAATATGCTCTATCTGTTATGAACCCTCTCGTTAATTTCTACGAGACAGCAGTGAATATCTCATACCTGTTGCCTAAACTCGACATGGTTGCGTTACCTGATTTTGTGTCAGGTGCAATGGAAAATTGGGGTCTATTGACATATAAAGAAAGAAACATACTATATGATCATGATTCATCGACCACAGCATCAAAACAGAGTATAGTAAACGTGATATCACACGAAATCTCTCATCAGTGGTTTGGAAACCTTGTCAGTCCAAAATGGTGGAAATATTTATGGCTGAATGAAGGCTTTGCAAGGTATTTCCAGTATTTTGGAACTGAACATGTAAGTATACTTATATGTAGGAATTATGTTGTAAACTTTCGACAATATTGATGTTTATGCTACATTTTTAATTCTTGAAATATATGTATACTAAGTTGATGCACATTTTTTAACGAGGTCAACTATTTGTTTGTCTTAACTATTTTTAAATAATATAAAATATATCGATTCAGATAATTCTTAATTTGAGATTAGAAATTTTCATATTAAAGTAAGCTATATTTTTTGCTATTATTTATCTTGAAGCGACGTTTATTATACAACAATCTAATATTTTAAAAAATGTTTACACATGTAATATCTTAGAGAGATTTCATTTTATAGATAGATATCAGACAGTTAAATCTATTATAATTCGTTTAAATCTAAAGTTTTTTCTATTTCTATGTCTGACAAACAAAGTATCTCATAAAACATTGAAACAAATTTTAGTCATTATTTGAAAATTGTTCTAAATATTGTGAATGTGTTTCATGTTATAAGGAAAGTTTTTCCGTTACATGTATACATATGTATGTAATATTCTCCTGAGGAAAAAAAGTCTTGAAATTTGATAAAAATTTGTTCTAAATTATATGTGATATTATACTTAAACTTTTCACATATATCTTAAACAAAGTTTTGAAAGTATTATGTTAATATTTAACTCTACTCAGTTCTTTTTATCTTTTTGTATAATTTAATTAGTTAGGCAATTTAAGTTTCAAAAGATCATTACTTCATTGCTTTAAAAATATACATTGTAGTATATTGGTATAATTACTAATTATATCAATGTTCCAATTATAATTCCAAATGTACTTCTATGAATTCGTACAATATTAAAATGTTCTCTTAAAATATTTGTCATAATAGTAGGCTTTTAAAATTGAATTCTAACATTTCTTAAACCTTCTTCTTAATTTGTCAAATTCGATACTTCTACAATGGCACTCTTGACAGAGAATGATTCAGAATTAAATATAAAATATATCTCTTTTATTCGATAACATTAATCATATTTACTTAATTGTCAATATTTAAACTGCACAAATATCCTGTCTTCAATTCGTGTATGTTGTACATTTCCTAAAAGTTAAACATATAAATGTTTCTTTAACAAATTATTTTTTGTTATCTAACTGATTAATTTATCACTGCATTCCATACTTTTATTTTAGTCATAAAAGTGATACAACATTATTGATTAGTAATAAAATTTATTAGGTGAAACTTAAATGGTCTTTGGAGGCTCAGTTTGTTGTGGAACAGCTTCATTCAGCTTTTGAAACAGATAGTTCAATATCCACTCATGCTATGACTCATGATGTCTGGAATCCAACACAAATTAGAGGAATATTCGATTCGATATCTTATGCAAAAGCTGCTAGCGTGATAAGAATGATAGAAAAAGTATTGGGTCGTCGTTCATTTTATGGAGCTCTTGCGAGTTACTTAAAGAAACGGTAAGATTTGGATTAACAATAAATAAAAGATAAAGTGGTATAGTAGTTTCAAAGACATTACTTTCTCACATGTAACTGAATCTCTTAATCCGTTATTAGTCTAGCTTGAGGGAGATTCGAGCAAATCGATTTTTTATATTTTACACCAGAGGTGCAAGAAACCTTAACACTAATATTTGTACTAAACGATTCTTGTTAATGATCGAGCTAATAAATTTTTCCCTTTGCTGAAATATGTCGAAAATATCACTTGCGTTCCTTTGGCGCCAAGTGTCTCAATTAAATCCTAAAGTTACTCGTAATTCAATTACATATGTATATATGAATGGACTGATAATTATTCTCAAGAAAAGAAAATCAATGAATACAATCAATCACATATATACATATGTACTCTGCACATAGCCAAAGCTTCATAATTTCCGGGTTGGGAATCTACCGTCGCCGATTGCTAATCATGAATTAAATGAAAATGTAATTAAAATAACATAATAAAAATAAGCAAGCACAGGTATAATTACGTTTCAATTTCAATAAAAAAAGGACATTAACATTATCGAAAGTTTCTATAAAGCAGGATTTTGATAATATAATTATTCTTTTAGACAATATGATGTAGCTACGCCAGAAGACCTTATTGATGCAATTAGCGAAAAAGTCGAAGATCAGAAAATAAAAGATTCAATTCCCGATATTATGAACAGCTGGACTACTCAGCCTGGTTATCCTGTAGTTCATGCTAACATAGATAATAATCGTTTAACGCTGAGACAACAGAGATTCTTTTTGAATCCAGAAGAATCGTCAACTGATCGTATTTGGTATATTCCTATCAGTTGGACGAATCTTAACGATTCGGACTTTCAAGACACAAAACCAAAATACTGGTTCAAGAGTGTTCAAGAAAGCATTATATTACCAAGTAGTGATTTCTACTTGCTAAACGTTCAACAATCAGGTAAATAGTTGTACAAATATCCTATTTTAAGAACAATTTTTAAAGGATCGCTTTGAGACTTACTCTGAACAAAATTTGTGCTTAATAATAAGCAGTTTTACAACCTTGTTACATAGAAAATGTTTTATTTCATAAAGTATGATTCAGCATCTTCATTTATAAGTATTACACCACTTACAGAAGAATACAACAACTCTGAAAGATTTTTGGAAAATTATTAAAATGAATTGTGAAATAATTATTATCTCGTTTAAAGGCTTAGAGTGTAAAGAATTTAATGTTAAAAATGCTGAAAATCATATTAAAAATCTAAACCATTACAAGTAGTAAAATTGAATACTTATCTTGTGTATAAAACATAATATAATATAATATAGTAATAAAATAGTATAAGTATTATACTATTTTAGTTTTACCGCTATGTAGACCATTATACATTACTTAAATATTACGCTATGTAGATTATGTAGATTGTGGACTGTGGATCTTTATACATTTATAAAAGAAAAGATCGCTAGAATGCATGTGAATTGCAAAAATATAAAAAATATCTAAGGTAGAGTAAGTACTCGTTATTACAACATATTATAATATAAAATAAAAAACATTAATAAATATTATAATAGATAAAACAAATCCCCATTTTAAATTTCATTTCTTTATTTATATCTGTTTACAAAGACACGCGTTCCTTATCTACTAACAGATATTTCATTTTTACCTAATATAAATATAAAACAAATTGTTTCCAGGTTATTATCGGGTAAACTATGCACCTGATAACTGGAGCGACATAATCAAGTTTTTGAAAAGTGATCGATTTAATATAATACACGAAATTAATCGTGCAGCACTTATCGATGATTTGTTAAATCTTGGCAGAGCTGGATATGTTGATTACCCTACTGTTTTAAGTGCAACACAATATTTAAGCAAGGAAACCAACTACATTCCATGGCGTGCATTTTTCAACGGCTTGACTTATTTGCATAAACAATTTGAAGGAAAGGAAAGTTACAAAGCGTTTGTGGTATGTATTACAAAGTAAAAAGTAAAGGAAAAAAGCAAGAAATGTCATAAAATAATTGAAGATACAAGAGATAAACATGATAAGGCACATATTCAGTTTTTTTTATAAAAGAATGCTATTTAATACGCTATAAATTAATTGCATATCATTAAAATTGTTCTTTTGTATGATTTTATGATGAAATGTTTATATACTTATCCTAGTCTTATAATATTGCACATAATCTTGCATAATATGCATCTGATTCTTTTTGCAAAACTTTGTAGATCTATGATTTGATTTTTCAAGGCTTAAAAGTTTGTTCGCTTTTCAATTTCATGCACACATCTATATATAGGAAATCATAACAATTTAAATAAAATTTGTGTCATATTACTTAATTATAGGATGTTTAATTTTAATTTGTATATCCTATGTTTTATGTCATAAATAACAGCTGTAATTTTACACGTACAGTATATAATACAAATTAAAACGAAGCAAATTTTGAAATTCTGAAAAGTAATAATCTAAATTCTTATGCGCCATTTGTGAAATGAAAGTTAAAAAATTAGCAAAAGAGCTAAAAAATTATCACTCTCCTGCGTGATCTTTAGTTTTCGTTGAGAAAATCAAATTTGAAAACGTTAGTCTTGTAGTAGAGAAAACAAGGTCCATTAAATTTAAAATTGGATCGTTTATATCAACGTTTACGCTAAAGTTCCAGTTATCTGGCTTCATAGAAGAACAAATATTTTCTATAGCTGGAATTCATATAATATAAATTCACGTTCAGAAAAGTAGATTCGATACAGAGGAATCTTGAACATTTAATAAATTGTTCACTAATTAAATTTCCATTCGAATAAGTAAAGTTTAAATAAATGGAGTTTTGTTATATATTACCCTAATTGAGTATCAAAGATAAATTTACAAGAAAAATAATTATGTATTTATATTATTTTCATTTTAAGGTGAATGCGGCTTAAGCTGCAGCTTATGATATTATAATTTACCATATAAATTAATATCTTTGGGAAAATAAAGAAGATTTTCGTAATGTTCTTTTATGATTTAGATATGTCTAAATCTCATTTGAAAGAGTTAATTTAATTTTGTATTGGGAAACGTTACTACAATTAAGATCTACGGACAGAACACAGTTACAGTATATGCACTTATCTGGCTTATTTTTACTTATAAGATAAACTAATAGTTTAGTGTATCCAATTTTAAGTTTGGTGAGAAGAACTTATTTCCTACTAAAAAAAAAGTGCTGGGCTTTTATCAAATATATCTCTACCTGTATTGAATGGAGGTGCACTTCTCCAAAAATCGTTTGTCTTCACACATCTTTAGAAGTAAAAGTCAAGAGGATTTAAATCTGGGAACCAAAGTATAGGTTCTCTTTGACTGATTCATCTATTTCTAAAACAGCTAGTTAAGTGCTCATGCACGGCGTTGGTAAAATATGGTGGTGCACCATTCTACATGAATCATCTCTTAATGGATGTGGATTTTCACGTTCCCAGAAATGTTCATTGTGTATATTTGTTATTCCACATTTATAAAATGTTTCCACATCGGTAAATAATTCTCCTGGCGGAGAAATTGGAGTTGCGTTGGATTTTTCGACTCACCCATTTGCGAAATTCTTTTCTTCTAAGAAAATCTTCTATTTTTAACTCCTGAACTTTCTGAAAGCTATGCACGTGTGGATTTCCCCCCTTCAATACAGACCATACGGTGTTGTTGATATCTTCTTCAACAGCAATAATGCTTATACTTAACCTGAGATTTTTTTGAATACTATGCAGTATTCTATCTCCCAGATCCGGATCGTTGTGTTGAATTCGACCGCCAGATTTCGCAGATTTCAATGCACCTGTATGCCGCAATCGTTGGGTTATTTTTCAAAATATCTTTACACAGTATAGTCCTATTAGGATATTCTTCCCCGTATAATCCCCGTTGCGCTTTTGTACTATTGCCGTCTGCTGCACCGTAACAAAAGTGCATATTCAAAAGTTCTCCAAATGTATATGATATTTTGTAATAAAAATGGCGCTATAAATAATAAAGGACGTATAGTACTACTACACTACATGCAATACTCACTACAGTAACATACTCCTTTTTGAATTTTTTCTAGTTGCTTTCTTCTTGTTTTTATGCTTTTGATTTGCTCAATATATCCTGATTCATGCTTGTACTGTTGATGTCGAAGCCAGAGGCTATTGTAGTCTTTAGCCTTATCAAGTTTTGTTCGTTTGGTGGATTTTGATTCATTTCAACTAATATCAGTTTCAAGGACTTCATTAACTATATTTTCTGTATTTTGGTTTGATTGAGCGTTGCGGTCTATATGTTATTGATTTTGTACATTTAGAGTGGTTATGGTTTGTAGTTTCTTCTAATATGTTGAGGTTATTAGATGTATGTGAATACAAAGGAACGCGTGGATAAATTGTAAGGTAGAAAATATATTTTAAATACTGAAGTGTAAATACAAGTAGGAATATAATTGAGCTGATAGTAGGAATATAAATTGGTTTTATCTAAGATAAGCCGTTAAGTAGTTTTCAGTAATTGTTGAGTTAATTATTGCTATTACGGGTGAATGATCTGAAGAGAGTTCCACAGAAAATTTGATTTTGACATATCTTGGCGAGATGTTTTTGATTATGAAGAAATTTAATAAGTCAGGTAGTTTGTTATTGTCAGTGGGCCAGTAAGTGGGTTCGTTCGTACTGAGGTAATTAAATCTGTTGGTGTTTATACTGTTCAGTAGATTTTTACCTCCTACTGTAGTAAGTCTGCTGCCCCATTGGGTATGTTTAGCGTTGTAGTCTTCTCTTGCTATGAATCTATTGCCGAGGTCTTCGAGGAAGTTATCGAAGTCCTCTTTAGAGATAGAATGTCTAGGAAGACAATATACTGCTGACATCGTGATTGGACCATGCCAATTTTCTATCGCTACGTTTGTGGCTTTGAGGTAGTCCTTCTGGAATGATGGAAGCTCATAATGTTTTATGATGGTTTTTATGATAATTCCGATGCCGCCATAGGCTTTTCCGCTGGGACGTTGGGTATGATAGAAGTTATAACCATTTATTTTTAGGTAATTTTTAGCGGTGAAGTGGGTTTCAGATATGAGCATTACATCAATTTGTTGTTGTTTTAAGAAGAATTCTAGTTCGTATTTGTGCTGAGCTAGACCGTTGGCATTCCAAAGAGCTATGTGTAATGGTTTTATTTTACGTCGCAATGTAGTTTACTCACAAGGAGTGTAAGCAGTGATACCAAGCTTTTAAATTGCTCTGATTGTTTTTCGATTAATTTTTCGAGCCTATCGAGGTTATTCGTGCTTTGTGGACTGGGAACTCGGACTGGAATATTTTGGGAATGTTCATTATGTATTATCGGTCTGCTTTGTACTCTTTGAACTACCATAGGAGATTTAAGGAGTAGATAGTTTTTGTGGGGTGAGTGTTGGAATCGTGAGATCCTTTACTCTGGGTTTGGGGTATTTGTTGTTATATAAGTTCTTGTAGGCTGAGCAGCCTTTGTAGTTCGCAGGGTGCTCTCCTTGTCAGTGGATACATTTCGCAGGAGTTTCTACTGATTTAGTGCATTGATCTGTAGAATAAGGATCTGCACATTTGACGTAGCAGTAATTGCGGTTGCAATATTTTTGCGCGTGGCCGTATCTCTGACACCTTTTACACTGATCTATCTCTTTTTTTGTAAAAGATGGTTCGAATTTTATTACTGAGGTCATTAATCGGTTTATATTATACATTTCTTTGTTGCTTGACTTTTGCTTTAAATCAACAAAGAATAAAGATAGTGGGTTTTTTGTGATTCTGTGTCTTATATTGCTGATATTGGTAACTTCATGGCCAAGATTTTAGAGTTCGTATTTCAGTTCGTCTAAGTTAGCAGAGTGGTGGATGTTGCGTAGTACCACTCGAAAGGGTCTTTCTTGTTTTAGTTGATAAGTGTGGAATTTAGAGTTCAGGGTTTTTAGCACCTTTGTTAGTTTTCTATAGGAATCTGGATTAGTCGGCAGAATTGTAACCTGATTGTTTTTGATTTTTAATTGATAATCTTCTTTGTTGATGTCTTTCTCGATGGATTTGATTATTGTTTGAATATCGATGACGTCATCGATGAAGATCCCTAGGGGAGGAGGAGTCTTTTGGTTTTGTTGGCTTGGTGATGTTTCTATGATATCCATAGAGTCGTGTGTGGATTCTAGTAGTTCGAATCGGTTGTAAGTGAAGATATTCATATTTTTGTTGGGTGAGTCTAGCTTGCGTTTTTTGTTGTCATTTGTATGGTTTGTGAGGTGGGATAGTTCGTCCTTTTGCCACGGAGGGGGAAGAATAAAGCGATTATAGCTTTACTCGAGTGAGCTAGTTCCAGATGTTTGGGCCATCTTCAAGCTAGTTAATTCAAATTGAAATAACTAGTCGAGAGGCTATGATTCGGATTGGAGATTAGAAGAGTCTGATTATTCACTACTAAGTTTAGAAGCACTTGTTTTATTTTGATTTCACTTCACTTTCGACGGAGGATCGTCACTTGTATTGTGAACTGCACTAGGCACTAGACACACACGTGTTCACGCTTCGGCAGTCGACGGCTGAATGAATAGGAACAGTGACTATAGGTAAATGACTTCCGTAGTCAGGAACCATTTCATAATTTTCCTATACCGAGATGCAATTTATCTAGTACAATGTATTACTTTTAACCATTCGCTGATTATTACTCACTAACATTTTAGTTCAAGAACCATTTATTATTATAAAATCACTTCGACAATTGACTGAATGTATAGAACTCACGGAAGGGTTTGTTAATACATTTTGATTCAACGCGCTCTCCTCGAGACTCCTTTTCGCTTATTTATTATGGACCTTATTATTTTTCTAACGTAGAAGTAGGAAAATTGAGAATATTTTCTGTCTTTATTCGGTTATCTGATGTAGATATCAGATCATACCATAAATAATATATATTGTCTCTTATTTTTTATTTTAAATTTGTAAGCTAAGATCAAATGGCCGAGATCTACACTCATACAAAAGAAGTATTACACATAGCATCAATAAAAAAATCATTGACACTAACAAAGATAGTTGTGGAAAATAGAAGATGATACATACAAAAGATATAAACAAACATCATAAAATTTTTTCATTTTGAAATTACATACATATGTATATAAACATTACGTATAAAAATGTTTCTTATGGAATACTAATACTTCTGCTTTATTAATCTTTACGATTCGACATTTCTGTAATCTCAACTATCAGCTGTAAAATATGCTATACACCTTAAAATCAGTAAAAATGTAAAAATATAAATACTTTATTTAATATAAATTTATATAAAATAAAATTATGCCACGTTCAAAGTATATAAATTATAATTAATATATTATTATAATTATCATATTGTATAACTTACTTTTATTACTATTACATTGCAGCGATATCTAAGCTCGCTCTTAACACCGGTATATGATAAACTTGGATTTGAGGATAAGGAAAATGATGACCACGTCACCTTGTTGTTCAGATCACACATTCGCAAGTGGGCATGTAAAGTAAACATAGCAAACTGCAAATCTCGAGCTTTATCTTATTTTAATGCTTGGGCCAACAATGAAATAACAATGGCAAGGTCAATATTATTTCTAATTAAATAACGTAATTTTCAACGAAAGTTTTCAAGTTTACAATTGAATTGCTCAGTATTTAGAAATCCTATATGTCTATACAATATATATTATTATATATTACCATATATTAATGAAAATTTTACATTAACTAACAAAAGTTTACTTTATTTTATACTTATTAAGTTTTATTTTATATATGTCATTAATAGAATCATATATTTAATACAAGATTATTTTTATTTTTATATACTTCAATTTTATTATATATTGTTTTCATAAAAATACGCGCACAATAGGACATTTTATGGCACTTATTTAAGTATATATTAACAAAATATTATTATTTCAATATTCAATATCGAAATATCGAATATTGCCGCAATTGCTTTATACAATTTTGCAAATTAAAGCTACCATTTTTATTTGAGATTTAAACTGAATCAATTAAAATACTTTATTACGTGTATCATTTGATAATTAAAAAAAGAATAGAGTGGACAGTATCGCAAAAATTGTAAAATATAATGAAGTTATCTTAAATATATAAAATATATCTTAAATTAAATCATCTGAAACGTTGATAAACAAGGTTATACGTATTAAGAATGTTATATTCTTTGAATTTCTGAATTACATAAATTTTTTATCATAAATAACTATGCAGAGTTACATTGTTTCGCGCCTTAAACAATTGAAGCTCTTTTTCAAATATCTCAAATACTTTGACATAAGGAGTCTCATTTTGATTATTTGCGTTTATTATTTCAATTTGTGTAAAAGTTATATTTGCGACATTTTCACTGCTATTACGCAAAGTGTTAATTTATCGCAGAGCCAAATATAATTTCCTACATGTGTTCGGTACAGTACAATACATAGTTCTATAATAAAATCAATACAGTACTATAATAAAGTTTTCTATCTCTTATCTTATTAAGTTTCCTTTTTGCAAATATATATAAGGAGGTTTGCGGGAGATACTACTGTATTTTCAAACTATGCTAAAACAGATGTTCAACGGATATTATTTTTCAGCTTTCCACCCAATATTCGTAGTGTATCGTATTGCACGGCTGCTGAACAGAATGATCCTGAATCCTGGAATCGTTTGTGGGGACTTTATTCAGATACGACATTTCCTGAACAAAAGTTAATAATTCTCCAATCTTTAGCCTGTGCTACTAAAGACGAATTTCTTGACCAGTAAGTTTTTATTTATTAATTTTTATATATAAAACATTAAGAACAAATATGGATTGAGGCCAGTTTTTTCGAATTTGAGTTTATAGTATCAATTGACTTTACTAAGCTATATTAATCATGCAAAAATGGAGTAATTCATATTTCACAAATCAAATAGTAGTATATTAAATAATAGCAATAATAGTAGATAATATAACGGAATCATTCAATTCAATATTACTCAATATTTTGATCTCGCGTTTATTTTAAGCAATCAACTACTCAGTTTCTTAAATGTTGGGGTTAATTCATTTTTGTCCTCATGTAATCTGTAGAGTATTACAAAAAGTAATGTTTAAGACATTATGATTATATTCTCATTTGACTCAATAAAAAAATTAATATATAATACGAATAGTTGGTTTAATGATATAATTAATACTAAACAATGTAATAGGTAATTGACTGTTTAAATAATTTTGTGATTTTTGTGAAGTGTATGTTTCTAATTAATATTTTGCAACTCCTGCACATATTTTCAGATTTGTGTCAAACTATACAAATGTGACCACGATAGTTGTACCGTATTATACAAAATCTTTTATACAATACACATAATATATGTATAAGAAGAGTTTCCATACGTTAACATATATGTAGTTCTTCGGAATTCGAGTGTATTTTCAATAGTACATTGCGTTTTGTTCTAACGCGATATATCAAGAAAATTCCGATTCATATTTTTAGGCCACACCTGAATTTCCTGAAAAAGTTTCAAGAATTTTCAATGTTCACAAAACATCGGAACAAAGGCCAACATACTATCAAAGACACGTTTAAAATCTAGAGAACCACTAATATGTCATCTAATAAACATCGTGATAGTGTAAAATTTAAAAGTTCTCATAAGTATACATATACTTTCGTGAGTCACTTTTAGTAAGTCTTATAATCAATAATGAGTTAGTAAGTTCTATAATCCACGAAAAACACAAAGATTTATTTTCACGTTTCTAAAAGATATTCTCGATATCTCTTCCTCCCATTTCAATATAAAGTGTTGTAAATTTGTATACTCTACTCAATGTACTTTTTCAAAAGAAAACATATTTTCCATGTTTTACATTACACGACATATATCAGAATATTGTAGTAGTATGTTTTTTATTCCATTATCGTATGTTCACAGTCTTATTATCTGTTGCTAAACCATGAATATTCATGCAAATGCACAATTTCAGAGAATGCGAGTAGAGTAATGAAACCTCGATAAAAATGTACATTAGATGATTATAAAACTGTGTTCTCTATTTCGCATCTTTTGTATTTTAATAATTGTTGAAGTATGTGAATTTCTTAAGAAATGAGTTTTGTAGTATATTTTCATTTTCAATACATAGTAAGGTTCCTATGCGATTTTATTATACATTGAACGATGTTTCTTTCACTTTCTGTTTTCTTCTTTCTAGTATAACATCGAAAGGATTGAAATTTAGAATACGTTCATTGGATATTTTTTATTTCTTTAGATGAGCACTATACATATGTACATAAACTACACTGCTCTCCCTAGTAAAATTATCCTACTTACAATTTTGAAACTGAGGAAAACTGAAGTTTTTTGTTGTTTTCTTTTTTGTACCAGTTTTGTTTTTCTTCATTCAGTTTTCTTCATTCAATACTTATGCCATTATTTTGTAAAAACATGTATAATATATTTGATATGTAAAAAACACGGGGCAATATTTCTATATATCTTAAAAAATAAGCAAATGCTAAACATTTCAGTTAAAAGTACAAAGACATCGTAGTCAATCAAAGATAAATACGTAGTACATAATAAATTTTAGATATTTTGTTGTAAAAGCTTGTGCAGGATGTTAAAAAGTTATTTGTCATGACTGTTAGACTTTTATTTCTCGTGACGACTTCTACACGACGCAATAAAATAATTTGTCCTCACACTTCAAGAAGCAGGTCAATTTTGTAGTAACTCTTTTCAAGTGTGAAATAATTTTTGAACACCATATACATATCTCATTGTTAACTCTTACATGTAGAGTGTATTACGTTTACTTATTTATCTTTTTTTTTTCTAAGGTTACTTCACACAGTACTCTCAAATAAGCAGGTACGATTTGAAGATAGTTCAAGCGTTTTCACTTCCGTTATTAATTCGGGGCCGAAGGGAGTCGAATTCGTAATAAATTTCATTGAAAAAAATTACGAAAAAATGATCAGCTAGTAAGTAAAGTATTGTATGTAAACTATACAAAAATTATTTGGCTTTCGCAGTAATAATTAAAATAATTTTGCAATATTTTTTTTGCAGCTTCGAGCAAATTTCCAGCGTCAACAGTATCGTAAACGCGATTGGGAAAAAAGTATTCACAAACAAAATTTATGCAAAGGTAATTTATTCTTTTTGTATAATCATTATATTCGTTCCAAACGAATCATTCTTTTGAAAAGATTATTATACCTAAATATGAGATTTCTATCATGATATTGGATATGCGAATCTTTTATTTATCTTAAGATTCTGCAATGTGTAGCATAAATTTTAAACCAGACCTGTCTTGCATAATTGAGGTAATATTATGTGGTAATATAATATTAGTGCCATTCCACAAGTTACAAATTAGCTGATTATTTAATTTAAGAAAAAATTATAAACTTGTAAAGATTTGTAACTTGTCAAGAATTGTAATTTGTTAATTTATTAATATTATTAATTGTTAAATTGGTTATTCAAGAATGCTCAGATAGTCATTTTTTATAATTATTTCTGAGATTAACCTCGCTTTCTATAAGTGTGCCTAATTCTAATGAACGAGGGTATATATTGTAATTCCTCAACAATGTAAAATTTAACATCGTTATTTCACATTCTTCGAATGTTATCGATTAAATTTTAACTAATCATTCTTTTCGCAGTATGTCGAGTTACTCAATTTCTTAAACAAGAAACAGCCAATGGAAAACTTCAAGGCTTTCTCGGATTACGCAAAACACGAATTAAAATGGGGTCAAGAGAATATCCCAGGGATATTCCAGTGGATCGAGGAACAATATCCATCGATGAATTATCGTTTACCAAAATCATTTTCTCCATTAAGATACAATATTACATTGTCTCCATATTTTGCCGAAAACAATTTTATATTTACTGGCAGAGTACAAATAGAAATGAAACGTAACGTAGATTATATATCCCATATAGTCCTTCATTCCAGCAAACTTGAAATCACAGGGCTCTCACTGCAACCGAAAAACTCTACTTTAAACAATGAAAACAGCGTAAGCGGTCTGCAACAAAATAATGATACTGAGACGCTCACAATATTCATGAAGAGATTCATTCAAGCTAACGAACTTGTCCTTGATATCATATTTACTGGTAAATTGAACGATGATATGATAGGATTTTATCGAAGTTACTATATCACCGATGAAGGAAACATTCGGTGAGTAAGGACTTTAGAGTAAGATTTTAAAACAAACAATTAGATTCCGGATATTTATGCAAATTCATATTTTTACAAATACAAATAAAGAAATAAAATCTAAATATTCTAAATCGAATATTTTAGTATTATCTCTGCCGGTATATTTGTACCTATTGGAATTTTATATAAATGCAGAAACACTCATAGTCGTATTCTGTAAACAATACTTCAATTGTTTCATGTTAAATTATTTCTTTTTAGTCACTCAGACGTCAGAAAATGAACAAAAATGGACTTACTATCTTTTCCGCATAATTTTCATATATTCCAATTATTAAAATGGAATAAGAGTTTCTGTTTCACAAATAAGTCCACAGTCCACAACAATATAATATATGTATATATATAATACTAATATATAAAGTTATATATGTATTATATATATATTAATATATATTAAAAGATTTATATACGTATTAATTAATTAAATCCAAGTATATTAAATTACGTATCATTTAGTAGTACTTTCAGATTACAAAAATCACAAAAATTTTATATAGGTATTATTATAAAAATGAAATGTGTAGAGTGTAGAGTGTAGAGTGAAATGTGTATGTGTAAAGAAATACTTCACTGGAAAATAAGGACATGTGTCAATACATCTTACATAGCCACTTTACACATGAAATTAACATTTTATTTATTTCATATAATTAATTAATTCTAGGTTTTATATTGTAGTATTCTATTTTTATTCGAATCTCTAATTTAACAAATTTTGATATGGAAACAAACAACTCATAACGGAATTTAAACTGTTGTGGAATTTAAACTAAAAGAAATAAAATGTTATAGTCAACGCAACGTTTATTTTTAGTAATTATTTGCTTAAAAAAAACAAACGATCAATTATTTCAACAAGATTAACAATTGATAATTTACGTATTTTATACTCAATGAATTATATTTATTTATTTTCCCTAAAATCGAGACAATGTAATGCACATGAAGAATTTATTCAATTACTTCGATTTATATTTTCATGAAGAATTAGTTGTTACTTGTAATTAATGTAATTGTAGTTTCCTAATATCCTTCCTTGATTTTAGTTGGTTGGCTGCGACTCAGTTTGAAGCAACTTATGCGAGACAGGCTTTCCCTTGCTTCGATGAACCAGCTTTCAAAGCAAAGTTTGTAATAAACATGGAAAGACCTAAGGATTATAAGGTGCTGAGTAATATGCCTAGAGATTCGCTAATTCCACTGATGTAAGTATGCACAGAGAAATATAAACATCATGATTATTTAATAAAAAAAATAGAAGCAATAATATACTTTAAGAAAAGCAAATATTAAGTCAGAGTCATTTATATACAATAATACCATTATGATTTATTAATACAAAAAATTATCAAATTCTAATATTTTCGACAATGAAAAATTATAAATTAGTTTCATTTTCATGCATCTACATTGTTGTATATTTCTGTAAATCTATACTGCCCTATATTTTTTATGTAAATATGTATAGGGTTAACATTACGATTAGGGTTAGGGGTGTGTAATGAATCTTCACTGAGATTAGCCATCGTTGTTAGACAATCGAGGTAATGTTGATTAGCACAAGTGTGAGTATTACAGAATCGATAAGTAACCGCGGTGATTAGACACTAATAACAATGGTCTTAGGTTCGATAACGAATCCGTGGTCAACGGCATAGTAAATGTACTTTCCTCCAAAGTCTAAGTCTGACTCTTGGTTAAAATAAGACGTGACAATATTCACTGATCGTAAAGACGTTGTTTTTCTCGCGAATGAGATCGCACGAGAATGTTTTCCGTAGCAATATTTCTTTTTATTTTTTAATTTTGTAGATTATTTACAATCAATTCTCATACAGAATTTTAAGTAAATCTTTTTGGCGTGGTACTGTAACTTGGATTATAAAAGTTTATAGTATGTTTGATTCTAGTTGAATCTAATGCTTCAATCTAAGGGGTGTTTCCTTTTTAGCCTGCGGATCTAATCCGTCTTGTCAAGTAACTGAGTAACTAATGGGTTTTTGTGGTTGTTAACTCTTATATTATATCTGTTTCTGAACTTGGATATTTCTTCTTTGATTGTGAGTATCTTAAGGTCGTGATGTATTGTTTCGTTGGTAACATACCAAAGTGCATCTATTAAGGATCTTAGAGTTTTTGATTGGAATCGTTGGAGAATTTCTATGTTGCAGTTGCTCGCTGTTCCCCATAGTCAGATCCCATAGGTCCAAACAGGTTTTAATATGGCTTTGTATAGAATTATTTTACTCTGCATGTTTAAGTTGGAGCGTCTGCTAATCAACCAGCAGAATTTTTTTAGTTTTGTTTTCAATTCTTTGGATTTATTTACGATGTGCTGTTTCCATGTCATTCTTTTATCTAGAATCATGCTCAGATATCTGACTGAATCTTTGTTTGGTATTGGAATATTATTTATGGCCACTTGTAGGCAGGATTGTTTTCGCAGTGTGAAAGCGATATGACTGGATTTATTTTCATTTATTTTGAAGCGCCATTTGTGGAAACACTCTTCCATAGAGTCGAGACATCGCTGGAGAGTTGAGGAGGCAATTATCGGATTTGAGTGGGCTGGTAATAAAGCTGTGTCATCAGCAAATGTCGTTGTGGTTATCACTGTTAAGCTTGGTAAGTCGGCAGTGTAGATGATGAATAGCAGAGGTCCGAGGACACTGCCTTGGGGTATGCCAGCTTTAGTAAGCATCTTCTCAAACAGTTTGGACAAAGTGGGTAGAAGACTAATTGGGCGATAAGAGCTAGTTTCGCGTATTGGTTTTCTAGGTTTAGGGACAAGGGTAATTAATGATATTTTCCTGGATTTAGGATAGTATTCAAGGTGAGGAATTGCATTAAAGATAAAGATAATGAGAGCGATGCCTTTTTTGGGAAGCTCCTTGATAGCTTTGTTATTTATCTGATCATGTCCCGATGCTTTCCTGGGGTTTGGGCGACGATTGAATTCTATAACTTCCAGAGATGAGAAATGTTCAATAGGAGGAGACATCTGGAAGGGAGAGTGCATGTATTGCGTTATTTCGGCGGCAATGGCAGAGGAATACGGTTTAAAGACATCAGTTAGGTGGTTTGCAAACCAGTTGGCTTTTTGTATAGGGCTACGCGCCCATCCACCTTGCGGACAGCGAATTGAAGGGATTATTTGCGGAGGATGAGTGAGTTTCCTCGATGCCTTCCGTAGTGAGAAGTTAGAGTCAGCTGTGGGAGACAGATTAGCAAGATGTTTTTAAAAACAGTCATTTTTGTAATTTTTAATGATTTTGGTTAGTTTTCTTGTTGCGTTATTTAGCTAACGCTTGTCTTCAGGCGTTCTATGAATTTGACATACTCAACTAAGTCTACGTTTTCCTGCGATTTTTATTAATGTGTAATGGCGGTATTTATGTTTATTGACAAAACACTTAGTAGGGGTGGAAGAACGGATCGCGTTTATTATGCTGGTGTTTAATTATTCCGTGGCTGCTTCTATATCTTCGTTCGTTTTTAGGGACATTGAGGCTGATGTTGAATGATAGAATACTTCCCTAAAGAGCTGCCAGTATGTGAGTTGGATATGAATAAAGCCATTCACTTGGTTTACGATAATTGTTGAATTAATTGTTGCTATGACGGGTGAATGAACTGAAGAGAGTTCTGCCAGGAGAGTTGATTTGGACGTATCTTGGCGAGATGTTTTTGGTTATGAAGAAGTCTAATAGGTCAGGTAGTTGATTAGTGTCAGTGGGTCAGTAAGTGGGTTCGTTTGTACCGCGGTAGTTAAGTCTGTTGGCGTTTATGGATTTCAAAAGGTTTTTGCCTCTTACTGTGATATGTCTGCTACCCCATTGGGTGTGTTTAGCGTTGTAGTCTCCTCCAGCTATGAATCTATTGCCCAGGTTTTCGAGGAATTTATCGAAGTTTTCTGTGGAAATAGAACATCTAGGAGGACAATACACTGCTGATGGGGTGATTGGACCATGCCAATCTTCTATCGCTACGTTTGTGGCTTGAAGGTAGTCCTTCTGGAATGATGGAAGCTCATAGTGTTTTATGCTGGTCTTGACGATATTTCCGATGCCGCCATGAGCTTTTCCGCTGGGACGTTGGGTATGATAGAAGTTATAACCATTTATTTTTAGGTAATTTTTAGCGGTGAAGTGGGTTTCAGATATGAGCATTACATCAATTTGTTGTTGTTTTAGGAAGAGTTGAATTTCGTATTTATGCTGAGCTAAACCGTTAGCATTCCAATGAGCTATGCGTATTCATTTTATTTTACGTCCGTTGTAAGTAATGATAGCAAGTTATTAATTTGCTCTGTTTGTTCGACGATTAATTTTTCAAGTCTATTGAAGTTATCTGTGACTTGTGAACTGGGAACACTATTTTTTGGTCGAGCACTATGGATTTTCGGACCGCTTTGATTTCCTTGAACTGCCTGTGCGTAGGAGATTGAAGGGGTAGTGAATTTTTGTGGGTTAAGTGCTTGATTGGTTAGGTCCTTAACTATGGGTTTGGAGTACTTATTATTATACAAAGTCTTGTAGGCTATGCAACCTTTATAGTTCGCAGGATGCTCTTCTTGACAAAGGATGCACTTTGCTGGGGTTTCTGAAGATTTAATGCACTGATCTGTAGGGTGAATGCCTGCACATTTAACGCAGCGGTGGTTGTGGTTGCAATATTTTTGCGTGTGGCCAATATTTTACTTCATGGCCATGATTTGAGAGTTCCAGTTTCAGTTCATGTATGTTAGCTGAGTGGTGTATGTTACGTAGTACCATACGAAAAGGTCTTTCTTGTTTCAGTTGATATCTGTGGAAGTTTACGTTCAGAGTTTTTAGTAGCTTTGTCAATTTTCTGTAGGAGTCTGGATTGGCCGGCAGGATTTTAACCAGATTGTTTTTAGTTTTGAGTATTTAACTCTCTTTGTTAATATGTTTCTTTATAGACTTCATCATTGTTTGAATGTCGATAATATCATTAATGAGGATTTGTAGGGGAGGAAGAGTTTTTGTGTGTTTTGAATTGTTGATGTTTCAGCTGCGTCCATAGAATTGTCTGCAGATTTTAATATTGCGAATCTGTTGTGAGTGGTAATGTGTCTTGTTGACGGTTCATTCTGAATAGTGTTTACATTTTTTTTTATTGAATCAGGCTTTCGTTTTTTGATGCTGTTTGTGTGATTTGGAAGGTGGGTGATATTATCCTTTTGCCACGGAGGAGGTAGAACGGTGCGATTGTAGTTTTGTTCATGAGGGCCTGATCTGGTTACTTGGGCCATCTTCAAGTTAGTTAATTCAAATTGAAATAACTAGTCGAGAGGCTATGATTAGAGTTAGAGATTTGAAGTGTTGGATTTTCCACGAGTAAGTTTAGAGAACACTTTGTTTCTGTTTCAACTCACTTTCGACGGAGGGTCGTCACTTATTGTGAACTTCACTGGGTACTAGACACACGCGTGCACGCTTTGTAGTCGAAAGAAAACTCGTATGATGGTGCAAAGGAAAACAATGGTGGCGTGTGTGTAAGGGCACGAGATCATCGGATTCGTCGAGAAAAGTCTTCGCTCGGAAAGTGAGGGAAATGGACGGTGCTGTTAATTGGTTAATTTTTAATGTGGTGGTTAGAAAAGTATGCGTAGCCGCCCTTGAGAGGAAGTTGCTAGCGGGAAGCGTCGTTTGTGAGGAAAGCAGATCTCCCGTATCTTCCAGTAGTAGGTGACAGATTTACGGACTGTTAGGATAAAGACTGTTTGTCAATTTGAAGGATCTTAGTTAACTAAATCCTAAGATTTATAGCGGGTTTTCAGGTTAGCTGAACATGTACTGTGAATGATACATCGACACTTGAAAATCATCTTCCTCGAAGAATAGGGTCTGTGTGTGGCGAGTTACGCGGCAGAGACAGTTGGAATGTTTACTGTTAGGTGTCGGTACAATTATTTCTTTTTAAGGAGAGCTATACAATTCTATACCTCTGTTGGGTAAAACGTTCATCCGTGACCGTGGGTACGTTCGGCGACTAATTGTCAACTCGAGCCCAAGCTCCTTATCGCAAAATCTCGTACAATTATAATCGGCTTAACTTATAAAGATGAAAGTATTGGGGATTGTCGAAAGTATTCCAAAGGGAAGGCCCGGTATCCTTTTATCTCCGTTATATGTATATGCTACATCGCTGAGTACGAATTACGTAGCACCACACAGTGCAAACTCTTAATACGCAGTATGTTCTTTTTTTTGTGATACAAACATAAAGACAGTTTTGATAGTGTGAGATTGAATCAAAGTGTAGTGAATCTGAAAGCTATTTTCTTGTAAAATAACTGGAGATATGATGTAATAAAATATTACGTTCTCTTTTGTACTTTTTGATTGTGCCCGATTAAACATTATACGTTAATATTATTAAGATCTACATTAAAGACTAACGTAGTCTTAATACAACATTTAATTTCCAATCGTTTTTGGTCAATTTGCATTGCCGAACATTTCTTTAGCAGTGTAATTATAACAAGGTTTTCCAAGGATTTTTCCATATCTTCATCATTTTCTTCTTTCACTGGCCGCTTACAATCATATGAAGTTTTGTAGAAATCGGTGCATTTATAATAGCACGTTATGATTTTTCTAAGTCATTATAATGTTGTTTATATACAACAGCTCATAGAAGAACATAAGCTTTGATATATAATAAGCATTATAATAATGGAATAGTGATAGTTTAGATATTTTTGTGGTTTTTGCGAAATATATACTTATACCAAATATCTTGTAATTTATAACAACAGATTTGTTTTAAATTTTCGCAATATAATCATGATAGTCGGATTACATCACAATATTAATAAAAATGACTGATATAAGACACACAGTACATATTCATCAAAGGTGTTTACACGTGTCCTTTACTTGTCTGAATCACTGTATATCTCTGATTTGTGAATGAGCTCCTGTAAAGTATCTGTTATTCCAATACATTTTTTATATCTAGGTAAAACAATTTGTATATTACTTCACGTTCCTAAATAATATTCGTTTAAACAACACGTTATTCCTCTACTTGGTCTTTGGGCTAATGGGTTAATAGATTTATATTTGTTATAACAGGAACATTTTACGAAAATGTAATATATACATTCTAACTTGTATTTTCAGTACATCCAATCGTGTTGTAGAAACTTTTAAAGAAACAGTCAGTATGTCAACATACCTGGTGGCATTTGTAGTCAGCGACTTTGATCCTACAATAAATACATATTTAGGAGTAAACATATGGGGTAGACCCAATATTGCTCAGAAAGGCTATTTAGCCGAAATCGCAGCAAGGAGAATCCTTGATTATCTTCAGATGGAAACAAACCATGAATATACATTGCCAAAATTGGATTTAGTCGGAATTCCAGATTTCTCAATGGGTGCTATGGAAAATTGGGGCCTTGCTACGTTCAGGTAAATTGTATTGAGTTATTTTAAAAGAATTTGTATCTAAATTAATCATTCATGAAGGATTCATTTTGTTCAATTTCTAACTGATTCATAAATGAATATAAAGGAATTCATTTAATTCTTTGGTTTAGTGGGTATCAACTTGATCTTATTATCATTAGACAAGATACATTTAATGAAATGTGTAAATTACTTTCACAGAGAGTACGGACTCTTTTATGACAAGAAAGTAACATCAGCTAAACAGAGGATCTATATAATAACTATAATTGCTCACGAGATCGCGCACATGATGTATGGAAATCTGGTCACCTGCGATTGGTGGGAATACTTATGGTTGAACGAGGGTTTCGCCGAATATATGCAATGGCGTCTTGCTGAAATGGTAAGCCTTTATTAAACATGTTAGATCCCTTCGACCGTAATAAACATTCGACATTCATATACGTTACTATGAATATTTCTGGTCTGTTGAATATTATGTGGTTTGGTAGTGTGTTATTTTTTAATATCACAAAGTGAGTTGTAAATGTTTCAGGGAATGCATCTATACATTAAAATAAATAAAAAACGACATATGAACATATGTCTTACGTAGTTTTCGAGTTATAGATGATACTTCACTCCCTGATGTATGGACATGCATTTATACCTCATCCTGTATACAGTTAAACTGCCATTTTTCTTTGATAATTATGCCAATATTCAACATATCAACGTGTTAAACTGTCTTATTCTAGGCTATAGTTGCATTTGTAGGACCAGAACGATAAAATTTTTTGTTAAAAAGGTAGTCTTTCAGTTTATAACATGAAATAACTGTTTTTTTCAACTATTATATCATATTCTTTATTCGTTTTATTGAACACGAAAGTGTCTGTGCGTTTTTGAAAATTTTTGTCTCTACATCACTTACACTTCATATCTCAGTTTGAGATTATCAAATCGAAACAAACGGCAATAAAACTTTAGCTGCTATTAGCGATTTAATTGCACTCTTTTTTCAATAGCCTGCGTAATGAACTAAGCAACCAATATTTCTATACTAATTTCGGAAGCGATCTACTCTAGATCTTTTTTTTTTGGTACAATAAACCCGTAGATAAAATAAATAATTTAATTAAGATATATTTTTAAACCAAAGATATTTTTTAAACCATGCTCTACTAAAAAATATAACAGCTACAAAATTCATTACAGTTCGAATCAGACTTTGGTTACAACGACTTATTTGTGGTTGAAGAACTACAGCCAGCGATGGAAGAAGATGCCTTGCTGACAACGCATCCCATGAGTAATGCAGTTACTACACCTGACGAAATCGAAAAAACTTTTGACGGCATTACTTATGGAAAATGTAAGTAATTGTGAGATTTTTATAGTTTAGAATATGATGAATTAGTAACCAGGTATTTTTCAAATACTACCAAGGAATTCTTAACCGATATATATTGATCTCTGTCAAATAATTCACGAAATGGTTTATCTAAAGTAACTGCTATATTCATATAATATAGGATACCTGTGCAGAACGGTATACTTAGGTTTTTAAGTTTCTAACTTCTTACTTTACGAAATATTATATAATTAAAATTGTATTTATTACAATAAATGTCCACATAATAAATATAAAATAAGAGAAATTGAATCCAAAATCCAAACAAAGTACTTGAATTAATAATGAAACCAGATCAGACCTAGACGGGTTAACAGCGATAATATTGAAAATCGTTAAGTTGCTTCTGTTCATAGCCCGTCCAAGCGTCATATACTCACCTACCACATCGTATACACCATACATAATTTTCATTTAAGTGAATTACATCATATTTCAAATAATATATACTCGAAAGTCGTTTTTATGACTATTTCTCTCAGGTTCGTCTGTTTTGATTATTTTGTTTTAATTTACTAACGCCTGAATATGATAAAAATAGGTAATTTGAATTACTTACTAATGAAGATAAGCATGACATAGAATTTTACTTTGGTACGCAGATTTTTATAGATCCCTCTAACAGTACTGTGCAAAAGTTATGTAAACTGTACTTTCAAAATAAACTTTCAAACAGGAAGAATTGAATGGTCTCGAAAAGAGCACAATTCGATGTCATTAGGTTTTTTTGCATGCGAGCGCGTAATGGGCATATGAAGATCAATTATGTTTCTTTAAGTAGATTTTTGCAGTTCACTTTTTTAAATCTCAAACATTTGAACAAATAATCCAAATCCGTGTTATATTAATTATAGTAAAATGTTTGTGAACATAGTTTTATCTCGGTAGAATTAGTGTTCTAAATTGCGACACCTAAAATTTAATTACTCATTGTCGTTAGTGATACTTTCAAATTATACTGTTTACTTTTTTAATTGTTATATACTTACAATTATATCAACTTCTGTTAGCTCCACCATCGTATGTAAATTGAATTTAATTACTTCTAATAATCTAATATAATAAATAATATTCAATCATTCTAATATAATAAATAATAAAAATAATAAGATAATTAAATATGCAAATAATAATACATTAACAACTAAAGATACAACATAAAAATTCTCATACTAAAATAAAATATAATTGTTTCTATATTTATGTACACTAGGATGAAAAATAATTTGTTAAATAGTTATTGATGTAGGATCTTTAGTTATTAGTTTATTTAAAATGGATTTAAACAGGTGTAGGTTAAACAGGAAACGATGGTTATTTAACGTGAACTAAATACAATAATGTGCTATAATTAAGACAACTAAATAGTTAATTTACAATCCTCGTTATCCCGGTTCCAACACTCTCTCTCGTGTAGACCACACTCTCTCGACAATGCAATTCACACTCTCTGACTTCTCAACTCGCACTGACTGTTAATTCGTCTTTCTCCCTTAGCATCCCTTTGTCTTTTCTCATAGCCCCACCACACACGTATTCCGCAACCGTTCATGGCCAGGGTCACGTAGGCCTTTTTTCCGCGTAACTATTCGATTGAAGGACCGACGATACATTATGGACCTGTCGGCACTTAAGCTTTCTCACGATATTGTTTATGGTTCACCCGATATCTCTTAGGCCTTTCGTCCACGATAACGATTGATAACAATTCATTAATTTTGCTTTGTCCAGAAAATAAATATTTTATCGTTGAATAGCCTTCTGTAAATAAAAATATATTCATTGCTTAATATAATATCTACCGAACATTGTCTGCAACCATTACTAATTACCTTTTATTATAATAAAATTCAATTTCATTTAATTCAACCGTGTTCATAAGAATTAGCATTTTACTATTAAAAGTAAATATTTTTACAGCGGCTAGTGTCATACGAATGATACAAAAATCACTGAAACCAGAAACCTTCAAAGAAGCTATGTACCTGTATTTGGACCGACATAAATACCGTACTGCAACTCCAAACGATCTTTGGAAAGCTTTCGATGATGCGATGATGAAAACAAATGATTTACACTGCTGGTTGAATATGTCAA
Organism: Bombus pascuorum; assembly: GCF_905332965.1. Lineage (NCBI taxonomy): Eukaryota > Metazoa > Arthropoda > Insecta > Hymenoptera > Apidae > Bombus > Bombus pascuorum. The sequence continues at coordinate 20,833,253 of NC_083489.1, read as the reverse complement.
ATTTCATGTCTGGTTGGACTAATACAAAGGGATATCCGGTTGTCTCTGCGAAGTCAGAAGAACATGCTATAATATTGTCTCAGGTATGCATTAAGATCCGGTACAATGGAACTTCATAATATAAACTCCATTTGCATAACGAAATTTTAGTAATGCCTGATTAACTGAACTTTAGTGAAGCTCCTATAAGTATATTATCTGAACTATCGCTGAGCGTCAATCCACTTATATGAACGAAAATGTAAACAGTAGGAGCACGCATAATGTGACACACTCTTACGCTTTGCAATCGATACAAGTTGGGTAATTATTTACAGAAGAGTACTCCGTGCCGATTTCGATGACCTTGAAGTATGTTGTTGGGAACATGATCCTAAACAGGGTGTTCGGTTACAGGCGTCAGGAAATTTAAGGCAGCCGAAATAAGACGAAAATCGAGAATAAAAAGATTGTGCTTTTAGCTTTGTTTTTTAGTTACTGATAATATTTTTAAAAGGAACACCTCAGATATTGTGGCTGTCCCTAGCTAATATCAAGAAAATTATGCAAGGAAATGAAAGCATCAATTGCGTAGGAAACACAAGAAATCACGAAATTGACACATCACCGGTGATCTTGCGTCGTAGTTCGAACGTTTCACAAGTAAGGTAAAAAATTTCGAATCTAGATATGATAGTAAAATTTTATTGTACGTGTTACGTCGCGTGAGATAGTTCGTGCGACGTCCCTCATAGTCTGGCCGCCAAGGCCTACACATCGTTACACTGACCCATAATAAACCTAAGAAACCACCATAAACCGAATCTTTTTAGCTTAATCTCTATTCATGTAAGTATTTTCGGTTTATGGATGGGTCCTTTAAACAGTCCTTAGGTTCATTGCACGCTCTTACAAATTACGGAGAAAGCTAATGTTTGTCTAGCGAAATAGGTTTTTCCCATGAACAAGGATACCCATGAGTCCACATTGGCAGGGGACTTTCTCCTCATATTTTCACTTATTAACGTTGGCTATAACCAATGGGCATCGCGGATCGTTACCCTCCCTTTTTTACCGAAAAGTGTGAACAACGAATCCGCGTTCTTAGTTCAAAAGGGCACAGCCACACCGAGCATACCTTCGTAATAGTACGAGACGGGTCTTTTTTTTTTTTTTTTTTTTTTTTAACGTGGGGAAATCCTCATGGACACCCTTCTCCCAATGGGAGTCGGGTAGTGTCGGACTCTTACCGACTAAAACCACCACGTGGCTGCTCGTACGCACAGGGAAGAGGGCCCAGGGGTATCACGGTTGAAAGTCTCCTGTAAGCCCTCCTCTCAGCGTCTTCCCCTCCTAGTGCGGAGGGGATGCTTCGTTTGTGACTCCCGGGGCAGCCAACCCCGGGGTCATCGTCATCTTCTTTGCCGGCTCCGTTGGGGGAGATGGCGGCCTCTCCCCGTTGCGTCTGCTGCTTTTTCTCGCGTCGTATTCTTGCCGGGTGGCCGGCTCGGACCCCCAGCCGCTCCGCCTCTTCGCGAGCATGATCCGCCCGCAGAAGTCCCGGGCTGCCTCGTAGTCCGACCGGCTCCGTAGCAGCGCCTGAAAACACCAACACCACACGGAGTTCCAAAGCGGTCACCCATCCCTGGGCCCTATCCGTGCCCAACGTTGCTTTTAACTTTCGTGATCGGACGGGAACGAGTGCTTTTTTTTTTTTTTTTTTTTATAACGTTTATTGTCCAAGAAGATGAGTATTACATGTGTATGTTATTCACAATAAACAATGAATTTCGGTTGTAGGGTGGATTAGGCAAAAGTACCGATACGCGTCGGTACGACGTAGCCATGGTCTAATATGTGTCGTGGGTTTTCGGTTTTTGCGTTTATTTTTTTGTTTTTTTGGGTTTAAGTCGCATTGGTGCGTGATTTTTGTGTATTCTTGTGTGTGTTGTATTTTGTCCTGAAACTTGGCCGCAAAACAGGACTCCTCGGTGTATTACTTTTATGCGTTGTGGGATTTTGGGGGGGGGTGAGTGGGAAGGGGAGGGGGGTGTTAAATTATATTATTTACAATGATTATAGTATTTACATATTTACAGTACTTACATCTAGGTTACACGGTGGTAGGAATGGTTTTTTTGTCGAATTGGTAGTTTTCACTTATATTTTCTTATGGGTTTGGAATCCACCAATATTTTTTTGTGTTTCTTCTGTGTTTGTCTTTAGTGTCTTTTTGGGGGAGGGCCATGTTGTACCTCCACCTGGTGTCTGCAGTCAGTCCGTTTAAGTTTTCCTCGTAGAGTATTGTTTTTATCCCTATTTTTCTTTTTATGTGGAAAATTATCGGGATATTGTTTTGGTCTTGGAGGTAATTTTTTTCGTCTAGGTATAGGAACGCTTCTGGGGGGATGTAGCCTGTTGTCATTGTGTTTTTGTAATATAGTACGTTTGGGTATAAGCCGCTGAAGATTAGGCTGTTTTCTTTTATTTTTGACGCTTGTGCGAAATGATTTCTTGCTAGTTTTAGTATGTGACAGTCAATGCGGTGAATGTTGGCTAGGTCGTAGATTTTTTTGTTTTTTATATATTTTTTGTATCCGCTCTGTTCGGATCTGTACGCATTTTGGCAAGCTCTAATGCATTTTCTTTCGAAAACGCGGATTCTCTCCATTAGCGATGCTGGTATGTTGTACCAGATTGGGCAACCGTATGTTATAATTGGTCTAATTAGAGCTTGGTAGCATAATGTTTTTACATTATTCTTGAGATGTTTCGAGTAAAATAGTCTTTTTGCTCTCCAGAATGCTTTATTGGCCTTGGCGAGTTGGGTTTCTATGTGTTGTTTGTAATTTAGTTTGTCATCTATGTTTATGCCTAGGTACTTTACGCAGTTTTTGTGTGGTATGATTGTCTCTTCGGATGACTTTTCTTTTAATTGGAAATTTTTGCAGTGTTTTCTTTCTGCTGGGCCGATTTCGCTGGTTTTAGGTTTGAACAGTATGCTTTCGCATTTGTTTGCGTTGATTCTTAGTTTCCATGTGTGGTAGTAATCATTGATTTTGTCGAATAGTTCTTGGAGGTCTGTGTTTATTGTTTTAGTTTTGCGGCCTGTTACGTAGATGATTAGGTCGTCTGCGAAGGCTATGGAGCGTTTGTGGGTATGCACTCAACGTGGCTAGGGGCGTTGGTAGTACGAGACGGGTCTACTGTTCTTCCAACCTTCGTGTAGTCAAGTTAACGGTCTTATCCTAAGAGCAGTCATCTACTGTTCTTCCAATCTTCGTGTAGTCAAGTCAACGGTCTTATCCTAAGAGCAGTCATCTACTGTTCTTCCAACCTTCGTGTAGTCAAGTTAACGGTCTTATCCTAAGAGCAGTCATCTACTGTTCTTCCAATCTTCGTGTAGTCAAGTCAACGGTCTTATCCTAAGAGCAGTCATCTACTGTTCTTCCAATCTTCGTGTAGTCAAGTCAACCGTCTTATCCTAAGAGCAGTCATCTACTGTTCTTCCAATCTTCGTGTAGTCAAGTCAACGGTCTTATCCTAGGAGCAGTCATCTACTGTTCTTTCAATCTCAGCGCAGTCATCTACTATTACTACACACTTAGATCAGTCAAATCTATTGTTCTTTCAATCTCAACGTAGTCATCTACTGTTGCTGCAAACTTAATCCTCACTACGGTTTACGCGGCATTAATTTAATCTACTCTCTGCTTATACGAAGCAACTATCAAGTCCACCACTATTAATTATTTATATCAAATATATCTTCCGACACGGCGCAATATTAAGTATAATAAATTGTTGAAAATATAAATCTTATAAAACTGTTGATTACAGTTTTATTACACAACAAACACCCCTATTATTCCACAAGAAATAAGGGGATCGACCTGTTCGTGGTGTCGATTATTATAATTGTAACGGGAATTTACGACTCCCGTTGACGCGCTTCGACGCGATCGCGTCTCCCCGCGACTGGACGAAAATACAGTACGAATCCAACAGAGTAACGATTCGGAGTGTTATAACAAAAAAGGTGTTGAGTGCTGATTTGAGAGGGTTCTTATACTAAGGTTTGGTCTCTCTGGAGGGGTTATTGTCGGGTGTCTATCAGATGGGGCTATTCTGTTACTATCTGGTTATTGTTTCGATGGCTGTGGCATGCAGGATGTTTTGCCTATCCTGTTACTATTTCTGAGCGTGTGACATCAGCGTAGAATATCGTAAATTTTTTTTTGTAGGAACTCTTCACTACTACCTTGTTACGTAACATGTTTTAGCGATTTTAGAAATTCGATAAGAGGGTAAAATAGTCGCAGAAGGATAGAATCATTTCGAGAGTAAAAGAGAAACGTTATGAAAATTGTATAAACATAAACAGATTTAGTATAGGTTTAAATTATTCTGTTGTACATGTTTTTAGTCCTTTCCATTTTTAGGTCTTTGAACTTTTTTATTTTCCTTATTTTTGTATTCTTTATTATCTTTTTAATCTTTTTTATTTAATTTTAACGCAAGTGATTTGAGCGTGTAGTGTGCGTAGTGTGTATAGTGCGTGTTGTGTATATCGTGTTTACTGTGTACTTTGTTGGCAAGAAAACAGAGGCTATATTGAACATTTACTGTAATATAAAATGCCTAGAATGCCATTTTCGTTACGACTTTTCTGTGAACAGTCTCAACACTCGCAATGCGTATGTGATTTTTCAATGACACCCGCGGACCGGATGATGTATGAATTCAAATACAACCTTCTTCCCTATGATTTGTACGAGATATGATACTGCCCATGTATGGTTCAATTTAAGGATATCTACGCATCCTACTGCTCAGGTTGACCTATTTTCGTTCGCTTAAGGAGATTTGCTCGCACACAGGGATATTTCGACTGATTTTTAATTGCCGATAACTAAAAGTCGGATACGCAATTTTTGTATTCATGGTTTTCATTTTAGCTTCAAGAGTCAGCCCTTAAATCTTTTACATTTGTAGCCGAACATCCTGTATGTTATAAGGAAAGTTGTTTAGAATCATCCCCGTATCTCAAGGATATCAAAATCGGCGGGGAGTATTCACCTGTAAATAATTATTGAAGTTTGCAACATTATCATATATTTAAGACCAAATGTTTCTTGGAATTTTCTTATATAAACATGAACTCCTATTGTAATAATGACAGGGAGACATAGGCAGGCTCCTATTACATGAACGACCTGATTATATATGTCGGGTTAACATTATGATTAGAGTTAGGGACGTGTAATGAATATTCTCTGGAATTAGCTACCGTTGTTACGCAATTGGGATAATGTTGACTAGCAAAAGTGTGAGTATTACAGAATCGACAAGTAACCGCGGTGATTAGACGCTAATGACAATGATCTCAGGTTCGATAACGAATCCGCGGTCAACGGGATAACAAATATACTTTCTTCCAAAGTTTAAGTCGGACTCGTGAAGTGTCCACTGATCGTAAAAGGCGTTGTTTCCTTGCTAATGAGACCGCACAAGAGAATGTCATCCGTCGCGGTGATGCTGCAGAGGAAAACTATGATGGGTTGTGTCCAAGGACACGAGATCATAGGATTCGTCGTGGAAGGCCTCCGCTTGGAAAGTAAGGGAAATAGACGTTGTTGTTAATTGGTTAATTTCTATGTTGGTGGTTAGAAAAAAATGCTAGCCGCCCTTGAGGAAAAGTCGCTGGCGGGAAGCGTCGTTCGTGAGAAAAGCAGATTTCCCGTATCTTCCCGTAGTAGGTGATAGATTTAGGGACTGTTAGAATAAAGACTAAGAATAACGTTCATCCCGTGACCGCGGCTACGTTCGGCGACTAGTTGTTGCCCGGAGCCTAAGCTCATTATGTCAAGTCTCGAACAATCACATTTGGGTTAATTTGTAAAGGCTACAGTATTGGGAATTTTCCAAAGAATTTCAAAGGGGGCCCAGTGTCCTTTCATCTCCGACATATAAATCAATTTGTCCCCCAGCAAATTCATACACGTGGAGTTGTACTTTATCAGACAACTTTTCATAAATATCAAAGCATTTCAAATCTTAAGTAAACTTCCTCCACTGGTAGTTCTTATTCGTTAACATCTTTTTCTACTCTCGCAATTATCATTTCCTTCTCTTTTTCTATCGCTTTCGCCCGCTCTAATTTACAAGCTACCTTTAGATCCTTATTTAGGCCCTTAGATCCGTAGCTACCTTATGTATTTCTGTCACTCTCCCCATATCTTTTATCTTTACTTGTTCTGCTCTATTAATTGCTTCCTCCTGTATTTTCTTCCCATATTTTTCATTATCTTAGAATCTACATCTTCCTTTTGTTCTTCTAATATTCTTAGAATTGTTTCTACTGCTTTTTCCAAGGAACCAATTCTTCACGTAATTGTCCTTTTTCCAGGTATCTTCTCTTTCTTGCAGTTACCTTTCTATTTCCTCTCTGTCCTTTCCCTCCATTTCTCTCATCTTTCCATCTCCTTTCTCATCTCTTTTCTCATTTCTACTAATAGTAACGTGATCTTTTTTTCTTTTGTTCCTTCACCCCTCTCAAATTCTTTTCCTTTTGCTCCCACACTTTTTTCTCCTTGATCTTTTAAGATTTCCTCTCCTCCCTCCCTTCAACCGTCTATCTTCGTTAAATATTCTTCAATTCCCCTCCTTTCTACCATTATTTTCTATCTTATTCTGACCTGATTTTACTGTTCCCTCCTTATCGACCTCCTGTTCTCTTCCTACGGCCATCCGATCCCTTTTTACCAACCTTGTTCCTTCCTTTCCTGTCATTTCTCTGTATCTTCACCTTTTTTCACACCTAACCTTCCTCCTACAATTTTTCCTTTTGTGCTATCTCTATCTCTTATTTCTATCTCTTTAACTCTATTCTCACTTTCACGTCCTTTACTTTTAATCCATCTAATAATACCTTAAACACACTTCATATGCTCGCACTTGAATTGACGCTCACTTTCCACTTTAAGGTGATAATAGAATATAACATCATAATTTCATTAATTGTTTGTATAATACAATTAATCCTTGTCTTATCTACGTTTGTCGCATATTCCGATCAGTATAAAGTAAAATTATTTAAGACATACTAAGAATAAGTAACTTGCCTTGTAATTGAACAAATTCAGTCATGAATAATTTTTGAGCGATTTACATTTGAAAACAAATTGTATATTATTATTAATAATGCTATATTTATGGGATCATTATCAGAAATATTAGAAATTAAGATTTCCAGTAATTTCTATTCTATATGATAAATTTATTGATAGATAGATTTATTTACAGTGGATTAAACAGGCAACAATGGTTATTTAACGTGAACTTAATGCAATAATGTGATATAACTAAGATATCTAAATTGATAATTCACAACACATAACTTTATTCAACTCGAAACTAACTCCTCGCAACTAGACTCTCAATTAACGACTGACGATTAATTCTCTTTCTCCCTCAAGCATCCCTTTACCGTCTTCTCATACTCCCACCACGTACGTATTCCGTAACCGTCCGCGATCATGGTCACGTACGCCTTCTTCCGCGAAACTATTTGACTGAAGGACCGAGGACATATTGATGGACCGCTTGGTCTATTGAAGTTTCCCGACTCTTTCGGCCTGTCGGCATTTACGCTTTCTCGCAACACTGTTTATATTTCGTCGTGTATTTTTTCGACAATCTTTCCACGATACTACATATCGTTATTAGTATAGTACTGTATTGTATATTGTTATTAGTGCCGTGATAAGTAGCCAAGTTTTCTACGAGGATACAACTTCTAGGTACTCATCAAAAAGTAAGAAGCTTGTTCAAATACTATTAATATTCTCAGTTGTAATTAACATAATTTACTAACACGTGCATATTACCTAATTTTTAGAAATTATTTTGTTGTTAATATCTCTTCGCTGACTCAAATGATCCTATCATAAGGTTATTTGAATTATTTTTTCATTTTTGATATTTTTTTGCTGGGCATAAAATATATGATATATAGACAGTTTGAGGTTAAATAGTTTCGCTGGAATATTTTCTTACAGATTTTGTTGAAAAATTATGCCATAATCTGTTTCACTCTCGCACATGAAATTATTTCATTCTATACCTACTAGTTATTTAAAATCAATAAAATAATTATATTTATGATATTCTAATTAAATTACATTGTGTTAGAATTATAAAAATATTCACATATTTTTGAGCGATAGTGCCACTTATAGTAATTCACGATGTGATAAATATTTTTTGTTAAAAAGAATTGGCGTACATCGCACAAAAATAAAAGACGCTGAAGTATCTTTTTTGCTTTCCTGGAAAAAGACAAACGTGGACAAAGATCGTTTTTGTTATGAGCTTTTTCATATACTACATATGAATTCCTAGGTAACTAGTAGATACCAAAGATCAAACACCTTTTGGAAATAATTTTTGCAGAAAAATTTCATTACATCAGAAACTTTCGAGGAATTCTGGATACCCATTACGATGACAACTGCTTCTGAACTGAATTTTTCGGTTACTACGACTGATACTTGGCTACAAGGATTTTCAATAACTATTCCATACAATTCTCAGGAAGAATGGTTTATTTTGAATATTCAGCAGAGTGGTTACTATCGAGTGAATTATGATACTAAATCATGGAATCGTCTGATCAACGCCCTAAAGAACGCTAATCATACACTAATACATGTGACCAATCGAGCTCAAATTATCGATGATCTCTTGAATCTGGCACGAGCTGATTGGATCACCTATGGCCTCGCGTTGAATGGGACAACCTATCTGGTAAAAGAACAAGATTACATACCTTGGAACGCATTTTTCACTGGAATGAATTTCCTTCTGAAACGATATCAAGGAAATTATGGAGAAGATATGCTGAAAAAGTACATTAGACTATTGGCAGCTGACCGATTTGAAAAGATCGACTTCGAAGACAATAATGACGAACAATTCCACATGGATGAATTGACCAAAGATTTGATGCTATCCTGGATGTGCAAACTGAATCATACAGAGTGTGTGGATAAGTCTATCGACCTATTCGCCAAGTGGCGCGGAAATGATACATATACGTAAGATTTAATCTTATTGACAAATTATTTTTATTTTTATCATATAGTGAGAGACAACAATATTTAGAGACAACAATTTTTTATAACAAATATAATAAATATAAATAAATAAATATATTTATTTATTTATTTATTTATGCTCATATTTTTAAAGATCTGATCGCGAGGTGATAAATTCTTTTTTTTATCATTATATGAGAAAGTTACATTATTTATTATCTAACGTTTGAGAATCTTGAGGTTTCCACGGCTTGGATTATTACTATTCATACCGTTACAGTTAGCAGTGATACATTTGACATTGCTTTCTCTAACACTGTTTAAAACTTCCGGAAAAAAGCCATGTCTAGAAAGAAAAGATGGCAGCTTGAAATAGTATTAGAGGAAGGAATGTTAAACGTATTCAGTGCTAAGAGTGACAGTGTGGATAATATCTGATATTTATTATTATGTGACGAAACTAACTATTAATTTGTAAAACATAATGTTTGCACTATAGTTATTTTGTTTCTCTCCTTTATTTCTCTCCCTCTCTAGTACACATAGATAATACCGAGTTCTCAACGAAATCTTATATTTTCTCATTTTGTTTTCAAAATTTTGTTCTTTTTATTTCTACATCTTAAATATATAAATTAATAATGTTTTTATCATTCAATGTATTCAATTAATAGGCTAATACGATATCTGAATGACGACTGAATGATAACATCTGAATGATATCGTTATATTAAAGACCATCTTAGTCGATAAATAATTAGATACTGTGTCCCAACAGCCAAGCTTTATACATGTATAAATGTATACTGTATAAATGGATATAATCAAATAAAAGTATTTATATAAGCGTAGGCCATGTAATGCTTCATTGAAAAATTATAATAGAAATACAAAATAGGATCATGTATTGTTCATACGCGTTCAAATCAGAAGCCATATCTATACTTCTAATTAAAAAGACAATGTACCTTTAAATTTTTATACAAATAATTAAATTCTAGAATGAATAATTCAATTGGACATTGTAATAGATTTAGTAAAATTTGATGAAAAATTGCAACAAATAGATTTTAATATTTCAATAACATTATAAAATTAGATTTAAAAAATATATATATCTATATTATAGGAAATTAAAGCAATCTTTTAACAATGTATAATAACTAAGAGAAGCTTTAATAAATATAGGTCTACAATTATTTATTATTCTTATAAGAAATATTTTATAAGTCGTAAAATTCTGCAGGTATTTCTGCTATTTCTTAATGTTTATTTGAATCTCTTTCTAGAGAATTTCTAGAAATTTCACAGAATACAGTACATTGTTTGATAAGTATTATTTTATATATGCGATTATATAATACTTCGTGTTGATGAAATTTGTTTATCGACCTCTGGACGTGTTAAAATGATATAACATATTTTAGGTGCATTAACATCATTTTTAATATATTTTTAGGATTTATTACGATAAATCTAGATTGTGAAATAAGCTAGGTTATAGATTATAAAGTATACATTATAATATGCATACATTATAAAATAAATTAATATATAGAAACTATTTAATTACATCGGTAGAAAAATAGGGAAACCTATTTCATTCGGGATATAACTTTCAGAATTTCACCAAATGCCAGGACAGCTGTTTATTGTACAGCCATAAGAAGTGGATCTCTAGCAGAGTGGGAATTCCTATGGGATCAATATTTGAAGACAAACTTTGCTTCGGAGAAGAAAATCATATTAGAGGCTCTAGGTTGCTCCATGGACAAAGAAGTATTGAACTCGTAAGTTTAAAGAATACTATATAAACAATTATTACATTAAAAATCTACATAAAGCTTAATTCAGCAAAGATTATAATACATATACATATAATTCAATGGGAAAGTAGCTACAAGCCTCTCATATTAAAATTATAAAATAATTTATCTGACGATACTTAAACAAATCGTAAGTTAACGAAAGGAATGATATAACTTATTCTATCTGAATATATTAGAAGATGTGATAAATTCATTCGCCTTTCAATAATATTTGCCTTTGGAAAAATATTGTAAAAATATTGTCTATGTTAGCGGCAGTATACAAACATATAACAACTAGTATGCATAAATATTCCTTATATAGCAGCTCATAAAAGTTTAAATATTGTGGAAAATTTTTATGAATATATTATCCATATTATACGAAGCATACTGAGATTTCATTACTACTGTAGACATGATTGCTGTCATGATCGTATTGATGGAATTTGGAACGAATTTGAAATTGTATATAATAAGTCAAATTTGTTATCACAGATATCATTATATGTAACATGATTATTAATATTTATAACCTACAAAAAATTGAAAGTAGGTGACACTAGAATTGTAGGGTATTTTTTTTTTATTTTATTTGCGTTTAATTTACAATCAATTTTCGTAGAGAATTTTAAGAAAATTTATCTGACATGGTGCTATGACATGATTAATAAGTGTTTATATCATAGTATGTTTGATTCTACTTGAATCTAGTGCTTAGGTCTAAGGTGTAATGTCTTTTTAGCCTGCAAATCTGTTCCGACGTGTCGAGTAGTTGAGTAATTAGAGGGTTTTGGTGGTTGTTAACTCTTGTGCTATGTCTATTGCTGAATTTGAATATTTCTTCTTTGACTGTGGGTATCTTGAGGTCGTGATGTATTGTTTCGTTGGTGACGTACCAAGGTGCATCTATTAGGAATCTTAAGGTTTTCGATTGGAATCGTTGGAGAATTTCTATGTTGGGGTTGCTCGCTGTTCCCCATAGTCGGGTTCCATAGGTCCAAACAGGTTTTAATATGGCCTTGTATAACGTAATTTTACTTTCCGTATTTAAGTTGGAACGTCGGCCGATGAGCCAGCAGAATTTTTTAAATTTTGCTTTGAGTTGTTTGGTTTTATCTAAGATATGTTGTTTTCATGTCAATCTTCTGTCCAGAGTCATGCCCAGATATCTGACTGACTCTTTATCTGGAATAGCTATATCCTTTACCGTCACCTGTGGGCAAGTTTGTTTTCGTAGCGTGAAGGTTATGCGGCTAGATTTGTTTTCGTTGACTTCGAAGCGCCATTTGTGGAACCACTGTTCCATAGAGCCGATACGTCGCTGGAGAGTAGAGGAGAGTATCGGGCCTGAGTGGAATAGTAATAAAGCTGTGTCATCAGCAAATGTCGCTGTGGTTATCTCTGTTAAGCTTGGTAAGTCTGCAGTGTAGATGTTGAACAGCAGGGGTCCGAGGACGCTGCCTTGGAGTATGCCAGCTTCTATTGGGAATGTTGCAGTTATAGCGTCTAAGTATTTAATCATGAACAGCCTATTGGTTGGATATGATTTTAGAATAGAGTAGTAGGTGTGCGGTAGGATTTTCTTTAGTTTGAAGAAAAGTCCTTCATGCCACACTTTGTCGAACGGCTGCTGAATGTCCAGGAACACCGCAGAGCAGTATCTTTTCATTTCTAAGTCTCGGTTGATTTTATCTGTTAGACGATAAATTTGCTCTATCGTAAAATGTTGCTTCCGAAAGACGAATTGATGATCCGGCATTGTTTTCAATTCCTCTAAGAGTGGAAGGAGTCGTTTCGTTAGCATCTTCTCAAATAGTCTGGAAAAGGTGGGTAGAAGACTCATTGGGAGATAAGAGCTAGTTTCGTGTATTGGCTTTCCAGGTTTAGAGATAAGGGTATTTAATGATATTTTCGAGGACTTAGAATAGTATTCAAGGCGAAGAATTGCATTAAAAATGGAGGTCATAAGAGCAATCCGTTTTTTGAGAAGCTCCTTGATAGCTTCCTTACTTATCTGATCATGTCCCGATGCTTTCCTGGGGTTTAGGCGACGTATTAATTCTATAACTTCCAGAGATGAGAAATGTTCAATAGGAGGAGACATCTGGAAGGGAGAGTGCAAGTATTGCGTTATTTCGGCGGCAATGGCGGAGGAATACGGTTTAAAGACATTAGTTACGTGGTTTGCAAACCAGTTGGCTTTTTGTATAGGGCTCCGCGCCCATCCACCTTGCGGACAGCGAATTGAAGGGATTATTTGCGGAGGATGAGTGAGTTTGCGTTCTATGAATTTGACATACTCAACTAAGTCTACGTTTTCCTGCGATTTTTATTAATGTGTAATGGCGGTATTTATGTTTATTGACAAAACACTTAGTAGGGGTGGAAGAACGGATCGCGTTTATTATTCTGGTGTTTAAATATTCCGTGGCTGCTTCTATATCTTCGTTCGTTTTTAGGGACATTGAGGCTGATGTTGAATGATAGAATACTTCCCTAAAAAGCTGCCAGTATGTGAGTTGAATATGAATAAAGCCATTCAGTTGGTTTACGATAATTGTTGAATTAATTGTTGCTATGACGGGTGAATGAACTGAAGAGAGTTCTGCCAGAAGAGTTGATTTGGACGTATCTTGGCGAGATGTTTTTGGTTATGAAGAAGTCTAATAGGTCAGGTAGTTGATTAGTGTCAGTGGGTCAGTAAGTGGGTTCGTTTGTACCGAGGTAGTTAAGTCTGTTGGCGTTTATGGATTTCAAAAGGTTTTTGCCTCTTACTGTGATATGTCTGCTACCCCATTGGGTGTGTTTAGCGTTGTAGTCTCCTCCAGCTATGAATCTATTGCTCAGGGCTTCGAGGAATTTATCGAAGTTTTCTGTCGAAATAGAATATTTAGGTAGACAGTATACTGCTGATGGGGTGATTGGACCATGCCAATCTTCTATCAGTACGTTTGTGGCTTGGAGGTAGTCCTTCTGGAATGATGGAAGCTCATAGTGTTTTATGCTGGTCTTGATGATAATTCCGGTGGGCCTTTCCACTGGGATGTTTGGTATGGTAAAAGTTATAACCATTTATTTTCAGATAACTTTTATCGGTGAAATGAGTTTCAGATATGAGCATTATATCGATTTGTTGTTGTTTTAGGAAGAGTTGTAGTTCGTATTTATGCTGAGCTAAACCGTTAGCATTCCAATGAGCTATGCGTATTCGTTTTATTTTACGTCGGAGCGTGTTAATTTGTCCACGATGATTGTAAATAATGATAGTTAGTTATTAATTTGCTCTGTTTGTTCGACGATTAATTTTTCAAGTCTATTGAAGTTATCTGTGACTTGTGAACTGGGAACACTATTTTTTGGTCGAGCACTATGGATTTTCGGACCGCTTTGATTTCCTTGAACTGCCTGTGCGTAGGAGATTGAAGGGGTAGTGAATTTTTGTGGGTTAAGTGCTTGATTGGTTAGGTCCTTAACTATGGGTTTGGAGTACTTATTATTATACAAAGTCTTGTAGGCTATGCAACCTTTATAGTTCGCAGGATGCTCTTCTTGACAAAGGATGCACTTTGCTGGGGTTTCTGAAGATTTAATGCACTGATCTGTAGGGTGAATGCCTGCACATTTAACGCAGCGGTGGTTGTGGTTGCAATATTTTTGCGTGTGGCCAATATTTTACTTCATGGCCATGATTTGAGAGTTCCAGTTTCAGTTCATGTATGTTAGCTGAGTGGTGTATGTTACGTAGTACCATACGAAAAGGTCTTTCTTGTTTCAGTTGATATCTGTGGAAGTTTACGTTCAGAGTTTTTAGTAGCTTTGTCAATTTTCTGTAGGAGTCTGGATTGGCCGGCAGGATTTTAACCAGATTGTTTTTAGTTTTGAGTATTTAACTCTCTTTGTTAATATGTTTCTTTATAGACTTCATCATTGTTTGAATGTCGATAATATCATTAATGAGGATTTGTAGGGGAGGAAGAGTTTTTGTGTGTTTTGAATTGTTGATGTTTCAGCTGCGTCCATAGAATTGTCTGCAGATTTTAATATTGCGAATCTGTTGTGAGTGGTAATGTGTCTTGTTGACGGTTCATTCTGAATAGTGTTTACATTTTTTTTTATTGAATCAGGCTTTCGTTTTTTGATGCTGTTTGTGTGATTTGGAAGGTGGGTGATATTATCCTTTTGCCACGGAGGAGGTAGAACGGTGCGATTGTAGTTTTGTTCATGAGGGCCTGATCTGGTTACTTGGGCCATCTTCAAGTTAGTTAATTCAAATTGAAATAACTAGTGGAGAAGTTATGATTTGAATAGAAGAAGTAGAGATTTGAAATGTTGAATTTTCCAGGAGTAAGTTTAGAAAACACTTTGTTTGTTTCTGTTTCGACTCACTTTCGACGGAGGGTCGTCACTTATTGTGAACTTCACTGGGCATTAGACACACGCGTGCACGCTTCGGCAGTGGAAAGAAGACTGTGATGTGTTATCTTGACGAAATTATATTTTAAATCGTACATTTTCAAATTTCCACACTTTGTCATACTATCAAAGGGTTAAAATGGTGTGAAATGTTAGGTATATCATACAATTTCAAAATGTTTTATGTAACATACAAATATGAAATAAACAACTAAATTCCAGTTGAGTTTTGTGGCTTTTTGTTTACGTCAGCATAGACATGATTATTGATAGTGATACATGATGTAAGGAACTATTAGCCTTTTTTATTTATTTAAATAAAGGCTGTTCATCTACGTCATCGAGCACAAGGCTGTACCAGGACTTAAATGAAAAGTCTAGACATAATTCTGAACTGCTGCGATAAGCCAGGTTTCAGTATATGATCTGAGTGTATATGATTATACGAGTATATGATGCGAGTATAAATGGTTTATAATTTGTGGTAGTATAATAACAAAGTACTTGATCTAATTTTTATTATTCATCAAATAATTTATGATCTACAATTTGTATTAAAAATATAAATATGTATATAATTTACGAATATACGAATTGAGGAATACCTAAATTTGTGTTATTTAGTAAATTATTTAGTAAACACCTTTGTGTGATTAAAAATTCATATTATATACATATTTTACAAAATTAATAATTAAAATTAATATAATTTGTTCATTGTACGAATTAATAAGAGTCACTGTTGACGATAACATTAAGAATATTATACCTATTAATGATAGTAATATTTAGATTGTTCTGCAATCTTCCGAGCTTTTTATTCACATCGGCTATCAATAAGTAAAAATTTTTAAAACATTAGAAATGTTTAGTACAATCAGCAACCTTTTTATTTTGTTGCAGCTATATTGAACATGCATTGACGTATAACTACACCGCTAATATTCGAAAGCAAGATGTTAGCACCGTATTTGCTTCTGTCTACAAGTCTGGAAAATTTGGAGTGGATGTGATGTTAGACTACCTAGTTAATAATTATGAAAATATATATAATTTGTAAGTTGATAAATAATTACACAAAACAATACGCATTTAATTAATGTAGAAAAAGAGAATATTATATACTTGTTTTATTTTCAGTTACGAGGACTGGGATGGTGTAGAAGAATTAATTTCTAAACTGGCATCTCATATTTCAGTGGAGGATCAAATTACAAAGGTATATTGATTAACGTTTATTATGAACACACAGCAGCCGTTTATGCATGTAAAAGTACAAAAATTCCTAGAATGCACATGAAGCTATTCTTTGATTCCACAAATAATGTCATCTTTTATTTCTATACTTCGAATTTCTAAGATATAATGCAATGGTGACTATTGAAATTTTAAGTTAGAAAGAATGCAAATAATATTAACATTGAAATGATGAATATTAATGAATCATAAAAAACTTTTTATCATGACTTGATTTATCATAATGAATTGTGCACATTGAAAACATTAGATAAAAATTTAAGACATGTAGTATAATTGGAAATTATTATGTTATTCACTCTATTCTAATTTATTGGTAGTACCGATAAATTTTTGTTCATGTCGATCACTACAAGATGTTATAGAATAGCGAATCTTAAAGTGATAACTGATATTTAGCATGAAAATGTTAACTTCTTTTTAAAACAGAAATTAAAAAATTAGAAGGAAGATAAAACATGCTTTTAGTAAAATATACATAAATACTATATATATATGTCGGGTTGGCGTTAAGGGCGTGTAATGAGTCTTTGCCGGTGTTGTTCATTGTTGTTGCACAAACGTTTATTACACAGATATAGTTGGTACAAGATTGACAAGCGGCCGCGGTAACTAGACGCTAATGACAATGACCCTAGGTTCGATATGGCGAATCCACGGTCCACGGGATAACGAATATATTTTGCTTCGAAGTCTAAGTCGGACTCGACTTACCACTCGTGATACGAGGATCGCTTGATTAGCTCTTTGCTAAGACGTACAGTGCTGGACAAAAGTATTGGCACAGCAAGATTGTTATGATACAAATGCTTATAACTATTAAACAAATTGATTTAAACAAAAAACTTTTTGACGTATTTATTTATTATCTATCCTAGTTTATTACATAACAAGAGCAACAATATAAATAAAATAATACGCAAAATAATAACAAAAATATATTTTTTGAACATTTTATGGGTGGACAAAAGTATTGGCACAGTAGAATATTTACGCTTATAACTAATTACATAATAAACTTCTAATATTTTGTTGGCAGTCCTTTTCTTTTAAGGACTTCCTTTAATCTTCTGGGCATCGAGTGGACTAATTTTTTAGTGAATTCAGGTACAATATTGCTCCATTCCTGCAGAAGAACTTTCTTCAGTTCAGACTTGCTTGTGATATTATGTTTCCTAATTCTTTTTTCCAATTCGTTCCACACGTGCTCAATGGGATTCATATCGGGACTTTGAGGTGGTGTGTTTAATGTGTGGGCAGTATTATATATTATCCACTGACGAACAATATACGCCATATGTTTAGGATCTCGATCCTGCTGAAAATAGAAATCCCTGGGGAGGTTTAATTTTTGAGTACTTTTCAAAAGATTTTGCTTGAGTATATTTAAATATACATATTTATCCATTATCTCATCAATGAATATAAGTTCTCCTACACCCGATGATGCCATACATCCCCACACCATTAAACCACCACCCCCATGTTTCATGGTGGCTTGCAGATTCAGTTCGTCCATCTCTGTGTTGGGTTTTCGCCATACTAATATTCTGCCGTCAGATTTAAAAATATTAAACTTACTTTCATCTGAAAACATGATCTTTTCCCAAAAATCAGTATCTTTCGTAACAAACTCTTTCGCGAATTCCACTCTTTTCTTTTGGTTTATTTTACTGATGTAGGGCTTTCTTCGTGCTGCACGGGCAGAATAACCGGCATCCTTCAATACCCTACGTACAGTTTTGGTACTTACTTCTTTTTCACACTCAGCTTTTAACATCGAAGCAATTTCAGTCGAATTAGTTTTTGGATCCTTCTTTACAATATTTACGATTTTCCTTTTTTCTCGAATTGTTACCTTAGAAGGGCGACCACTCCTAATTTGATTCTCTAGATTTTCTTCACTTTTAAAGCGTTTTATGACTGAACGCACAGTAAAACGACTTCTGTTTATGATTTGTGCAATTTCGTTGTAAGATTTATTCATCTTATATAAATTTAATATTATTTTTCTTTCTTCAATTGTGGTTTCTTTCGTTTTTCTAGACATTATTATTCTTTCTTGGTTTTTTGTTGTTTAATAACTGAAGTCTCCAGTTTCACTGATCGAGTGTTATAATTAAGAAGATTAAAGGAAGTCCTTAAAAGAAAAGGACTGCCAACAAAATATTAGAAGTTTATTATGTAATTAGTTATAAGCGTAAATATTCTACTGTGCCAATACTTTTGTCCACCCATAAAATGTTCAAAAAATATATTTTTGTTATTATTTTGCGTATTATTTTATTTATATTGTTGCTCTTGTTATGTAATAAACTAGGATAGATAATAAATAAATACGTCAAAAAGTTTTTTGTTTAAATCAATTTGTTTAATAGTTATAAGCATTTGTATCATAACAATCTTGCTGTGCCAATACTTTTGTCCAGCACTGTAGATTATTCACCGATCGTACAAACACACTAGGCATATGGCTAAAGAGACTGCTAGAAAGGGAATGACTTTCCGTCACGACGACGCTGCAGAGGAAGGCTATGATGGGATGTGCCTAAAGGCACGAGATCATCGGATTCGTCAAAGAAAGCCTCCACACGGAGGGTGAGGGAAATAGGCGTTGCTGTTAATTGGTTAATTTCTATATTGACGGTTAGAAAAGGATGCTAGCCGCCCTTGAGAGAGAGTTCCTAGCGGGAAGCGTCGCACGTGAGGAAATCTGATCTCCCATATCTTCCCGCAATAGGTGACAGATTTACGGGCGGATAGAATAAAGACTGTTTGTCAATCTGAAGGACTTTAGTTAACTAAGTCCTAAGATTTGTAGCGGCTCTTCAGACTATCTGAGCATAAACTGTGAATGATGCATCGGCATCTGACGATTATCTTACCCAAAGAATGCGGTCTGTGTGTGGCGAGCCGCGGGGCTGTTAAAGTGTTTTATTGTCAAGTGTCGGTACTGCCAATTCTTTAAAGGAAAGCTATATAACTTCATATCTCTGTTAGGCGGAACGTTCTTTCCGCAACCGTGGCTACGCTTCGGCGACCGATTGTCGCCTCTAGCCTAAAAGCTCATTGTCACAAGTTTCGAATGACTGTGTTGGATTATTTTGTAAATGCTACGGTATTGAAGTTTTCTAAGTAACTCCAACGGGGGCCCTGTGTCCTTTCATCTCCGACATATACATATGCAAACACATGGAATCACGTAATATATAAAATTCGCAAAATATAGTACTCGTTCATTTAGTGGATCAAACAAATCTCCTAGTAGATTAAACAAATCTCCGCATAGGTTATTTCTTTAATTGTGTTCATAAAAATATAATTTTGTAAAAATATAAAAAATTATACTGTAATTGTCTTAAATTTTTAACATAATTTACTACGTTTATTTTGAATCAAGTTGGAATGTTACTGGTTTACTAGAAGAGTGACACAACTAAAACTAATGTTTTAGCAAGAGTTCACGTTGAAACAGAAAATTGAAATAGAAAATTGTTAATAACTTTGTCATTTAGCGATACATAAATTGTTTTCTTTTAAAATTTACATAATAATTACATTTTTATTAATTTTGGTTAATATTTGGGTCTTATGTGCCTGAAATAAAATAATGTTTATATACAGATTGTTAAGGTATGAAGAGAATTTGAAGAGGTATTACAAAGAACTTTATCTGAATATTTACACAACTTTGCTCGCCACGCGGGTTACCCGCCGGAGGCCTAGGGCTCGAGATTTCACACTGCACATTGCTCTTTTTTCTGAACGGAAGCCTAGGCCATCATGCGACGCTTACACGCATACTAGGGAGGGGATACATGCTTACAAGGATGTGTTTTCACTCTACGTTTCCTCGCTTTCGCACGTACAATACAAATGTTCTATGTATTCAACACGTCTCCTTACATTTATATTGTACATTTTTGTTAAGACGTGTTTCTCTATTTTACATTCATCAACAACCTGAATTTTTCGAACTTATCTTTGCATAGCGCTTTTTTAAAAATATCCGCAACACTTCCATCTGTGTTTATTTTTAGTATAGTTATCAGATTTTCCTTTATACGCTCGCGAACATAGTTTTTTCTCTCTTTTTTTTTATTTCATTTGTACTTTACAATTTACCCAGCTGGACATTAGGTAAATTTTTCGAGCTTAATTGCTAAATAACATGTGTATTGCTACCCTCAGTGGGATACCATTCGAGTTTGATTATTTTATTCCTTTAGTGAGGTCAGTGGGATGTTTTCTTCTTAATCTTCTGTTTATATAGGTTTTGTTCGTTTCAGCAGCTAGCAGATTTGGATGTGTTGCTGTTCTTGTATTTTTCTGCGTACCTACCGATTTCTTCTTTGACCGTTGGTATTTTTAAGTCTTTGCGTATATCTTCGTTTCTGACATACCATGGGCCATTGACTATTGTTTTCAATATCTTCGATTGTAGGGACTCTAGTTTATTTATGTGGATCATTGCTGTTGTTCCCCATAGTGGTATTACGTACGACCAAATTGGTTTCGTTATCGTTTTGTAAATTTTTAGTTTATTTTCCATGCTGAGTTTAGAGTTTCGACTAGTTAGGCAGTATGTTGCTTCCATGTAAGTTGTGTCTAAGTAGAGTCCTAGGTATTTAACTTGCCCTGTTTGTATTATGTGCGTGCCATTCAATTGAATATTTGGTGGTTTCCGTTTTCTTAGTGTAAATGTAATATGGTTACATTTATTGGGGATTGCTTCTATTTGTTTATCTTGTAGCCATTTTTCTATTTTTGTGATGTGCTCTTTTAGTAATGTGACTGCTGTTTCTGGATTAGTGTGTCTGAATAGTATAGACGTATCGTCCGCAAATGTCAATATTTTGCTGTTGGTAGTTGTTGGTATGTCGGTCGAGTATAGTGTGTATAATATTGGTCCTAAGACGCTTCCTTGTGGTACCCCTGCCTTGATATCTTTTACTTCAGAATATACATCCTTCATTTTTAGTACAAAGGTTCTGTTACTTAGGTATGATTTGAGTAAGTGGTGGATTTGTTCCGGGAAATGTTTTTTAATTGTTTGTAAGAGGCTTCCATGTTCACTTCGTCAAATGCTTCCTCGATGTCCATGAAGAGCACTATACAGTATTGTTTCTTTTCTATTGCTAGTAAAATTGCGTTGACGTGCCTGTGCATTTGCCCTATCGTGGAGTATTTGTTTCTGAATCCAAATTTTTCTTTCTCTATTGCTGGTTATAGGCGATCCTATATTATTTTCTCTAGTATTTTGGAAAACACAGGAAGTAGTAATATTGGTTTGTAATATGCAGTTTGGTGTGGGTCTTTGCCTGGCTTAGGTAACATTATGATCTGTGCTAGCTTCCATAAATTAGAAAAGTATTGGATTCCTAAAATTGCATTCAATATTATTGTGCTTAAACGTATTGCTTTTGCGGGAAGGTTTTTTAAGATTTTACCGTTGATTAGGTCGATTCCTGATACTTTATTGTTTTTTCTGTTCTTGATTATGATTCTAGTTTCTTGTGCTGTTGTATTAGGTATGATGCAGTTCTTGTTAGTCGAAGTATTTTGTGCATATTCGTCTAAATGATATTTGGTTTTACTGTTGTTAATATTATGTGGAGTAAATGTGTTGCGAAGGTGGTTGGAGAATTCTGCAGTTTGCTCTTCGTTGCTTCCAGCCCATGTGTTGTCTGCTTTTCTGATTGCTAGGGTTAGTTTTATTGGCCTCTTAATTTTGTTCGCGGCTTTCCATAGAAATGTTGACATTCTCGAGTGCCTCTATGAATTTTGAGAATTAGTTATTATTATGATCTTTTATTTTACTTTTTATTTCCTTTGCGAGTTTGTTTAGATGTTTTTTGTTTTCACGTATTCTATGTTTTTGCCATTTTGCTTTCGCTTTCCTTCTTTCTCTGATTTTGGACTTATTTTTGTTTACCTGTTGTTTGGTTCATGAATAGTAGTTGTCCATGCTGCTTCTTATACAATTTTTGTCAATGTTGTTACTGCCCGTTCGATGTGTTTTTAGTGGAATATTGCAGTTGATTTTGCTCTCAATTAGTTCTTTAAATGTTTGCCATTTGGTACTTTTATTGCAAAGTGACTGATTTGCTATAAAGTATTGGTTTGCTTGTGTATTCTATTATTATCGGTGTATGATCGGAGCTAAATTCAAAACTGGGTGTTATTTTTAATTTGTTTATGTTTAGTTCTTTTATAACTGTAAAATCAAGGAAGTCAGGAATTTTGTTTAGATCTGTCAGCCAGCATGTTGGTTTTCCTGTAGGTAATATGTTGAGATTACTTGTTCTATTACATTTTTCTTGTGGTCTACCTCGATGTATGTTAATTCTTGAGCTCCATAGCGTGTGCTTTGCGTTGAAGTCTCCCGCTGCGATGTATTTGGCACCTAAGGATTGAAAATACTGATGAGAAAATACTGAGATGTTTTAGTTTCGTAGGCTATTGTAGTTCCAAGCTGCTATTTTCAACGTGTCCATTTGTATTTTTTGCTTAACATGTTTCTAGGTAATTGTAGCATGGCTGTAATTTGTTACGGTTGTTGTCTGAGTATTGCATTTTGCTCACTTATCATTTTTCTTAGCATTTCAGAGTTTTTGATGGATTGCTTGAGCAGTTCCTTGATTTCTGTAGCGTCATTATTGTTGTTGTTTTGGTTGTTTAAGGTTGGTGTTTGGATTAGTTAGTTGTGCATAACTTCGGCTACCAAAGGTGTTGATGTTTCTATGATTAGTGTTCCGCACGTTTTGTACATTTGATGTTGGCTCTGGTTCTGCAATTTCTTGTTATGGGGGATAGTTGCCGTATGTTCTGCTTGGAAGCGATGGAAACAGTTTTCGTTGTAGTTGTTTTCTGACTTCGCAGCCTTTATAGCTTGCTGGGTGGTTTCCATTACAGTTACAGCATTTTACTTTGTTCAGCTTTCTTGTGTATGGGCAGTTTGTTCTTAGGTAGTTTTCTGCATATTTGACAGACGTCGGGTTTCTATTCCAGTAGTTTTTTGTGTCTACGTATTGTTGTCACCGTACATATGTTTATGTAATCTTTAATATCGAAGATTTCTTTCTTATTGGTTTTAGGCTCGATTTCTATTAGAACTAGTGGCAATGCCTGTTTTGTATCATATCTGGTTATATTATTTATTGTTCTTGCTTGGTGTCCGATTTTTGCTAATTCCTCACATATATTTTTTGCGTTTATCCTTGGGTGCAATGCTCTAATTACTATTTTGTAGCTTTTTCTGATTTGAGCTGGTATATACGATACCCAGCGTTTTTCTCCTTTAATGCTATCGTCAATTCGCTCAACATTTCTGGAGTTTTTGTTTGTACTTTCACTTGTCCTAGTTTCAATTGTTTTATACTGTAGTTTTCTTTCCCAGCAGTATTGTTCAATAATTCAATTAGTGGATCTATTATTTGTGCATCTATGTAAATCGGTAGTGGTTTAGTGATATGAGTTGTGACCTTTTCTTTTGGGTCCGTTTCTATTTCTTCTATTAGTGAACCGAATGAATTTGGGAGTGGGATTTCTTGTAGCCATTGTTGTTTTTCTGTATGTGATGTTTTCATGGCGCTTGAACCTGATATTATTTTACGCTTTTTGTGCGCTGTTGCCGTCTTCCAGTGTTCATCATGGTATGATAGTTCGTCATCGTAGCTATTTTCTTCTTGGTTTTGAATCGTTTCCATTTCTTTTGTAGCTTTATTTATGTAATATATTTCATCTTTGTTCGTCATTTTGATAGGTGGTATTTGCTGTTGCATTTTGTAGTTTTACTATTTGCCAGTGTTTGTTGTGTTTTCGTTCACCTAAGTTCACTGCTTGTCGCACTTTCACTGAAGCACAGTTTCTCATATCTGTCTAGCTCGGCTGTTCAGGCAGAACTTTTTACAGCAAATGCGTTTGTGTTTCTTTCTCCTTGATTAAATTTATTTCTCATTTCAGCTATTTCGATTTTATTTTTCACATACGCTACTGTTTGATCCCCGTCCTTGAAGGCATCTATTAGATCTCCTGTATAGCTATATGCTTCGGGTAACGTGTTTAGCATGTAATTCAGCTTTTCCTTTTCTTTCACTTGTACACCTGCATTTTTTAATTCATTTATTAACTTTCACTATTAATTATATTTATTGCCTTCAGATCATTTTTATCCCAGTCTGCATTATCTGTATTAGTCTCTACCCTAGTTATGATAATATCACATCATTTAAGCCTCAGAAACATCGTAATTCTTTTCTTCCACATCCTGTAGTCCTCTCCATTAAACACCGGTATCGTGTTGTCCTTTCTCTCCATTTTAATTTATTGTTTATTCTCGAACGTTCCTACGTGTTCGAAATCTACCTATTCTCTTCGAACGTTTCTTCACTTCGTAAAACTCACTCCTTAATTAAATCATCCGAAGAAATCAGCAAACGAACAGAACCATTTCACACTGCACATAGCTCTTTTTTTTCAACGGAGGTCTAGGCTATCATGCGACACTTATACACATACTAGGGAGGGGATACATACTTGGTGTGTTTTTGCTCTATGTTCCCTCACTCTCGCGCGTACAATATAAATTTACTATATATTCAACATAGGTATATATTAATACTATTTATTATAGGAAAAAGAGCTAATACAATTTCTGAATTATAACATTCTCCTTGTTAAGTAGTAATAATTTACTAGATAGAATAATAACACCTTTATCGTAAAATAGTTCACTTTTAAAATCAAATTTTTCTGATATTTTAAAGTAAACGATTTTTTAGATTTGTCGCTCTTTATTACATATAGAATGCGAATTAGAAGCCATAAAATTGTGAAAAAGCTTACATTATAATTTAAAAGCACAACATAAATACAAGTTTCACAGAAATAGATTTTTGTCAATCTGTAAATTATTTGTTATACAGTTAATTGAAACTCATAGTGGTCTAACTTATTTTTTATAAAACAATGATATACATTTATTACTATAAAACCATTACATTGACTCAAAGTATTTAACATTGAAAGATCACATACTGAAGGTATTCGAATAAATAGCACAGAATATTTTTGTGGTTACATGTATTATGTGCATCATATGAAACTTTTCTAAATTTTATAAGTACTATACATTGTGAAACGAGAAGATCATGATTATACTGGTAGAATTCTAGAGTTAATAAAAAATAAACGTACATAGAGATTACAACACATTTATTGCAAATATACATTTAATAAAAAATTAGTATAAAAAGATAAGAATTGTCTTTT
This sequence comes from Bombus pascuorum, assembly GCF_905332965.1. Lineage (NCBI taxonomy): Eukaryota > Metazoa > Arthropoda > Insecta > Hymenoptera > Apidae > Bombus > Bombus pascuorum. Next base: position 20,807,422 of record NC_083489.1, on the reverse strand, counting down.
CTGTTTTATGGAAAGAATTATTGGACTTTATTAAGTAAGCTTTCCTGTATGTGCGTATGCATATGTTTTCTTCTGTTACTATTAATACTTACTATCACACTAATACTTGATATTATTGCTTATTAATATAATGAATAATTGATTGTTTAAATACCTTGATGGTCTTTGCGAGGATTATTATTATTAAATATGTTGTAATCACTATACAAGGCATTCGGTTACAGGTGTAGAGAAATATAAAGGGTGATTCTGGAAGTTAAAATAAAATGAAAATTAAGAATTAAAAAATAGTGTTTTCGGCCTTGTTTTTTAGTTATTAACAATTATAAATTAATCGAAATATCTTTGTTCGCGAGCAAACGTTCTTACACGAACGACAGTAGGTCAGCCTACGCAGCGGAATGCACAGGGATTCTCAAATCTAAAGATACATGGCCAACAGCTTACCTCGAAGAAGTCGTAAAGAAGAAGATTATGATGTTTCAAGACGTAAGGTAACTTGCGCGACGTCTTGTGTGAAAAATCATAGATCAAATTATTTCCACCTACACAGTCAAAGCCGTAACAACATATGGAAAAGCGCCTCATGGAAGTTTCGAATATAAATCCTTATTCTTTCCTTTTCCTCGAGTATAAATCCTAATTCTTTGCCTCCATAAATAATTAATAAATAATAGTATACATAAACAATAATGATACAAATTTCATACATGCAGCGCGATTGTCCGGTCCGCGGGTGTCTACAGGAAAATCACATACGCATTAAGTATTCTTGAGGTGCTACTAAATGTGGTCGAACGCTACCAGAATGAACCACACACATTTGTATAGCTGGAACAAGATAAGCTACTGCCCACGAATCGTTCGATTTGAGGATTCCTGTGCACCCCGATGCTTAGGCTCGCCTCGTTTCGTTTGTGGTTTTTAATTGCCAATAATTAAAAAACAAAGCCGAGAACGCAATTCTTAACTTTCATCTTATTTTAACTTTGAGAATCATCCTTTAAATTTTTTACAACCGTAGCCAAATAGCCTGTATATATTTTCAGATTCATTATTTTACCAATATAATCATGATAGTGCTGCCTCTCATTACAATGCTAGTGAAATTTGGAAATGTTTCGACAAAACACATAATATATTTATACAGAATTTGTACATATAGGTATAAAGCTAAAGGAATAATGCTTGTAAGAATTAAAATACGCGATTAAATGCAAATTTTCAAAATCTTGGCTTTCAACGTTATAATTTTCAACTCACGACATAGTAATAAAATTGGATCAAAGGAGAAACAGTATATATTAATGTCTTTATTTATTCATTTTTATATGATTTACCAACAAAATTTCAACAATATATAAATATAATTATTGTTTTAACAAATATTGCAGCTGAACGAGTTAAGTATCAAAGTGGGCAACATCACAAACATAGTAGTAAGCATCAAAGCTGCGAATACATCTGCTTCGAGCAACCTACAATGGTATCGAAATCATTCCAGTGTGATTAATGATTGGTTGCGAGAAATGATTCGTGTTATGCAAGATAAAAACCCAGCTCCTACAGTTGTTGCGAATAACTTAAGTATAATTTCTATGACAGTATTTTCATTAATTGCTTACATAATGAGTCAATAGATATTACATACATATGTGTATATTAATAAAGGTATATATCATACGTTCTTCGAATGCACATTAATATATATGCATATTAAACAATTTGTAAACTATGTTTTAAATATATTGTGAAATTTAAACAATTAGTATTAATGGTATTATTTTAAAATAAAGTTATGTACATTATTTTAAGAATATAACAATGATTTTTTATTTTCATCTGAATTCTAATTTTCACTCTTCATATTTTAGGACACAGGATAAAGTAAATAATCACAGTTTAAACAAACAATATCAATTATGAACTATATTAACGTATAACTCGAACAGAAACATAAGATATAACTTTTAAGCAAAAACGTGGTGAAATCTCCTCGACCGTACGTAGCACGTAGCTGCGTCTTAGGTAGCATTAATTAGCGATAGTTGAATCGAATTAACATTTTTTCAGGAACAAATTGATAGTAGAAATGTTTTTGCAGAATTTGATTCCGAGCGATATTTGTAACAAAATAAGCGACTTTGAAAAAAATTTCCACCATTACTTTTTAAACAAATATCGGTTAAACATAAAAAAATACGACCTTTTTTACACTTCGCTGTATACGTCAGAAATTATTTTTCGCGAATAAAAGAGTTTCAGTAGACAGTTGTATCTAATAAAATTATCTTTAAAGTAAGTCCTACTATATTACGATAAGCCTATTGTTAGGCCGCAAATTAATAAAAAATGAGAAAAAGTCCGTTTTCTTAAATCGCTTATAACTTTAATTAAAATAGTCGTAGAATATCGAGGCTCTGTGATATATAAATAGCCATACCAAAATAATGTGACATATTTTAAATCGATCCGTTTGTTAGTTTTAAAACAATCGATTTGGCAACTTACGAAACGGGAAATTTTTAATTTGCAATGAAAATATATGATCTCGATTTATCCTTCCAGCTCGTACGCTTTCTGAAACACCTATATTTTGATATTCAAATGAACAAAAATTTTTTCATTCAGTCGTTTAACTAAACCACAGCGATAATCATTTCTACATAACTATAAAATGCGATAACCTTCGCACTTTTCATCCTACTACAGTGAAATACGTTTCAGAAAAAAAAGACGTATCTCTAGGACCAATTGCATCCAAGATAGGTATTCTTTTAAAAATCGTCAACGCCAAACTATTAAACGCTAAGAGATGCAACAGACGTCGTTTTACAGTTTATTACTTGTATTATACGCGGATTCTTTTTGTATTGATGTTTCATATTGATGTCCATAAAAGTTGGAAAACATACAAAGTTGTTCCATTTTGACTTCACCGCTCAAAAGCTATAACTCATGGAAAAAAACACGCTGTCCCGACAACTATAGTATCTAGAAACATAATTTTGTTTTAATTTAGGGTTACTAAACAAAAAGAAGACAATTGTAAACATTTATTTTCTCGTCCAATATTATTTGAAGGCTGAAAATAAACACCAAATTTTTTTGTGTTTTTTCTTTATTTATCGTTAATGTTAAAATTACATTTATTGTTGGAAAATTATATTGCCGTGAATAACAAATTATATCTTTCTTCACTTTTAAAAATTGCCGTAAATAACAAATTATATCTTTCTTTACTTTTGAAAATGTAAAGTTCGATCACCTGGAGTGAACGCCTATAAGTAGAGAAAGTGTTATGTAGGAGACACAAGAAATTACGAAAATGATAGATCTGTAGCGGCACTCACACTTGGCACTTGGAAGTGAAATTGCCGAGAGAATGCTGATAACACGCATTTTATCGGCGTTACCAAGTAAATTTGACCACTTTCACAGTGCGAGTTTGCTTTCGACTGCCGAAGAGTGCAGACGTGTGCCTGGTGCCCGGTGAAGTTCACAACAAGTGACGACTTTCCGTCGAAATCGAACGTGCAAAACGGTGCCCCCGCAAGTGCGACAAGTGGGGAAAGCAAGGCAATGCAACGGATGCCACCGCTCAGGATATCGAACAACGGCGAAACATACGCCATAAACAGAGCTGTAGATGCTCACGAATGTACGGTTGCAAACGAAACGAAAATGGAAATTACACAAACGAGTGACGAGAGAAACACCACCAACAACGATCTATCATATCAAATGAAAGCTGGAAGGTTGTAACTCCCAGTAAAAAGAGAAAAATAACAACAAACACAAATGTTAGGAGGGCTGTAGAAACAGAAAGACAACAATGGCTCCAAGAAATTCCTCTCCAAAACTCCTTCAACGCACTGCCACAAGAGAAGGAACCAGACACAACTGAAAAACCAACAACACAAAACCCCAAACCACCACCAATCTACATCGACGCGCAGATAATAGACCCCCTCCTCAAACTGCCAAACATCACGGCAGGCAAAGAAAATTACAGCATTAAACAATTAAAACTGGACCAGGTAAAAGTGCTAACCAACACCCCAGAAACCTACAGAAAAGTAATTAAAGTACTCAAAGAAAAAAACACCGGGTACCATACCTACCAGCTTAAAACTGTCAAAAGCTATAAAGCAGTAATCAGAGGATTACACCCAAAGACAAATACAAACAACATATGTGAGGAACTAGCCAAAATCGGACACCAGGTAAGGGTAATTAACAACATAACGAGATTTGATACTAAATAACCACTGCCGCTATTCCTAATTGAACTCGAACCTAATAACAACAACAAGGAAATTTTCGAAATAAAACAAATCCTAAACACAATAATTACAGTCGAACCACCCAGACACAAAAAAGCCATACCACAATGCATGCGGTGTCAACAATATGGACACACAAAAAATTACTGCAACAGAAACCCGGTGTGTATCAAATGCGCAGAATGGCATCTAATAATGAATTGCCCATACACGGGAAAAATAAACGACGTAAAGTGCTACAATTGCAGCGGAAACCACCCAGCTAGCTACAAAGGCTGTTCAGCCAGAAAAATACTCCAACGCAAACTATCTCCGCCGCTTCGAAGCAGGACATACAACAATCATTACACACAACAAGACAGCGCAGAAACTGAGACAACAACAAACATACAGCACGCAACGAATATCAACCACAATAATACCAATACCTCTAGTAGTCGAAGCTACGCGCAAGTAACCAAACAAATAACACCCGTAGACAACCAAAACCAGAACAATAACACCAATGACGCTACAGAAATCAAAGAACTACTAAAGCAATCCACCAAAAACACCGAAATGATAACAAAAATGATAAGCGAACAAAACGCAATACTCAAACAGCAAGTCGACATCATGTGGGCCACTCCCCAACTTTATCAGAGGATCTGCGACTGGAGAGTCGCCGAGGGGGTTGAGACGTTGTCCGACCACCTCTATGTCCGTATGGAACTCGCTTTGGACAGCGAGGATACCGGAGACACCGGAAGAAGAGCGAGGCGTTCTGGCCTGCCGCCGCCGAGATGGCGTTTCAAGGAGAGAGACAAGGAGATGCTACGGGCGGCGGCCATCGTTTCCGCTTGGAATTGGGACGCCCAAAGGGCATCCACTCCGGGAAGCGTCGAAGAAGAGGCGGAAGCCATACGGCGGGATATGACTGCGGCGTGCGACGCTTCGATGCCGCGTTCTACCCCGGGTGATAGACGTAGCCGCTGCGTCTACTGGTGGACCGAAGAGATCACAGGGTTGCGAGCGAGCTGCGTCCGCGCCCGGAGAACATACCTACGGGCCCGCCGTCGGGCGGACACGGACCTACGAGGCCTATAGAAAGGCGAGGCGTACCCTTCAGCGGGAGATCAAGATTTCTAAAGCTCGGTCTTGGGAGGAACTGGTGGAGTCGGTGGAATCCGATCCGTGGGGGAAGCCATACAAAATTGTAACTAAAATGTTACGACGCTCGGACCCCCCGCTGACCGCGAGCACGGACCCGGTGCTGCTATCATCGGGACTGTGTTTCCTCGGCAGGGCTGCCACACTGAACAAACTGGACCGTCCTCCCCCGCCTCCTCTGGCGACGAAAACGAGGAAACGAGGAAACGGCGACGGCGATGGAGTGGAGAGAGGTGCTCCGAGTCACCGAAGAGGAGCTCCTCGAGGCTACAAAGAAGATGGCAGCCCGCGACGTGGCACCTGGTCCTGATGGAATCCCAGGCCGAGTTTGGGCGGAGACAATGGACATCATGGCTCCCCGCCTGCGACATCTGTTTGATAGATGCCTGAAGGAAGGCGCCTACCCTCGGGCATGGCGAGCAGCGAGACTGGTGTTGCTGCGGAAGGAAGGTTGTCCGCTGGATTCGCTGGATTCGCCGTCTGCGTACAGGCCGATATGCCTGTTGGACGAGGTGGGCAAGCTATTGGAGAGGATAATAGCTTCCCGCCTGGAGACACACATGTCACGGCAGGTGCCCGGATGGCACGACAGCCAATACGGGTTCCGTCGAGGTCGTTCGACGGTGGATGTGGTGAGGCGGCTGAGGTCCATGGCGGAGGACATGGTCTCCCGCGAGGGAGTGGCGTTGGCGGTTTCGCTCGACATTAAGAACGCATTCAACACCATCCCCTGGGTCAGGATAGTGGATGCTCTGCGCTATCATGAGGTACCGGGGTACCTCGTCCGGGTCATCCAGGCGTACCTTAGTGAGAGGTGGATTTGCTACGCCGGCAAGGATAAGGAAGAACGAAGACCGGTCGAGAGCGACGTACCTCAGGACTCCGTACTGGGGCCTATCTTGTGGATAACCGCGTACGACTACGTCCTCCAATGCTCCATGCCACTGGGCGCGGGCATGATATGTTACGCCGACGACACCTTGGTGTTAGCCGGAGGACGCCGGTGGCATGAGATAATAAGTCTCACCGAGACTGCCATGGCGTGCGCGGTGCACGCGATCCGCAGGCTGGGCCTGAGTGTGTCGCCAGCCAAATCGGAGGCCCTGTGGTTCTGCGGCCGGCGGCGGGGAGGAGCCCCTCCTCCTGGACTGGCCGTTGCCGTCGACGGAGAAGAGGTGCTGGTGAAGAACCAGATGAAATATCTGGGTCTCACCATCGACAGTCGGTGGACGTTCAAGCTCCATTTCGAACTCTTGGTCCCGAGGGTGACCGCCGCGGCCAATGCCTTATGCGGCCTGCTACCGAACATCGGTGGAGCTGGAGTGGACATCCGTCGGCTCTACGAGGGAGTGATCCGGTCCCACGTCCTTTACGGGGCTCCTGTATGGGTCGAAGACCTAATGGCGAGTCGCTGCAGTCTTACTCTGCTTAGAAGACTACAGAGGACGATCGCTATCCGGATTACCAGAGGATACCGAACCGTGCCCTACGTGTCGGCGACCGTGCTGGCTGCGTCCCCCCCTTTCGAGCTACAGGCCCTTGCACTCCGACAGGTGTACGATCACCTGAGGATCCTGCGCTCGGAAGGGCGTACGGTGATGCCACCATCCGACAGCCGGTCGGTACCGAACGTCCGGGAGGAGATGAAGCTAGAAGTCTGGGAGCGATGGCGCTCTCAACTGATCGAAGAGGACGCTGTACGGCCACACCGAGCCGTCCGCGCCGTGCTTCCCGACTGGGAATCCTGGAGGGACAAAGGCGGCGTTCCGTTAACCTTTAGGATGACGCAGATACTCACCGGCCACGTAGTATTCGGCGAGTACCTGCTAAGAATTCAGCGGGAGGTGACTTCCATCTGTCACTATTGCCAGGAAGAGGAGGATACGGTGCAACGCACGCTAGAGTTTGGTCCAGTGTGGGCAGAACAGCGACGCGTCCTACAGCTCGACATAAACGAGAACCTTGCCCCAGAAGCGGTCGTTAATGTGATAATCAGAGGGCCCCAGGAGTACACCGCCGTCCGCACCTACTGCGAGCAAGTAATGTTGGCAAAGGAGCGGGCGGAGAGAAATCGGGAAAGATCGCAGGATCCATCGCGATCACAGCGACAACTAAGAGGTCCCGCACGCCGTACGGGGGCTGCATCGCCGCTGCCCTAGGGGCGTCACAACCAGGAAAAGCGGCGCTAGGGGGCGTGGTTTCCCCAACATCCCCAATGAAATAGGATGCCTCCCCCCCAAAAAACAAGTGGTGAGATGACGACGGGGGGTGTCCTGGTAGTTATTTCGCAAGAGACCCCGGGGCACCCCTACCAACCGTCTGGAGGACCGCCGTGGAGTTTTAGTCGACAGGAGTCCGACACTACTCGGTTGTTGCTTGTTGAGATATGTATAATTTTCCGTGCTGGACTGGGTTAAATGCGTATTAAAGTTACTTGTGTGTCCGTCGGCCGGGTCCGCGCCCTCGTCGGGGGGCCCTTGCGGCGGGGTCACGTGGCGGTGGCTGTGTCGTCGGACGTAGTCAACGCCTTCAACAGCATCCCCTGGGGCGGGTTAGACCGGGCCCTCGAGTTCCAACGGGTGCCCGCTTACCTACGGGGTGTGATCCGGGCCTTTCTCTGGGACCGTAGTATCGTCTACACCGGGCGGGGCGGAAGGATGATTGGGAGGGCGGTGCACCGTGGCGTCCCGCAGGGTTCCGTACTGGGCCCGTTGCTGTAAAACATTGCATACGACACGGTACTTCGGACTCTGATGCCCCCGGACTCGGCGCTGACGTGCTACGCCGACGACACGTTGGTGCTAGTGTGGGAATCGACATGGGGCAGGACCGTCCGTCTGGTGGAACTGGCGGTGGCCGACGCGGTTGTCGCGATCAAAGGGTTGGGGCTGGAGGTATCCCCAGAGAAGTCCGAGGCGATGTGGTTTTTCCCGGAGGGCTGACCACGGGACGCCCCCGGCGGACTATCGCCTGAGGTTGGCGGCGGCAGAGATTCGGGTTGCGACCAGTATGAAATACTTGGGTCTGACTCTCGACAGTCACTGGACATTCGGCGCCCACTTCGAGCGTCTTATACCGTCGGTCGAGGTGACGGCGAACGCCTTGGGATGTTTGCTACCTCGGCTGGGCGGGCCCGGTGTCGGAGTGCGTAGGCTGTACGCCGGCGTACCTCTACGGAGCTCCGATCTGGGCGGGGGATCTGTGGGCCAGCAGCCGCAGTCTCCGAGGGATCAGGAGGCTGCACTGGTCGGTGGCCATCAAAATCACGAGGCGTTTTCGCACTGTTTCGGCGGCGGCAGCGGCGGTGCTCGCCGGACTTCCCCCGTTCTAGCTGCAGGCCCTGTGGTATCGCGAGATCTACCTCCGCAATCGGGGTCTGCTGGGCGGAGTTGAAGCGAGTGACGCGGTCGCGTTGGCGCGGGCTCGGCGAGAACTGCTCGACAGATGGCGCGCCGGCCTCGACACAAGAACTGGCGCGTCGGAATTGAGGGCCCTCGGGGCCGTCCTCGCAAACTTGGACGTTTGGCTGGACGGAGGCGCGCCTCCCCTGACCTATAGAGTGACGCAGGTGCTCACGGGGCATGGATGCTTCGGCGAGTATCTGCGCCGAATCGGAAAGGAGACGACCGCGCGTTGCCATAACTGTGACGCGAGAGTGGACTCGGCGCAGCACACCCTGGAACATTGCCCGGCGTGGGCAGCGCTGCGACACTCTCTCATCGGGGAAATAGGGCTCGACCTCTCGCCACCGGCGATCTTTAAAGCGCTGTTGACGAGCGAGAGGGGCAGGAAGGCCGTAACCTCCTTCTGCGAGCTAGTGATGCTGTGGAATGAGGCGGCGGAGTGGGAGAGGGAGCGGGCCTCCCATCCCGAGAGAATTGGGCGACAAGGACGCGGCGGTGCCCGTGGACGCGCCTATATGGGGCGCGGGAGAGCCGCAGCGACCTCCGAAGGGGGATGAAGTTAGGCGCTGCACCTTCCAGCACCCGGAAGATACCAAACAGTCCGGTTAGGGATCCGGCGCCCTCTGAGAAAGGGAGTGACGTAGTACAGATGGAATATTGCGTGGGGCGGGGGCTGGTGTATCGCCGCAGCGGTTCCAGGGCTCCCCTCAACGCAGTAGAGACAGTCTTCGTTGAGGTTTTATTTGGTTGGAGTCCGACACTACCACGCCGTTCTTCCCCCTAGAAGCGGCGGGTGTCAGTGCGGATTTCTTCCACGAAAAAAAAAAAAAGAAAAAAAAAAGAGTTACTTGTGTGTGAGTATCAATGTGTGGGTACATGTGTGTAAGCGTCGGAGAGCGTCCAGGCTTTTGTTAGAACAAATGACGATCGGCGGGAGTTTGGAAGCATCTGGAAAGAGAGTCGGTTAACGATCGTGTGTGAAGAAAGCGCTGAGACGAGTGCAAGTGTGAATCGATGATTATATGAGAAAGCGTCCATGAAATAAATACATTATTATTTTAATATTAATCCCCAGTGTATATTCAATGTTCCTTCAACATTATTTCGGCACCAAAGATCCACAATTCTTAATATGGTAGCAGAGCGTGGTTGCCGAGTTTTAAGGTTAAGGAACCACGTGTAACCGGGAGTGAATGTGTAAAAGTTGATCTAGAAAAAAAAATAAAAAAAAACGAATCAAGATGCCAAGGCACGATGAAATTAAGGTTCAAATATTCGAATGACGTGATTACAAAGTGTGGAAAAAAAGAATATTAATGTACTTAAAGTGTAAAAAATGTTATGACCCGGCTACACAAGGGAAAATGGACACGGATGCGAAAGAGATATGGGATGAAAAGAATCAATGGGCGATGAACTACATCTATGGTAGTATAACGAATGAGTAATTAGAATTCGTTGGTGATCAGGATACTGCTTTAAAAATAATAAAAAAAGTTGATGAGATTTATATGAAGGAATCAACAGCATTGCAAATCTGCATAAGAAGTAGACTAGACATGATGAGGCTGAAAGACTTTGAAGAATCAAATTCATTTTTCACGGAATTTGAAAAAACGATAAATGAATTAAAGAGTGCTGGTGCAAACGTAAGTGAACGTGAAAAACTCGACTACATACTGAAAACACTCTCAGAATCAGTGAGCTATATTGGTGACTCAATCGACTCAGTGAAAGAAAGTGATCGAACGTGTGAATTTTTAAAAAATAAAATTACAATGTGGGAAACGTGTAGCAAGAAGGAAAATCAGTTCCCTTTTGACTACCGAAGAGTGCAGACGTGCCAGGTACCCGGAGAGGTCTCTCCGGCGAAGCCGAAAGTGGAAAAAAAATAGTGCCCCCGAAATTGCGAAAAGCGGGGAAAACGGGGAAATGCAACGAGTGCCACCGCTCAGAATATCAAACAACGGCGAAACATACGCCATACACAGGGGCATGGAGGTCCAGGAGTGCACAGAGGACGAAATGGATGTCACCCAGATGAGCGACGACAGAAACACAACCAACAACAAAATAACAAAACAAGACGAAAGCTGGAAGGTCGTAACTCCTAGCAAAAGAAGAAAAATAACAACAAACGCAAATACTAGGAGGGCTGCAGAATCAGAAAGTAAGCAGTGGCTCCAAGAAATCCCTCTACAAAACCCCTTCAGCGTACTACCACAAGAGAAGGAACCAGAAACAACGGAAAAACCAACAACACACAACCCCAAACCACCACCAATCTACATCGACGCGCAGATAATAGACCCCCTCCTCGAACTGCTAAACATCACGGCAGGCAAAGAAAATTACAGCATTAAACAATTAAAACTGGACCAGGTAAAAGTGCTAACCAACGCCCCAGAAACCTACAGAAAAGTGGTAAAGGTGCTAAAAGAAAAAAACGCCGGGTACCATACCTACCAACTCAAAACTGACTAAAGCTATAAAGCAGTAATCAGAGGATTACACCCAAAGACAAACACAAGCAACATATGTGACGAACTAGCCAAAATCGGACACCAGGTAAGGGTAATAAATAACATAACAAGGTTTGATACCAAACAACCACTACCGCTGTTCCTAATAGAACTAGAACCGAACAAAAACAACAAGGAGATCTATGACATTAAACAAATCTTAAACACAATAATCACAGTTGAACCATCCAGAAAAAAGAGACATACCTCAATGCATGCGGTGCCAGCAATATGGACACACAAAAAACTACTGCAACAGAAACCCGATGTGCGTCAAATGCGCAGGAAAGCACTTGACAACGTATTGCCCATACACGGGAAAAATAAACGAGGTAAAGTGCTACAACTGTAACGGAAACCACCCAGCCAGAAAAATACTCCAACGTAAACTGTTTCCGCCGCTTAGAAGCAGGACATATAATTACCACAACACACAACATGACAGGGCAGAAGCTGAGACACCAATAAACGTACAGCACGTAAAGAACATCAACCACAATAATACCAACACCTCTGGCAGTCGAAGCTACGCGCAAGTAACCAAGGAAATAACACCCGTAGTCAACCAAAACAATAACAATAACACCAACGACGCTACAGAAATAAAAGAACTATTAAAGCAATCCATCAAAAGCACCGACATGTTAACAAGAACGATAAGCGAACTAATCGAAGCATTCAAACAGCAATCACTACAAATCACAGCTATGATACAACTGATAACAAACATGCTAAGCAAAAAGTAAAAATGGACATATTAAAAATAGCTGCTTGGAACTCTAACTGCCTAAAACATAGGGCCTTTGAAACCAAAGCATTCCTGTATCACAACAACATAGACATACTACTCGTATCAGAAACGCACTTCACAACAAAAAGCCACATAAAAATACCGCACTATACCATATACGATACCAAGCACCCCTCAGGAAAAGCACACGGAGGGACCGCAGTGATAATAAGAAACGACTTTAAACACCACCTACACAGCCAAGTTAGTAAAGAACACATACAAGCAACTACCGTTACCGTACAAACTAGCAGTAACCATCTACAGCTGTCAGCATTATATGCACCACCGCGGCACAAAATTACAGCACAAATGTGGGAAGAGTACTTCCAACAACTAGGCGACAAGTATATGGCAGCAGGAGACTATAACTCAAAGCACACAACATGGGGATCAAGAATCACTACACCTCGAGGTAGAACCCTGGAAAAATATATTTAAAAAAACAACCTCAATATATAATCCACAGGAAGACCGACATACTGGCCGACAGAACTGAGCAAAATCCCTGACCTATTTAATTTTGCAGTTACAGAGGGAAGAAAAGGAAAAAAAATAAATATAGCACCCAGCCTCGAGCTTAGCTCCGACCATACACCCATAATAATAACATACAGAAACAAGCCAATACTCTACAATAACTCAGGGACACTATGCAACAAATCCACCAATTGGCACACCTTCAAAAAAATAATCGAAAGTAAAACAACTGGATCATCCCACTGAAAACGCCCGAACACATCGAACAAGCCGTAACAACACTCACAGAAACTATACAAGAAGCAGCGCGGACAACCACGAAACCTGAACCTATCATTAGACAAGCAAAACAAATCCCATCAGACATCCTCGAAAAAATTAGAGAAAAAGAAAAGCGAAAGCAAAATGGCAAAGACATAGAACAAAAGAAAACAGAAAACACCTAAACAAACTCGCAAAGGAAATAAAAAACGAAATAAAAGAGCACAACAACAACGAATTCACAAAGTTCATAGAGTCACGATCTGCACATGAGAACTACAACTACTCACTATGGAAAGCCACAAAAAAAGATAAAGAAGGCAATAAAACCAGCCCCAGCAATCAGAAAAGCAGACAACAAATGGGCAACAAGCAACGAAAAGCAAGCCAAAGAATTTTCCAACCACCTATGCAACACATTTACACCACACAACATCAATAACAGCAACCACAATAGCCATACGGACGACGATGCGATAGCCACTAGCACTGCAATCGACAAGCAATACACCATACCCAAACAACAGCACAAGGAATTAGAAACATAATCGAAAAAACAAAAAACAACAAAGCACCAGGAATCGATCTAATCAATGGTAAAATCTTGGAAAACCTCCCTCCAGAAGCGATACGACTAATCATTATAATATTTAATGCAATACGAAGAATCTAATACTATCCTAAATTATGGAAACAGGCACAGATTATAATGTTACCCAAACCAGGCAAGACCCACACGAAATAACATCTTACAGACCAATATCACTACTTCCCGTGCTCTCCAAAATACTAGAAAAAGTAATATACGCCCGGCTAAAACCAATAATAGAGAAGAAAAAATTAATACCAGACCATCAATTTGGATTCAGAAATAAACACTCCACCATAGAACAAATGCACAGGCTTCTCAACGAAATAATACACACAATAGAAAACAAACAATATTGCACAGCCCCATTCATGGACATAGAGAAAGCATTTGTCAAAATAAACCACGAAAGCCTACTACAAACAATCAAGAAACAATTCCCGGAACAAATATACGAAATAATAAAATCATACATAAGCAACAGAACCTTCACAATAAAAATCAAGGATGCACACTCCGAAGTCAATGACATCAAAGCAGGGGTTCCGCGAGGAAGCGTCCTAGGACCCATATTATACACACTATACACGGCCGACATACCAACTACCAACAGCAAAATATTGACATTCGCGGACGACACAGCCGTACTGGTCAGACACACTAACCCTGTAACAGCAGCCACAATAATACAAAAACACGGCACAAAAATAGAAAAGTGACTACAAGACAAACAAATTAAAGCTAACCCTATCAAATGCAACCACATCACATTCACACTGAGAAAACAGATAACACCAAACATCTTCCTGAACGGCACCGTAAATAACACAAACAAGGCAAGTCAAATACCTTGGACCTCACATAGATATACACTCCACATGGAAACAGGTTATCAAATCAATAATAGACAAAATACAGACAACAAGGAGACAAATGCACTGGCTAACAAGTCGAAAATCCAAACTAAGCACAGAAAACATACTGAAAATATACAAAATAATCATAAAACCAATCTGGACATACGGAATTCCACTATGGGAAACAGCAGCAATGAGCCATATAACCAAAATCGAAACAATGCAAGCCAAAATCCTTAGAACGATAGTAAACGCCCCATGGTACGTTAGAAATGAGGACATACGGAAAGACCTGGGAATACCAACGGTCAAGGAGGAGATTACCAGACTCGCAAAAAGATACAGAGAAAGAATAGAAACACACCCGAACCAGCTGGCAGCGGAAACGAACAACACAACAAATATCGTAAGAAGACTAAAAAGGAAACACCCAACAGATCTCATAAAGGATATAACCTAGCAAACACGAGGATGGTACCCCGCTGGGAGTAGCCACCCACGTGCTATATTTTTATTTTTTTATTTTTTTTCTTTTTATTCACTAAGATATAATATTTTACCAAATGTTCTTTTGGACAAATTCTGGTAAAAATTTTCAGCTAGCCTAAAGACCTGCTATAAATCTTAGGATTTATTTAGCTAAAATTCTCCAAAGGGATAAATAATCTTTGTTTTAAGAGTCCCTAAATCTATCACCTACTAGGGGAAGATACGAAAAATCTGTTTTTCTCACGTACGATGCTTCCCGCTAGCAACTTTCTTTCAAGGGAAGTTAGCATCCTTTTCCAACCACCAACACAAAATTAGCCAATAACAGCGACGTCCATTTCTTTCACTCTCCGAACCAAGGCCTTCCTCAACGAATCCGATGATCTTGCATCCTTAGACACACCCCAATATAGTTTTCTTCTGCAGCATCATCGTGACGGAAAGTCAATCGTTAGATGCCTGTCCGAAACGATAGTTGGTAATTAGCAGTAACAGCCGATCCGAGTTTCTCGACATCTTAGACAATCATCATCCGAACCTGTACCATACATCGAAACGCATCGACTTGAGTTCGAACTTGTAATCGCGAACCGCGAACCGTTAATAGTAACCGAGAGTTCTACTCATCGTGTATACAGACAATACATTATAATAAATATCTATTGTTAAATATATTCGAGTGATTCTTCAGTACCTATCGCTACCTATCCACCTCAAACTGGTGACCCTAACGTGACTTATAGTGACAGAGGTGATCGTGATAGTGCCACTGAAATTTCAATCAACGCGGTTCTAAGTGTGTCAGTGCTATGGAAAATAGTAATCAGGGATATTTGGCCAATCAGGCGATCACCATGTATCCGTTGTTGTCAACGAACATCACAGGGTGGTTCGCCCTGTTGGAGAGGCAATTCGACGTAGCGCGGATCACGGACGGCGAAGTAAAGTTTGTGATTCTAGCTAAATGCCTCGACAGTTGACACCTACAGGATGTCGGCGAACTATTGGCGAACCCCCCCAGCCACTGGGAGCTACGAGAAATTGAAACGCAAGTTTATTCGCATATTAACCGATACGGAGAGCGCACGGAGAAAGCTGGTAAAGAAGCTGGTGGAGAGCGAGGAGATGGGCTATCGGAAGCCAACCTAATTTTATCAACATCCTAAAAAACTTGCGAGCCCCTCCATCCCCGATGATTTCATCCTCTCGCTGTGGAGGAACCGATTACCGAATTACCCGAATTAGGCGTATTCTCGCAGCAGTTGACGACTCTGATCCGGAAAAGCTATTGAAGCAAGCGGGCCTCATTGCAGAGGAATGTGGACAAGATTACCAGCATACCGCCCGAATAACGACAGTAACCGATCCACCTCCTTGAAACTCTGGAATGAACGAATGGCTCGCCTGTCTCAACACGTTAAAAGACGATATGACTCAAATGAAAGCTAAAATAAACGCGTTGAGTCTCGGATCATCGTCCTCGTCGGCGATCGAGAAGACGTAGCACATCAAGATCGAGAGAAGGATTGCAGGACCCCGATCTTTGTTATTATCACCGAATATTCCGGGATCGCGCACACAAATGCCGGTCCCCGTGCAAATGGTCGCAGGAAAACGGGATCAGCCGTCCGTAAAAGCGGCAGACGACGACGGCCTGGGATCCCGCCGCATCTTCGTCATGGACAAGAGAACGAAGATATCCTTCCTCGTAGACACCGGCGTCGACATTAGTGTATATCCCCGCAGTAAAATACACGGGCACGCGAACAAAAAAGCGTGCGAAATATTCGCGGCTAATGGGACGCGTATCGTAATATACGGTACCATTGCCATTAACCTCAATCTGTCCCTCAGATGAGTTTTCAAATGGCATTTCGTTGTAGCCGACGTTCGAACGCCTATCATCGACGTTGATTTTTTGAGCCACTACGGGTTACTCGTGGACCCGCGAAATAAACAACTCCTCGACACGATAACCCAATTGTCATCAAGGGGATATGCTGCCACAACCGAAGAAGCATCCGTTAAAACCATAATTGGCGAATCGGTCTACCATCGGCTTTTGGCGGAGTTACCTGATCTGACTCGTCCGCCGGTCTTCGGACGAGAGAAAATTCGACACGGTGTGGCACACCACATCGAAACCACACCCGGCCCACCCGTCTATAGCAAATCCCGCCGCCTCGCACCGGATCAACTCAAACAGGTTAAGGCGGAGTTTGCAATCATGATCGAGCAAGGAGTGATTCGACCATCGAAAAGTCCATGAGCATCTGCCCTGCACGTCGTACCGCAGGACAAAGGCCTACAACCATGCGGCAACTATCATGCGTTGAACGCCCGCACCGTACCCGACAGGTACTCCCCACTGCATATCGAAGATTTTGCGCAACATCTGCACGGTAAGCGAATATACTCAAAAATTTTGTCCGCGCTTACCATCAAATTCCGATCGCGCCCGAAGACGTTAAGAAAACCGCGATCACGACACCTTTCGGACTTTTCGAAGCAGTTACCATGATGTTTGGGCTTCGAAACGCCGCACAAACGTGTCAAAGATTCGTGGACGAAATCAGCCGTGGTTTAGATTTCCTATTCGCATACATAGACGATTTCTTAATAGCCTCCGAAATCAAAGAACAACACTGCGAGCACTTGCGGAATTTGTTTGAACGGTTAAATGTTAACCGAACGCGTTGACGCCATTGTAGAAGTAGCGCTTCCCGCGACTGTTAAAGCATTACGTAGGTACCTCGGTATGTTTCATACCGGGGGCCGCCAAAATTTTTCAACCATTGAATGACCTATTATAAGGAGGAAAAAAGGGCAACGCGCCCATCGAGTGGCGGAAGCAAACCGAAGCTAGTTTCCGCGAGTCGAAACGTGCCCTTGCTAACGTCACGATGTTAGCCCATCTGATATCTGGCGCATCCGTTAGCCTCGCGGTAGACGCATCCGACTATGCATTGGGAACGGTCCTGCAACAACGTGTCAACGACACTTGGCACCCGCTAGGTTTCCTTACCAAACCTTTGAACACCGCGCAGCGAAAGTATAGCGCGTACGATCACAAACTATTCGCTATGTACACCGCGGTCAGGCGATTTCGACACGCCATAGAAGGGATTTTATAATTTTTACGGACCACAAACCCCTTACATACGCGTACAATCAAAACCCCGATAAGTGTTCATCTCGACACTTGGATTACATAGAACAATTCATCACCGACATACGATACATAAAAGAGTTAGATAACAATGTAGCCAACGCTCTGTCACGAATCGAAACGATAGGGAAGTTTGTGGACCATCAAACTCTCGCCACCGCGCAGGAAAACGACAACGAATTACGCGACATCGTCAACTCCGGTACATCCGCGTTACGGTTAAAGAAAATTCGTTTCTCTGATCACAACGTAGAAATATATTGCGACGTATCAGGTGACATTGTATGACTGTACGTAACGAAATCCTTGCGACGCGACATATTTAATTCGCCCCACGAACATTCCCATCCAGGGATACGTGCTACGCAAAAACTGGTGACGTCGCGTTTCGTCTGGCCGACCGTAAATAAAGATTGCCGGACTTGGACACGACAATGCATCCTGTGTCAACAATGTAAAGTCACCAGACACGTATCCTCACCCGTTGGAACATTCGGAGAATTAGCAGGACGATTCGAACACATACACTTAGACATTGTCGTGATGCAATACTCGCAGGACTACCGATATTGTCTAACGTGTATCGACCGTTTTTCGCGTTGGCCCGAAGCCATTCTCATCGTCAATATGGAAACGACAACCGTTGCCGCGACCCTCCTCACTACATGGATAGACCGGTTCGGCGTATCTTCAAAAATAATGACCGATCAAGGACGCCAGTTCGAATCAAACCTATTTAGCGGTTGCTCGGCATTAAGCATTTTCGCACGACAGCCTATCATTCCGCGTCCAACGGGATGGTAGAGCGCCTGCATCGACAACTAAAAGCAGAAATCAAATGTCGCGATACGAGCAACTGGGTAGAAATCTTACCAATTGTTTTATTAGGGATAAAAACCGCTATCAAGGAGGACCTGAACGCAACGGCAGCCGAAATGGTTTATAGCATCGGCATACGATTGCCGGCAGAATTCTTTGTACCAGCGAAACAACAGCGGAATTCGCGAATCGTTTAAAAGAATTAATAGAAAATATCAGGCCTCACTCCATTACGCGACACAGTGAGAAGAAAACCTTCGAGTTCCGCGATCTCGATATGTCGTCATACGTATTTGTACGCCATGACGCGATCGGAGGTCCTTTACAACCACCCTACGATGGGCCTTACCAGGTTATACAGCGTGGGAAAAAGACTTTTATCGTCAAGATTAATGATAAAAATGTAGTAGTCTCCTTAGATCGATTGAAACCCGCTTTTATTGTATCGACGACATCGAACAACAACAACTTGAAAATAGCGCAGAAAGCTACGACATGTTTATACTGTACAAAACTTCAATTACACAAAATGCCGAGCGGGCGCAGCAAAGCGAAGGTGACTCAAGAATTTATTACACCACACGCGCGAGCAGGAAAGTTCGCTTTCCTGATCGTTTTCAGGCAGGACTTAGATAAGTTAGCACGTAAAATCTACCTGTGACACAAATATAAAAGCAAAAACGTTATCACTGGTAAGCGGGAACTGTAGCTACACTCGATAGTAAACTTTCCAATGATTTCTGACCCGTGGTTCTATTCTTCGGACAAGATGATTGTCAGATGTCGATACATCCTCAGAATATTTTCAGCTAGCCTAAGGACCCGCTATAAATCTTAGGATTTCTGTAGCTAAGGTTCAAACGAACAAATAGTCTTTGTCTTAACAGTTCCTAAACCTACTACGGAGAGAACGGAAAATTTACTTTTCTCACGTATGATGCTTTCCGCTAGCAACTTTTTCTCGAGGGCGGTGTCCTTCTTCAACCACCAACATAGAAATTAACCAATTAACAGCAACGCCCATTTCCCTCACTTTCCTAACGAAGACTTTTCTCGACGAATCTGACGATCTCGTATCCTTAGACATAACCCATCATAGTTTTTCTCTGTAGCATCATCGTGATGAAAAGTGCAGTTAATAGTTGATTAGAGCTCCGCGACGCATCTTGAGCAATCATCGTCCGAACTTGCTCCGAGTACTCTGTTCGATCGACGTCGTATCGCACGGTGTAGATATCGGACTTGTAACCGCGAATCGCTAGTGCAATCGTGAGCTCCACGCAAAGTATATATTGGGAGTTTTGTTAATAAATATACCGTTAATTATACTCTAATACTACTTCAGTACCTATCACGACCTATCCACCTCACTAATTTGTAGCCTGACAATTGGACTTAACGTAACGTATTATAAATACAACTTTCTATTGAAAGTCGCTTATTTTGTTCTAAACATTATCCCGAGTCAGATTCTGCAGAAACGCCCCTCCTATGTACCCAAAATCGTTTTTTTAGATTTAATTCGACTGGACTACGATCCAACTCTTATGAGCCACATGGATCACCCGTCTGCGTTAATCACATAGCCACACTTGTGCTAATCAGAACGCGTCAACTTGTGGTGATACTATCGCGTCTCAAGTTCGTCCTGGCACAGAATTATCTCACGGCGACTTCCTTACGGATAAAATTTATATCGCATACGGTATCGTTTTTGTAGAAATCCTTGAGGATGGGGAGATTTGAATGTACGTCGATGGGCTGTAGTTCTCACGAGATGGAAAACGGTACATAGATTTCTGATACAACGCTCGTCTGGGTAATTATTTCAACGGGCGCGACTTATCTTCAACAATGAGTTATTAAATATAATTAAAACTAACTTAACGAATGTCTTTAATAGCGTGCGGATATCCTCACTGCTATATTATCCAAAAATTGCGAGTGATGTAGTAGTAGAGTCCTCTCAGTAACTCAAATTCGCGAACACTAAATTTATAACTTCTATTTGTCTTTACTTGCTCGTCGCTGAAAGGAAATGGAGTTACGACCTGCATAGAATTTTTAACTCTTAACAAGAACTTGTATTAAAATCCTTGTATTCAATAATAAAGAATCCAAGATTCATATGAATTTTGACTGTTACAAATCCTATATATTACGAGATGTACTGATATAATACAATAGTAATGTTACGAATGGTAACGCAATGGAAATAGCAACGCACAAAAGGTTGCACAATGAAAGAATAAAAGCTAGTCGTACTGGCTGCTGATAATGGCTATTGATATCAGGGGTGACAATCGGGCTTGTGTCACAGAGCCATAAATTAGCGATAGAAAAACCAAGTGGGTGTAACGAACATCCCGCGGGCCATCGAAACAACCACCAACAACGTAGAGAGTGTCCAGTGTCAGAAAACAGCAACAGCATTGCCATCTCTGACCTGGGCCCTGGTGACATCCCCGGCGATACCCCCTCCATAGGAGCCAAACCCATAGTATACAAACCTTCCTAAAATCAGCTCTCGACATTCTCTGTTCTAACACTCTGAACCGCCACTCTGTTGGATTCGTACAATAAATTTGACTACTATATCTAAAGTTCAATTCTTTATCTTATTTGTGAAATGTTGGAACTGCGACGCGAGGACATCACCGGTGATTTGTCAATTTCGTCATTTCTTGTGTCTCCTACGTGACACTTGCGTTTGCATATCTGGATCAAGAGTGTCAAATACGAAGAAGCGGTAGATACAATGGATCTTAATGATCATATCGGTAAAACAGCAAAATGCCAGTAGGCCGATATCACACTACTGATACTATTGATTAAGACGATCTATGCTGATGGCCGATACTATAAATGACTGTGTATCATGGACAGCGATAATTCCATTTTCTGACAAATCAGTCTCAAGCGTTGTGTCTGACGTTCTTATGTCCGATCATCAAAACTGAAGACAATTTCCCAATATTGTTTTATTAATCATTATTTAAGACTTGAAGAAATGGTATATTTCTGAAAAGCATTTGGTAAAGAGAAAGTCTACTTTTCCACGTCTGATCAATATGAAATATGAATAAAACGTTAGTTATGGAGAATTTGAAGATTATAAAAAATAGGTTTGCGCTCCTTTAAACATATCTGGTTGCTTGCCTATTCGCTACCTCAATACTACAGAATCATTATCAGAATTACTAGAAATTATGACTTTCAGTGATTTCTATTCTATATGATAAATTTATTAATAGATGGATTTATTAACAGTGGATTAAACAGGAAACAATGATTATTTAACGTGAACTTAATGCAGTAATGTGGTACAACTAAGACAACTAAATTAATAATTCACAACTCATAACTTTCTCTCGACTCAACTTACGACACGCAAATAGACTCTCAATTAACGACTGACGATTAATCGTCTTTCTCCTTTAAAGATCCCTTTGTCGACTTCTCATACTCCCACCACGTACGTATTCCGTAACCGTCGCGTATGTGTCGTTCGCATTGAGAATCACTGTACGCCTTGTTGCTTAGACCGACTTGCCTTCGTTCGTGAAAGGCGGCTTGCTCTTGTGCATAGATATTTTGACCGATTTTTAATTGTCAATAACTAAAAAATAAAATCGAATACACATTTTTTTGATACTAGATTTTCATCTTATTTTGGTATCAATAATCAACCCTTAAATTATGTTGAAACAGTAGCCGAACATCCTGTACTTGAGACTGTAAGAAATATTAATTATGCCTCTATTAAAAGCTAATATCATCAGTATATTGGATTTAAATTTGGGTTAGATTCTTCAATCTGATCGCCACGAGACATGAAATAATAACAATTATTCTATTTCATAAAATAATATCACTTATTTATTCGTTTAGTATTTTATAGTTGAACTGAGGAATCTAACCCAAATCTAAATTCAATACATTGATGATATTCACTATTAATTGAGTTATAAAATATAAAGTTGAAAAGTACCCGATGTTGGGCTCCAACCTTCAAGTTTTTTCGACCCTTGTTTGTAAAAAAAGAATAAGTGGGCGGAGGGCGATAACAACACTGACGCATACGTTACCACAGACTCACAACTATAAACAGAATTTGCTGTAGTGGTACTGGCAGTTTTTCGCAAATGTACCTTTCTATACATTGAAAAAAATTGTTCAAAATGAGTTTTACTATATATTCAAAAATCAACAGATTCAAAAGGTAGTTAACGTTTCTAACGAACTAATTACAAAAGTAGTTGCCGAATAAGTAATTAATACTATCTTACGAAATGCAATAATCATTATTACTTCACGCAAGCGTTGCCGTTCATCACACGATGACTGGATTAAATACACTATCCTAAACCCAAACTCAATGCATTAATGATGTTGTAGCGTAACAATACGGTTAAGATGCTTCCGAGTCTTTACAAGTAATTTAAGGAGACGACGGCTATTTATTACTAAGGACAATCGAACGACATGCAATTTTTTGGAACTAGTATACTCTTTTCCTTTCCTAAAGCTCTACGCACTTTATTATTTTATTGTATATGTAGGGGTTGAACATTCTTCTTCTTCGAAACATATGCACACCAATTACTTCTTCTTTACACCTGCTCGATCTCAAGAAAATGCCAAATTAGGAAATTCAAGTATCTACCCCTTTTTTTTCCCCGTGGAGGAAATCCGCAAGGACACCCGCCACCTCTAAGGGGGAGGGCGGCGTGGTAGTGTCGGACTCCAACCGACTAAAACTTCCACGAAGACTGTCTCTACTGCGTCGAGGGGAGCCCGGGAACCGTTGCGGCGACCCCCCCCCCCCCCCGAGCAATATTCCGTCTATACTACGTCTCTCCCTTTCTTAGAGGATCCCCAACAGGACAGCTTGGTATTTCCCGCGTGCTGGAAGGTACAGCGCCTAACTTCATTCTCCTTCGGAGGTCGCTGCGGCTCTCCCGCGCCCCATATAGGCGCGTCCACGGGCACCGCCGCGTCCTCGTCGGCCAATCCTCTCGGGATGGGAGACCCGCTCCCTCTTCCGCTCCGCCGCCGCCTTCCGCAGCATCACTAACTCGCAGAAGGACGTTACGGCCTGCTTGCCTCTTTCGCTCGTCAACAGCGCTTTAAAGATCGACGGTGGCGAGAGGTCGAGCCCTATTTTCCCGATGAGAGAGTGTCTCAGCGATGCCCACGCCGGGCAGTGTTTCAGGGTGTGCTGCGCCGAGTCCACTCTTGCGTCGCAGTGATGGCAACGCGCGGTCGCCTCCTTTCCGATTCGGCGCCGATACTCGCCGAAGCATCCATGCCCCGTGAGCACCTGCGTCACTCTATAGGTCAGGGGAGGCGCGCTTCCGTCCAGCCAAACGTCCCAGTTTGGGAGGACGGCCTCGAGGGCCCTCAATTCCGGCGCGCCAGTTCTTGTGTCGAGGCCGGCGCGCCATCTGTCGAGCAGTTCTCGCCGAGCCCGCGCTAACGCGACCGCGTCACTCGCTTCAACTCCGCCCAGCAGACCCCGATTGCGGAGATAGATCTCGCGATACCACAGGGCCTGCAGCTAGAACGGGGGAAGTCCGGCGAGCACCGCCGCTGCCGCCGCCGAAACGGTGCGAAAACGCCTCGTAATTTTGATGGCTACCGACCAGTGCAGCCTCCTGATCCCTCGGAGACTGCGGCTGCTGGCCCACAGATCCCCCGCCCAGATCGGAGCTCCGTAGAGGTACGCCGGCGTACAGCCTACGCACTCCGACACCGGGCCCGCCCAGCTGAGGTAGCAAACATCCCAAGGCGTTCGCCGTCACCTCGACCGACGGTATAAGACGCTCGAAGTGGGCGCCGAATGTCCAGTGACTGTCGAGAGTCAGGCCCAAGTATTTCATACTGATCCCAACCCGAATCTCTGCCGCCGCCAACCTCAGGCGATAGTCCGCCGGGGGCGTCCCGTGGTCAGCCCTCCGGCAAAACCACATCGCCTCGGACTTCTCGGGGGATACCTCCATCCCCAACCCTTTGATCGCGGCGACCGCGCCGGCCACCGCCAGTTCCGCCAGACGGACGCTCCTGCCCCATGTCGATCCCCACACTAACACCAATGTGTCATCGGCGTAGCACGTCAGCGCCGAGTCCGGGGGTATCGGCGCCCGAAGTACCGTGTCGTACGCGATGTTCCGCAGCAACGGGCCCAGTACCGAACCATACGGGACGCCACGGTGCAAAGCCCTCCCCATCATCCTTCCGCTCTCACAGTGTAGACGATACTACGGTCCCAGAGGAAGGCCCGGATCACACCCCGTAGGTAAGCGGGCACCCGATGGAATTCGAGGGCCCGGTCTATCCCGCCCCAGGGGATGCTGTTGAAGGCGTTGACTACGTCCAACGACACAGCCAGCCGACGAGGGCGCGCCCCGGCGCGGCGCGGTGTTCCGGATCGCGGCATGCATGAATCGCAAATCGCCTGCAAGTCGCGCCTCAGGCGGGCCGCCCCTCACCTCAGCCCAGGTGATGGCCTTCGCGGCCGCGGTCATGAGATCCTCGTCGCAGTGGGTCGCCGCCCACCGTGGGAAGCTCCTTCCTCCTCTTCCCGACGAGCCCCCGGGCCCGCCCGATCCGAACGAGCGGCCGCTTCCCGCGCCATCGACCGCCACGTGCATCACTATGTAGAGGTGGTCCGAGAGCGTTTCCTCGGCCAACACCTTCCACCCCGAGACGCGGCGGGTGGCGGCAGGGCTTGCCCACGTGAGGTCCACTATGGACTCGTCGCGCCACGCCACGCACGTGCTCGACGATCCCTGGTTGACATGCCAGAGGTCGAGTGCAGCCGCCCAGTCCAGCACCGCGCTCCCCCTTCCATTGGTCCTGCGGGAACCCGATGCCTTGGAGTGGGCGTTGAAGTCCCCGAGAATCAGCAACGGATAGAGGCCCAGACGTCTCGCGCAAGCCGCGAGACCGTCCAGGAAGGCGGCGTATTCTACTCGGCTGATGTTCGACCACACGTAGATGCCAACCACCACCAGGTCGCCCCATTTCGCGGCCACAAAGCCCCGACCCCGCTCGATCGTTGAGCAGGGGGGCTCCCTGTCACACCGGTCCAGAGTACGGTGACCGAGCCGAGCAGGTCCCCAGCGTCTCGTGACGCATCTGGGATGCTATACGGCTCCGCCGCCACCGGCAGGGCGATCCCTGCTCCACCAGGCTCTGGAGCATTACGTCCTGAGCCCGTCGGCAGTGGTTGAGGTTGCACTGTAGGAGCGAAAGCTGTCCTCCTCCTCTCCTTCCGTTTATGTTGGGGAAGGCTCCGTTTCCATGGCCTCCACCGGGCCGCTTCCCTCGCAGTCGTCACGGTCCTCTTTATCACTTCTGGCTTCCCTGAAGTTGGTCGATGGTTTCGTCTTTTCACTCGCCGTTGCGTCCCCGTCCTCGTCAGGAGCGGGTCTCGTCGCCTGTATGGTTCTCCCCCTGCGTGCCGGTGGCATACATGCAGGAGACCCCAGCCGGTACGACGCGGGCAGCCCTAAGTCCGCGCACACCGGGCATTTAGGTGCCCGTACCAGGCAGTCCGTTGCCTGGTGCCCTTCTATGCCGCACCGGTAGCAACGATCCGACCGGTCAACAGCTGACGGGCAATCCCGGCTCACGTGGCCCGACTCCAGGCATTTGTTGCGGCGCGAATAACACCCACGCTGACCTCCGCGGCTTGGCAACCCCCCGCCTCGGCGACAGCGGCTGCCACCTCTTCCGGGGTGATGGAATCCTCCAGTCCGGTCACCCTCAATTCCGTCATCTTCCGAGGTACAGTGACCTTGGCGGGGAAGCTCCGAAGGGCACCCGCCATCTTTTCGGCCAGTCGCGATGCTTTGCTGCTAGCGTCCTGGCCCGCGATCTCGAATATGAGAGCACTCGTTATTGCTCTCCTCGGTTTCATTGCTGCGATGCCAAGGTCAGAGGGTTTGATCTCCCTGTTGACCACTGACATCGCGTTCCTATATGTGAAGCCAGAGCCATCCCTCACGGTGAGCGTCACCTCGGCGCGCCGTGGGGGGCGGGGAAGCCTAGGCAAGCCCGTTACCCGCGCGTCCCGCCTGTCGGTGTTTCGCCCCTTGATCCTATTGCTGTTCTTGACTCCCGCGCCCCTTGCGCCTCGTGCTCCCCAAGTATCTACCCCTAGCAACTTGTCTAACTTTAAACATCGTTTCTATCGTTAGTCTGTAATGAAAATAAAATAAAACTTAATGAAACACGAAGTTGAACAAATTATCCAAAAAATCAACACACTGCACGCGGATATTTACCTGGATCCTCTTCATTAAGACATATCTGGAAATAAAAAAGCCGACACTATGGCCAAAAAAGCAATAACTGATTAAACGAACGAAACTAAGAAACCAATCCCGTACCAAGATATTGACCACTACCAATGAAATCAAAAACGACGACATTATATAAAATTGTCTATATTATATCTACGATACATAACACACTCAAGAATAAAAACCGATATAACTTTATTATATTGAAACCAAAATACAGTGTTATTGTACAATGTTTAAGAAGAAATTTTTCAGAGTGTAATATTCACATTGCGGAGGTCTTGTTGTAGAAACAAAAAAAATTGCAAAAAAGAGCCATCGATTTGCGATTTCATGTCGGATCTTCCAAAACTCACAGCGCCGATGGAATGTACACGGCATTTTATAGACATAGGAAAAGGAAGTTCTTTTTAGTTTTGTGCATAATAAAAAACAAACGTTGAAACAAAAAGTGTGTAACAAATATTTTATGCATAATTTGTCTCTATAATTTTGTATTACATACCACAACTTTTGGCGATAATTATTGTAACAAACAATTTCAGTTGTGATTTCAAAATTTCAAAATTTCGAGTGACTCGTGCTTGCAACAAATAACTCATTGATATTATCAAATTAAGTATAAAGAATAATTATTTTCCTGGAAATTGTTGCGTTGAAGTCAATCATACGGAAATTATAATTGTTAAGAACTATAATTGTTAAGAAACAGTAATACTTTGAAGCTACCACGATTGAAATTTCACTCTATATAGATTTTGCTTTAATATTATCGTCCTGTAATAATACCATCACAATGTTATCATTCATAATCACTGTAAGCAATAATTTTTCGATTCTTTAATAAAACATTTAATTCTTTTTCCTTACCTTAATCACTTTTTTAATTCGAAAATAAATGTTACAGTCTATTTATAATAACATGTAAGGCTCATAACAGCTATGATTTTAAATGAATAATAACAAGAACCATATTTACGGTACAAAATTAATTGCAAGAATCTTCGTTAAACCTTCGTTAAGAAATTTAAGTTGCGCTAAGATTGTATTTTAACATTATATAACCAGAATTATGATGGCTTATGAGAACAAAAAATTATGATTTAATACGTTACTGTAGGCTTCCAATACTAGTATTTAATATGCAGTTAGGTTTAACAAACAAACAGTTCACGAAAGTATTTAGCATAGAATATTAAATATTTATCATAGAAAGCTTCTATTGTGTATGTAATACAAAACAATTTAACAATACAATTTTATTAACAATGCAATAAGACACTGCGCAATCATAATTATATTGATAAAATGCAGAAGGTATCTGAAATCATGTGTATACAGAAGTTACAAAATTTTTATACAAGCATACACATCGCAAAAATCATAAAAGTATTTGAACAATTAATCATTCATTACGTTACTTGTAAGTTATAACGAGTGAAATTAGTAAAATCATTATGAACATTAATTATTATGTTCAAGACCATTATTGCTTTATGCTAAATTATTATTAAATGTTTGTTTGCAATAAAAATGTTGCAATCTCTATATACATTTTCAGATTGGTTTCACATCTTACCAATATCATTACAATAATCGTATCTTATTGTAATATAATGAAATTTCGAAAAGTATCGTATAAAATACATAGTACATTTATAAAAATTTTCTATGTTAAGTGTTTAAATACTTCCGTGATGCTCATATCGTCGAATACTGTAGATATGTATGTATGCATAAATGATGTTACTTTTAAATCACATGTAGAGGTTCAGACTAATTTAATGAAACAAACTATTACTAAAGATACATTGAAGTCTTACAAGGAAAAATAATCCAAATTATCCGTTAAATAATCTGAAGAGAATATATAAATTATTAATATACGCGAATTTACGTAAAAAACTAAAACATGGACAATCTCTTCTATCCAAATACCTAAATATTCCATTATACATACATACCTTAATACTTAACACCTATTTACAAAATCACGCAAAACACTTAATACTTGTTTCATAAATTTCAGATATAGGTCGTTTTTTGTGGTTTACGTTTAACCATAACGACAAAGCGATTTTTTTCGTGCGAGTAAAATGCTTTAGAATAATCGAACAAAGTTTTGAAATATTTCCACGCATGAGGATGGAGTCCTCGTTTCGACAATTTTAATTGCTCCATTGGACAACGCGCGTATATTATAATTATTCATGTCACACCAATCCGCTTCGTTTTATCGTTACGCGGTATTCCTTTTTAGCCAATCTTGAATCGTAATGTGATTGGCTTCTACCCATCGTATGTTCGCTTCAGCTTGTTCTATCGATTGTTGCATTGACCTCGTTGCACTTCCAAACTCCCCCATGTGTTCATTAGTAAATTCCACCAGCTAAATATCAAGAAATATATTTATTAGAATATGCTTATTTTTTAGAAATTAAACTGATGAGCATAAGAATACTTCATTATTAAATCTTTTTGCAATACACAATGCAATGTAACATTCCAGCAAACTAACGAGACAAAACTATTGTGTAAGAAAATGTGAATTTCGAACGCCTTGAAGGTCACGTGGCCTTCGTCACCTTCAGCTGTGGAAACAGAAAGCGTCAACACTTAGCGTGCCATAAATTCGGCCCTTCCCCGTGCGGCGGCGGCGTCGTGCGCTGGTGGATCGCAAAAACATTTTGTGACTGCGATGCCTAGTATATTCTTTGTACCATCATCGACGTACAACTATATATATATATATATGTCGGAGATGAAAGGACACAAATTAAATAATAAAAAAAATTATTCTCCCACCTATTATTTCTACAATTAATTTTTATTATTTTATGCATTTTAAGTATTGTCGACTTTCACACTACGGCCCGATTGGAAAACTTATCCTAAACTCAAACCCAATACATTGATTATTATTCATTTTTAATTGAATCATAACTAACATCTTTTACAATCTCGCACATGCAGTTATGCACAAAGCTTTATCCCAGCTCGCCTCACTCTCGTTTGTCTACATAAACTGAAGTTATGTGTTAGGTTTCGACCGGATCATTCTATTTAGTCACTGGCAACTAATACAAATGTCATGGATGCACAATTGCAGGCTGAACTCACTGCAGTGGCATCGATAGATTTTTGCGAATATTTTAGAGACTATAGCAGATTGACAGTTATATGTAAAGCAAATGTTGTTCAAAATGTTAAGCTTTGCAACATATTCGAAAATCATCGAAATCAGAGGAAACGTACCTGTTCTACAGTTTCTTCTGCAATTAAACTATGATAAACTATTTTGGGTTTGAGTAACTTTTATCAATCCGACCACCGCGAAGAGGAGGGCAACGCTAGCGTAAAATAATAATATGTTGGTTACGAAAATAATAGCGCATTTAATAAAAAATAACAACGGAGATCTGTACTGAAATAAAATTTTCGGCGACATTTTATAGAGTTGCACATATACAGTTGTAAATGAAATTTTGGTAGAAGCTGTCTGTTTTCATTCGTAAAGTATAATATAAAGGTAAAGAGATCGATAGCTGATGAATGTAGACAGATTATAAAGCGGCAAACATGCAGGCTAAACTTGTTTTGTGTCGCAGATACACATAGATAGATATACACAATAAAGGATTGAATGGGCTAGTAACGACAGTTTTTCGCGAATATCTCGGAAACTAGAGCTAAGTGGCGATTAAATGCATAGTAAAAAGTTAGCCAGAATCATGCCCTCGACATGTTCAAAAATCATCGAAGTCGATAATGAGAGCAAGCTTCTAAATAATTACCATTTTTTATTTATTACGTTACTTATACTTCTATCTTTAAAGTAGAAGATATTAAAATTGTATATAGTTATACATGATCCTACTTGTACATATATTACCTTGAACAAAACCTTCAATGTCAAGAATTACGATGAATGTGGACAGAAGTATAGTAATCTCATAGTTTTCGAAATATGTACATATTATAAAAAATATATTAGTACTATTACATTGCGTATATATACGTATATATACATACATAACTGTAAAGTGACGCAATAGTCGCTTCGCTGTTTTGTACGCAGTCATACATGTATATGTATGTATAGGCAGAATGTAAGGTAGTAGTATGTACTAATATATTTTTCTTAATACATATCTCAAAAATTATGAGTTGGCTACATGTTGGATCACTGCCATTATAATTCTTGTGGCATAAGCTACTCGTTGTCCCAATAATTAAAGTAGTGTCGAAATGATAACAAATAACAATACATACACGCAAATTTCACGAGAAGTTTTCTATTTAATACATCTGCCAAAAGAAATGAAATAAACGAAAAGAGTTTCTCTTTAGGATCATATTAACAAATCATTACGGGTTACTTTTTGTGATAATATTGATATTTTCTAGTGAACTGATTTGCAATGAATTTTTATAAATCTGGATCACTACCAAAATTGAAGTTCGTTCAGATCTCTGAAATGTCACATTGCAGGCAGAAAAAGGATTTTATTACATTATTCTATTTTTATTATATTTTGTTATATTTTTGGACTTACATCTTTAAGGTCATTATAGGTGTTAATACTTCTGGTTGCTGATTTTACTATATTGTTCATCGTCATTAATGATGTTCCGAAGCTAAAACAGAGAATAAAGATTTTATTGCAATTATACTTGTAAAATTACTTAATAAAATAAATTATTTGTAAATTAATGGTTAATAGATATAAAAAAAACTGATAAAATATTTGTTTAAAATATATATTGTAATTAAAAAGTTTCGTACAAAGAAGTTTAGGAAGAAATGAAATGAATGGTCATTATTAATTTTATTGTATAGGTTGATTCACCGAACTTGAACAATGTAAATTATTTATAAATTACCTGTTACATATAAAAAGATGTATATAATATTAGGCATAGTTGAAAAAGTCTGAACTAAAATTAAAAGTCTACAT
This sequence comes from Bombus pascuorum, assembly GCF_905332965.1. Lineage (NCBI taxonomy): Eukaryota > Metazoa > Arthropoda > Insecta > Hymenoptera > Apidae > Bombus > Bombus pascuorum. Next base: position 20,775,340 of record NC_083489.1, on the reverse strand, counting down.
ATAGGAACTACAAGATATTTAATTAAAGTACAATATATATTTCATAGAGATTATACAAATATTTAAGCAAGGTAATTGTTCATTATGTTAATGAAGCTCAATGTTCAGTGGGACTATCTTTAATACCTATCATATACTTTATTATACGTTTTACTTATTACACGTTTAAGATAGCTATTTAGAATATATTTAGTACCTAAGTCGGACTATACTGCTGTCCCTATTGCAGATAAGACTTTTTCTTGTTGGGCTTTTCTTTTTTTTTAAAGCAGGGCATATGTTGTGTGTACAGAACCTTTTATTTCAATAGATGATATAAAAGAACAAATTAAAGAGAATTTTTCAAGTGTGAGTGCTGGACAAATGAACATCGTAATGGAAAATGTAAGAAAAGGAGCGCAAAATGTTTAGAATCCGATCATCGAGAGATTGAGTATTTGTTGTAGCCGTTCAAGAAATGTTACATATTTCGATAAGCATTGTGTTTTTCATGACTTCACTCTAGTACTTTCCTGGTTGAAACTGTAGAAAAGCAGTTCTTTCTAATTTTGATGATTTTTGGATATGTCGTAGAAATCAATATTTCAAACAACTTTTTTCTGTACATGCAACTTTCGGTCGGCCATAGTTTCCGAGATATTCACAAAAAGCTATCGGCACCATTATAGTAAATTCTGTCTATAATTGAGCGTCTCTAACGGCCGAATTAAGGTAGCTAACCTAAAACATACCCAATTGATGATATTTATTTTTAATTTGACTATAGCAAATATTTCTTACAATCTTGCATATGCAGCTGTGCACAGAGCTTTATTTAAGCTCGTACAACTCTCGTTTATACATAATATGTATAAACAGAAGATAAGAGCTAGGTATCGCTTGGTCGTTATACCCGCCCGTCGCGCGCCGCCAGAGTTTTGGCAATCAATACTAACGCGCACGCTGCCATGGACCCACAATTATAGAACACTGTAGTGGTATCGATGGATTATTATAAATATCTCGGGAACTCAACTGTCAGTTACATGTACAGGAAAAAATTGTTCAAAATATTGAGCTTCTCATACATATTCAACATATTTAAAAATCATCGAAATCGAAAAGGACGTAGTTTCTCTACAGTTCCGCCCTTTTTTTATTCCGATTGGCACGAGCAATCAATTAATACAAAAGATTGTAAGTTTAAATTTAAAAGAAGGTACAATTGTAGTTTGCAATTGCATCGATACACTTCTGCAAAGATTGCATTACATGATGATAGATATCTTTACAATCTTTTCCTATTTGCAAAAGAGACAGACTTATAATCCGACCCAGTCTCTAGTCTTACCCTGTATATTGGGTTATGCAGACATTCATTCGGTTGTTCGTATCGTTTTTATTACAGATTTTTATTAAATAATGAGGTGTATGAAAAAATATTATTCTTAATTGGATACTGAAGAGAATCAGAGAGGATTATCCAATATTCATTAACAAAAAAGATTTTCTTTCAGAGAGACAATGTAGTACTTCCTATATTCACGAAATTTTGAATCTGAGATACAATATTCATTTCTATCTATTTCACACACCAAATATGTACATGTACTATTAATCCAGTTAAATTAGCTTCGGCAAAGGCCAAATTCAACATTAAATGATATCTGAAATTTTCTTAAATTAAATCTTAAATTAAATCAGGAAAAGATCCTATATGTTTGCCATTCGAGATTTCTTGTGCACGAACTTTGTAAAGAATCATCAAAGTTCACGAAAACAGGTTTCTTGTCTATAACAATAAACCTAATAATCGAGTCGCAAAAAATTTCGAATAAAAATTGTAGCTTTTAAATTGAGAAGTATAAATATTGAAACAATCTGTATGATAAGACCTACACAGCCTTTTTTTCAGAGATCTATAGGTAATATGTGATATTAGATTATATCAGATGCGACGTCACAAGATAAGATTGATTAATTCGTTGAGCCGTAAATAAATAAAAATCGCACTAGCTTCAATTGTCAATCATTCATGTAAAATTGAGAATGCGAAGTTGAAACCTGATGAAAATGTAGCTTTTGTTATTTTTAAAAATTGTGCAAAATTTTTTCTTCAAATGTTTATTAATCTCTGCAAAGAGCTATTTAACAACTAAAAAGGTGTCTGTAGAATTCTTTTCCGGGAGGGCCACCCATGGTTTCTTTGAGACTTTTATTTCTCGTGATGAATAGAATACGTCGCAATAGCACAATTTGATCCTGAATTTCAAGATTTAGGTCGTTATTACACAAACTATTTTACAAATCTCCATTAATCCGAAAGTGTAGAACTACACTTAAATCCTTTTTGCACTTACTCTCTTTATACTTTGTAACTTGCCAGATTTATTTGAATAAAACACATTTGAATAAAACACTTTTTGAAAACGTCTTATTATTGAAAACTATTGAAAAATGCGGAATTAAAAATTTTTTTCAAATATAACTTTAGAGCGAATTTTTTTAAATTATTTCGACTCCAAATTAATGTAGAATAAACAATTTTGTTCGTAAACTGGTATAAGAACAGCAGTTATTGATTGGTCTTTATGCCGATTTGCTACTATAAAAATTTAAAGGCTTAATCCACTTGTTTAAAAGAAAAAGACATATCTACTTTTCGAAGTCCTTTCTGGGCGATTTAATTTTAAAAAATTATTTCATTCTGAAAATTACATGATAATGACAACTCTTAAAGAATAAAAAGCACTCTCGCAGGTTCCTATGAAACTCGTCAAAGTTATAGAAATTAATTTATACGGAGACGCTTTTAGAATAACTACTTGCGAAAACAAATAAAAATTTCGGATTAATATTTAATACAATATTTTATTATGACAGACACCATATTTTATCAAAATTTGAATTTACGTACGTACTTATCGCTATCAATAACAAACGACTGAAAAAAAGGCTGTACAGGTCTTATCATATAGATTGTTTCAATATTTATACTTTTCAATTTAAACTTCCTTCTGTAAGATTATTATGTTTCTTGCGTGTTTTTAATAACGACGCCCAACTGTTTTGAGTTTCAACACAAAAAGAGTTTCAAACACATATATTTCATTTCTAATGATCTTACAAACCATTTTGTGCAAGAAAATTACTGTTTACAATTTTTCACGATTCTGGCTGTATTGAAGACTAATTCGACTGGTCGTCAACTTTTACTAATATCATTATAATAGTATAATGTTCCATTGCTAATGAAATTCAAAATGATTTATATAACATATATAATATCTACATGCGAGATATATAGGTAATATGTGATATTAGTAATCTGTGATAAATGTTCAAATATTTTCATGAACTACTGTAGATAACAGTAGTTAAATGATGACTTAAATGATGGAATAAAATACAATAAAAGACTTACTATTCTCGGAGACGATCCCATTTATTTCTGAGGAAATTAAACGCTAGCGGTTGTCCAATAGAGTTGCTAGCAATAGAATTTAGAACACGTCCTGCATCTTGCTTCCTGATACCCGAATTTTCCGTAACCATCCAATCCAAATAACGACTTAAAAGCCAAGTTTCTCTTGTACAACCAAGAGAGTGCAGAAGTAAATCCTTCTCAGAACCGACATTGGTTTCTAAGTATCTTTGCCAAGCAAAGTCCCATTCAATTTGTCCACCAAATCGAATAGCCGTACAGTAGACGACCATTTTCAGATTTGGCGAGATCCTAACAATATTTAAAAGTTTTATTAAGAGATATTACTTCTTTAATATTATTAATTTTTGCAATTTGTATTACTATATTGGATAGGACAAATAGATAATTTTTCTTTGAAATGGAGTTCATTACGGATGGAGTTATCTTTTAAATGAAGTAATACAATGCATTATTTCTATTTTTAAAAGAAATTAATTCGTAGTTGAAATGTAGCTTTAGAGAAAAATGCATTCTTTTGTGTAAATAACTTTATAATAAAGGAGCACACACTTAATTTTGAATACCAAAAAATACGGTACATAAGATTTCACAATCTTGATTAAACTTCAGAGTAACTTAAAAAAAGTAACATAAAGAAATATAAATATAAGTAAAAAGAACTTAAAATATACTGAGTGTCCTGTAAAATGTAATATTATTTAGCAGTATATTAGTCTTCAGGAAAAGATAGATTGAAAATATAGGAAAAATTTTTTAAACTATATAACTGATATATTTATTATACATGACTAATATATTTTTTAAAATATATACAGGGTCATCCATTTAACTCGCAACCCGCGCGAGACCGTGGAAAGTTGCAACATTGATCAATGTTAACAATTGGCAATCGTTGAATTTGTAGAAAGTGATTGTTAATAAATTTTAAATTATAGCATAGAAAGAGATGTACATACTAAATCAATTATAGACAAAGTACGGATAAAAAGAAGACAGATGTACTAGTTAACCAACCGAAATTTTAAACTCAACATAGAAAATGAATTAAAAATTTACAAAACGATAATAAAACTACTTTAGACGTAAGGAATTAGGAACCGAAGATATTCGGTTGTCGAAGATACCGAGAACAATAGTCAACGCCCCATGGTATGTCAGAAACAAAAATATACGCAAAGACTTAAAAATAAGAAATCGGCAGGTACGCAGAAAAATACAAGGAAAGAACGGCAACACATCCAAAGTAGCTGGCTGCTGAAGCGAGCAAAACTCTCATAGAAAAAAAGACTAAGAAGAAAACACCCCACTGATCTCACTAAAGGAATAAAATAGTCATCCACATGTTATTTAGCAATTAAGTTAGAAAAATTTACCGAATGTCCAGGTGGACAAATTGTGAAGTACAAATTAAATAATAAAAAGATACACGTTAAAAATGGAAAATGTTGATGGAAGTAGAGAAAGCGCCATGATGTTTGTAAAAATGCGAATAGTAATATTGTATATACATTGTATACATAATTACTTTTCAAATAATCACCTTGTATGGTAGGAGGTGGTGACCACGGTGACCAATCGCTCTGTATTCTTGGCAATTTTTGTTTACAATTTCTATAACTCCAGATAATTTTAGTTCTAATTCTAGCAACAACTCATAGATAGCAGATGTCGATGTATGATTGCAATAGTAAATACACGCGGGTTCCGAGTTAAATGGGTATAAAGTGGTATACTTTCAGCTCATATCAATAATAAACTAAGATGATAAATAGTAAAGTGAAAGTAAATATGGACATACATCACCTGATCATTATTTAGAATAGGATTATACTGAATATACTAAATAGTATTATGTTGTCCCAAAAGTTTATTTCATTTAATAAGGAAATACTAGATGCACAACATTTTTCGTTTTATATTATTTTATTGAATTATGTATGATCGATTTTGTTCTATTATTACAAAATTTCTTCTATTATTACAAAATGAATTATACATAATTCAATAAAATAATATAAAATAAAAAATGTTATGCATCTACTATGTCCTTATAAAACGAAAGGAATTTTTGGGACAATCTAATATTATTCAGTATATTAATTCCAAAATAATAATCTGATGATGTATGTCCACATTTATTGTAGTAATAGGGCAAAATGGATTATACATAATTTAATAAAATAATATAAAACAAACAATGTTGTACATCTATCATTTCCTTATAACACGAAAGAAACTTTTGGGACAACTTAATATATAATAATTGTACTGATAATTGGTTTCCGACTTTCTCGAAAACAGTGACTTACATGTGTATTTAGAAAAGTTTTATTTTCCAAAATTACATATGTTACTTACTAGTACTACGTTTGTCAAGGCATCCTTTATACCGAATGATGAAGTTATTGTTTATGAAATAATCAGAATATATTAAACACAGTTAATATTATATATAATATTCACAATGCCGTATGCATTCAAATATCAATTGAAAAAAGGGAACTATTTTCAAACAAAGTTAGTATGCTAATGAATTACAAATATTTTTTATTATTTGTTTCATAAAGGTATAGAGAATTTGTTACAGTACTAGTTTCCATAATTTGACAAATTGCTTAATATATAATATAAGAGGTACTTACGGATTATTTTTATCCGGACTAGGCGTATTACGCCAATTATAGAACTGTCTGACTGCATTTTGCACACAATCATCATGGCCGTAATTACATGCCCATGTTAGCACATCGACCCGGGTGAAAACTGTCAACTGAGGATCCCGAGAACTATCCTTAAAACCAACTTGTCTGTACACGTTGTCGAGTAGCTTCAAAATGTATACCTAAAACATTATTTAATGTAACATAAAGAAATATATGTATTTGTTTTAGCACGAATAGAATATTCCATTTAACTACTTTATTACCCAAGAATTTAGAGTCACACAACATTTAGTGTACTACTTTCTGTATGTTAGAGGTATAAATAAACAACTCTTACATCCATTTGAAATAATGGAAATTTATCCTTTTGGATTATGAATTATGTATAAGGAAAAGATTGTGTAGAAATTTTATTTAACTGTCTCCGACTTTATTATAAATGAGTTAATGTACGTTAAAACATAATCATAAATATGGTCCTACTACGATTGAAAATTCTATCTTTTTTCTAATATTTTTTCATATTCTTGTGTTTAGACTTTCATTCTATCTCAGACATTTTCCCGAGGCACATTTAGTTATATGTGTCTAAAACTTTCTGTAATTGCGCATTTTTCGTTCAATTTACTTTCGAATAATCGATCATTCCATGTGTTTGTAACATTTAAAATTCAATCATAGTAAAATGCACATCAAATTCCCGTTCATAAAATTTTAAAAATTAATTTATTATAATATTTGCAATAGGACATATGACAAAATAATAATCAAATCTTTAAATAGCATCGTATATCGTTTTCTAACTTACGTAAATTATGTTTGTGTTCAAATATGAAGGATTTTGCTGTGAATAGCCAAAAAACATGGCATATAGTGTCACTTTGGGAAACTGGTATAAAAAAATTAATAAATTTTTGTATTTACCCGAAATTTGTCGTAACTAGGCATTTTGATTAGCATGCTATCCAAATAATCCATGGCAGTGAAAGCAGCCTTCCAAGGTAAGTACTCAGTTTCGTGAGCTAAATACGATGTGACATCCAACGCAATAGCGTAATCTAGTCTTCCGGCTCTGGCCAAATTAAGCGCATCATCTATTAACTGAGCACGATTGATCGTTGAAATATTTTTAAAGGAATCCTTGTTCAGTTGTTTGATTATCAATTGCCAATTTTTCCTGTCGTAATTCACTCTGTAGTATCCTAAATAGAAAAAAATTTCGAAACAAAAGATTAATCAATGTATGTGCTCAATAATTTATATAATATATTAGATATATGTAATGTATGAAATATATTATATATATTATATGTTGTCGTATATTGAATATATATTAAATTTATGAATTGAATGTACATAAATTAATTATATATTAAATATGTTAAATTTAGACCAGTATAATATATAAAAAAGGAACTTGATGTGAATCTTTATTGTGAGAGACAATGAATTTCGAGTGTCAGAGATGAGTGGAAGGGTTGTGCGTGTGTCTTGAGATTAGGCTATTAGAAAAATATGTGATAACCCATGTTTTGGGATAGCCGTAATAGAATGTGTCCTGAAAATGTTTGCGTAGTTTGCTTGGATTGAGTAAAAGGAACTAAAAGACGGAGAGTTCTTTCATAGAATATTTGAGTCTCTCAAAAGACAAATTGATCGACTCTACCTTTCCTCAATTTTATTACATAGATACTGTGCGGAGTTGGAAGATGAGCAATAAGACGGCACTGGATGAAGGGAGGTACTGCTCTTTACCGTTCATTCTTACGCGTTGCTATATTGTTTCATTTGATATACGAATAACCAATAATCACAGTCGCTTTGCATATTCTAGTATTCTTTCCAGCTCAGCATAATACATGGTTATAATTAAGCAAATGATTTATTTCTATATGCCTATTTATTACAAGACGATTGTATAAATAATTGAAAATTCTAATATGAATTTTAAAAAATTCTGCTTTTAAAGATTTATTATTTTTCTCTGCTTTTTAATTTATGAAGTTGATCAATATTCTGAACACCTCATATTGCATTGAAAATGTATATTGTATAACAAAAGTAGGTACTGAATAGTAGCGATAACAGAACACATGAGAGTTTTTCGTTATTTCGTGTCGTGCTATTAAATACTTTATTCTGTGCTGCCTTATATCATCTTCACGTTTCAAAATTATTTTTAGTATATTTAATATTAACTTTATTAGATCGTGAGGTATTACGTCATTCTTGGGTGTGTTTCTATCAAATAATATGTGTATTATTCTATATACTATGTCATTAGAATTTACACATTTTTAATGCAAGAGAAAATAATTCGTACTTGATAATGTTACAAACAGAATCCCAAGAATTTCCATCTCTATTTGAAACAAAAGATGCAAGAACCAAGAAAGCATAAATCGATATTTAATTTTATGTTAGCTATACTATAAGCAAACAATATGCTTGGGAGAGGGAGAGAGAGAGAAAGTTAGTATACGTTTTTATATACGTATACTGATATTTGTTTGAAAATTATTTCAGAACATGTTCCTTACCAGTTTCTTGGATATTCAAAATTACCCACTCTGAGAAGTTCCAGTTCAAATTCGATAGCGTAATCGATTTTTCTGCTTTCATCCATTGAGAAGGTTGAGTTGTATTGAAATTTAATTGACTTTCAGTCGTATATGTGATTGGTATCCACCATAGTGGTTCAACACTAGATGTGGTCACCATAGTACCATTACGAAGCATAAAACGGTCCTAAAATGAAAAAAGCGAACAAAAACATAATAAACGTTATTCGTGAACGATACATCGCATCGATTAATGGATCGATTAACATTGTATTGAAAGCCACGGATGAAACATATTATATGACAAGTTACTTTTATAAAATTTTTAAATTCACAGTCTTTGATATAATCGGTTGTGTTCAATAACATGATATTCTGCGATAGTTCGAGTCAGAAATGAAGTGTGACAACCGATTTACTAGTGCTTTCTCATGAGTGAGAGAGCGATAGTGATTACGTTGGTTCAATCAATAAAAGGGCAGAACAACTACTTTCAAAATCCTTCAACAATGAGTTTCCAATTCAACTTCATATTCTGCAGTTATCTCTAATATATTTCCTCAAAAAGATCTAACCCTAATCATAGAAGAAAATGGATAAACGACTAAAGACTACGAACAAAAATCGCAAAGCTGTAACTCTACTAACATTATATGCATATTCCTATCCAACAGAAGTATTACGGGTCGATTAACAGAAAACCACAAGGAAATTCACTTACAGAAGCATGTCCTTCAATTTAGATTCTTGGTATTAAAGTGAAAACGAATAATAATATCAAATGTATCTCCAGTTGTACCACAATGTAATTGTGGAATCGTCAGGTAAAATTGGTAAAAAAAATTTAGGTAAAAAGGTACGCAAGTACAATAAAAAAATATAAATTAAAAAAGTTTTTTAACAAGGTTTTATTTATAAAGGCACTAAAAATTTGAAAATAATATTTATTTTTATGACTTTTGTGAGGCACATAAATCATCTGAAACGAATGAGCGCCTTACATATATTACATGTATGTCATATATGGCAAGCAGAGATTATATTTAACATTTTAATGCGTTCACGAATAAAATTTTCATGTGAAATTTTTAAAATTTATGTTTTTACTTTTTAATTTTTAGTAAATTCTCAGATAAAACAATTTTTAAATTATACTAATTGATTTCATTATTATTGTTAAAAGCACAGGAAAATCCTTCTAATAATAATAAGTAATAATAATAATAATAATAAAAATAAGTATTAATTTGACCTAGTTTCCTAGGGTTTCTGATAGAATATTGTATTATCATGTAAGATGAATCTGGACACAAGGTTTGAAGAAAATTGCTTAAGTAGAAGTGTGTCAAAAATCGCTCGCAAGATTTGACGACATCAAACAAACATAACAAATTGTATAAGATCTTATAGTAGTAATAAGCTTCCTTCTTGTTGGCCTGGCTGATATTGGTTTGTCATAACACGTATTAAGTTTTAGACATCAGTTATATATCAACATTAAGGAGAAAGTTACTAAGCCTAAAATGCGCTTTGAATACCATACACCTTCTCCAAAAGATACAGAGAACTGCACAACAATAAACCTAATTTACCAACCCCATCCTATACTTGACTTGTAGCGGCACTCGACAGTAAACTTTCCAGCGGTTTCTGTCCCGTGGCTCGCTACACAAAGACCCTATTTTTCGGAAGATACGAGAAATCTGCTTTTCTCACGTACGATGCTTCCCGCTAGTGACTTTCTTTCAAGGGCTGTTAGCATCCTTTTCCAACCACCAACGCAAGAATTAGCCAATTAACAACGGCGTCCATTTCCCTTTAACGAATCCGATGATCTCGCATCCTTAGACACATCCCGTCATAGTTTTTCTTTGTAGTATCATCGTGACGAACAGTCAGTTAATAATCGACTGCCCCGCGACGCATCTAGAGCAATCATCGTTCGAACTCGCTCCGCGCAATCTGTTCAACCGACACTGTATCGCATCGCCTGTGAACCAAACTTGTAACCGCGAACTGTGAACTGCTAGTGCAATCGTGAGTTCCACACAAAGTGCATATTGGTAGTATTGTAATAAATAGATAGTTAATTATACTCTAGTACTTCTTCGGTACCTATCACGACCTATCCACCTCAGACTTAATAAAATTCTATAATCAGCCATAATTGAAACGTTTTCTACCATTAGACGAAAAACAAACAAAAATAGCCCCCTGGATTATTAAGATTACACTGACAAAGACCAACCTTGTTGATCTTCAGAAAAATCAAGCAGGCAGAACAGAATACAATATCACATTCCTAGAATTAAATGTTAATCGAATAATAAGTCGACCCATCAAGATCAGAATCAAGAGTAGGATGTACCGTTATCACAGGCGATAAAATAATAAAACAAAATCTCCCCAAATTGACATCGATCTTCGTCGTTGAAACATAAATTGCCATATGTTGCCATATTGAAAGCTTTGAAACTTGCACTCACCAATAACCTACAAAACTTTGTCATCTAGCCGGAGTCCATAAGTGTAATCAAAGTCTTCGGCAACAAAAAAGCCGATGTTGCAGCTAAAAAGGTTATAACCCTTTCACAGAGTGAACCAACGATCCTAATTCCACGTCAAAATCAAATAAACAATACAAAAATAAGCATAAAAGAAGGATGGTATAAAACCAAAGGAATAAGAGTTCACAATGTAATTCAGCATTTTGGTCAACAAGTACCATGTAAGAGTGAGAACAGAAAAGAAAGAACTGTAATTTCCTGACTGAGGACTGGACACACTAAATTAACGCATGAATGCCTAGTCAAAGGATCAGCACCTGCTCGGTACAATATACGCCAAAACCAAACATTAAGAATCGACCACATATTATGTGAGAGCAGGACAGGACGGAACAGGACGGCATAAAGATACTTACAACATAGAATCAGACAGAGCTCTAACATCATAACATTACATAAAGAATACCCTAACTACCTTACAGAAACAAATATATACTCCAAAATATGCAACATATATGATATAAAGTGTAGAAAATGAAGAAGAATAATTTTTTAATTTAACATATTGTCATCAATTCTCCACTAAACTATCTCGCTTAATTTTGGAATTATGTATATGTTTTGTTATTCAACCGAATACTTAAAGAAATATCAAAAATATTAGCTATGGCTACTAAACATTAGACTAATACTAATTAAGTTAAAATCAACAAAAATCTATTTCTTTCTTTTCTGTGTAGTTTCCAATTTTTCTATTTGCAACAAACCTGCGTTAATGTCGCCGAACCAGTGTTATAATCTCGAATAACTGTCACCACTGGAAAACCAGTCTGGAGAGTCCAGGTATCCATAATTTGCTTTATCGTTATCGTTGGATCGAGAACGTTGTCTTTGTGCGCCTGTTTTGTTAAAGCATCCCATAAATCATTCTGCTCGGCACTTTGATACGCTCTGTTACAAAAGTACGAACCATGATTTTAGTTTTATATATTAATCCTTCGCTTCACAACAATATTTTACAAGTATAAAATATAAAGTATATCTAACATTTAATTAGATATTATTATCATTGACTGTTATATTATGTATTCTCTTTCAGATTTAAATAGCGGGACTAAGACATTTTAAACATACAGCATACATACATACACACATACACAAACATTACGCTCATCCCATATACCTCAAAATTATGACCGGTATTACAATCAGCTTTAAGAAGACGCGACTGCAGTAACGCATTGTGTATAAGACACGAAATCTCAGTATCGAAGTGAATTGTTTAACCCTTTCGCTTCGGCAATCCAGTCCGCCGAAGTACTGTCACTGAACGGAAACGTGCGCCAGAAATACGCACAGTGTGCGTGTTTGCTATATATATGTTTTCCTAAGTCTTAAATAACAATAATTCTTGTAAGAACCGTATATAAAATGTCGTTTCACTGTTAATGGATTTAATAGATTTTTTAGTATGAAATAGTATACAAGCGTTTGGATCTTTGGAATATATTGCGTGAAACGTTTTGATGTTGTTTCAACAACTTTAAAAAGTGTAAGAACTTTAATAACTTTAAGAAGTGATTAATCCAATATGTCAATAAAATCAACAGAAGATGTTCTGCGGATAGCGATGAAATATATTATTGACTACAGATAGGACTTATATATGCATCATTTGGATGCCGGATTTATATGTATGGGGTGCCGGATCCAGGAGTCATCGCGTGATCGCCGCCTATATGCGGCGCTCATACCCACAGGTCATCTCGTGAATGCCGCCTATAAACGCCGCTCGTACCCATAGGACATCTCGCGGGTGCCGCCTATAAGCGGTGCTCGAAGCGAAAGGGTTAAACATCTTTTTTGTTTTGTTTTGCCATTATCCACTTGTTAGATCATTTTATCGCTGGGTTAATTAACTATTTCTGCCCTATTCACTCTCAGATGCCCATACATCCTATTCTTCTTCACTTCAAATTCAATAAATTGAAATCGTTTTTGACATATCTATTATTTTTTAACTTTAAGACATTAATAATATAATTGATTATATATATGTCAGAGATAAAAGGACACCGGGCCTCCCCTTTAGAATTCTTTGGAAAATTCCCAATACTATAGTCTTTATAAATTAACCCAAATATAATTGTCTGAGACTTGAGATAATGCTTGGGCTCTAGGCGACAACTAGTCGCCGAACGTAGCCGTGGTCACGGGATGAATCTTAGAATTTAGTTAACTAAAGTCCTTCAAACGGACAAACAGTCTTTATTCTAACAGTCCTTAACTCCATTACGAGAAGGTACGGGAAATCTGCTTTTCTCACGAACGACGCTTCCCGCTAGTAACTTTCTCTCAAAGGCGACTAGCATCTTTCTCTAACCACCAACATAGAAATTAACCAATTAACAGCAACATCCATTTGATCTCGTGCCCTTAGACACACTCCATCATAGTTTTCCTCTGCAGCATCACCGCGACGGATAAGACATTCTCTCGTGCGGTCTCATTAGCAAGGAAACAACGCCTTTTACGATCAGTGAATACTTTACGTTTTTAACCACGACTTCGACTTAGACTTTGGAAGAAAGTATATTTGTTATCCCGTTGACCGAGGATTCGTTATCGAATCTAAGGCCATTGTCATTAGTGTCTAATCACCGCGGTTACTTGTCGATTCTGTAATACTCACACTTATGCTAATCAACATTACCTCGATTGCATAACAACGATGCCTAATTCCAGAGAATATTCATTACACGACCCTAACCCTAATCATAATGAGAACCCGACATATATATACAGGATATACCACGTAACGTGCGCCGATGTTCAGGCACTTCCAATTATCTACCAAAAAACTATTGGAAACAAAAATTGTACAGTTTTAAGTCGGCAACACATTGCAATAGACAAATTTCCAAAACATATTTTCTCGATAAAAAGCCAAGGGTACTTTTACTGTTTTAGATAATACTATGTATTTGTGACATCAAAGTGATGTAGCAGATGTCAGGACAAATTCAACAATCTTATATACTATGACCTTGACATGACCTTAAATTCAGAAATTTTGAGGAAATCAAGAAAAACATTATCGAAAACATTATAAGCTAATACAAGGTCTAGATTGATGACACATAAAATAAATCTTAATCAAAAAGGAAGTAGTTATACTAAATACCTTCTAATCTAAAGTACGTTAACTAACCTTTTGTACAGAAGTCATTGCCTTTTCAAATGCATCCTAATTTGGTCCGAAATCTGAATAATGAATGTGAAAATTAAATTGTTATCCTTATACTTACTTTCCATTCAAATAATTCGTTAGACCTTGCTTGAACACTTTGTTAGTAAGAAAATGATCCATCATTCTTATTATAGAAGCGCCTGTTCAAATATTAATATGATTATATTACCATATTGTATCATATCATATTACAAACAGCACGTCTTTTATTTATACCTTTTTCGTAAGAAATTCTGTCGAAAATTTCACTAATCTCATCGGGATGTTCGACTTCGACCGATATCTGATGTGAAGATTCTAACGCGTCTAAACTAAAAACATCTTGCAGATCATGTACAACGAATTGTTCCAAAACCTTCCAAGTTGGTTCCACCTAGAAAATTAAACCGATAAAATCTATGAAGAATCCTAATAATTTAATCCAAAAGGAAATAAGAAGAAAGTTGAAAATACGTGTACTTTATACTGTCTATTACCATCTATCAAATGAAAATATTTTACTTTTATCAAAATAGAGAAACTTCATATTATTTTAAATCCATTGTTATTATCTAAAAAGTATTTCATTTAAAAATTATTAATATAAAAAAATATTAATTAATTTGAAATTATTTTTATAATGACTATTACGTATGACCTTTTCTTGTTTTCTATATAGCAAAAGTTTTTCAAGAATCTTAACAAATAATTTTTCAATAAATGTATTTCATACTATTATTATATACAATAATTTATTTATGTTTCTGATTTCCTTTTAGAAATAGTTCTATATGTGTCTTATATTTAATATGGGTCTTTATTTATTGAAATGTTTTTAAACAAAATTGTAAATTCAGAAAATCTGCAAACCCCACGAAAAGAATATCTAACAATAAAGGTTTATATCTGGAAAACATTATATGAAAATATAAAAATTAGTAATTAGTTGCCGTTATGAGATTACCTGTCGAAGATGACAAAGTATTGTATTTCTCATGAAATAATCTTATGGTATTATATATTTTTTCCGAATTTACCAACTTACTGCATTCACACCGATATATTCTACATAACTGGCAAAGCCTTCGTTCAACCAAAGATCCGACCACCAACTTGGAGTGACCAAGTTACCAAACCACTGATGAGCAAGTTCGTGAGATATTACAGTTGCTACACGTTGCTGATTACTGCTGGTCGAGACGCCTTCTTGATATAGCATAGCAGTTTCTCTAAAAATTCAATCATATCACTTACCAAATATCGTAACGAATTTAATTCCATAACATGTTACATGTAGAATGTAAAGATATTGTTTTGGTGTATACAGAAAATTAATTTCTATACGAAATAACGAATCAATTAAATAATTAATAATCTCCTTAACAGATTTTTTAGATTATAAGAGTTTAATCAAAAATATTTGGAAAGAATTTAAAAATATTATCGAATATTAATTAATCGGTTTCAAATACAATTCTTCGATATAACTAGAAATAACTATATCCATACAGTAATTGTGTAATATGATGAATATTCTCTTATAAAGAAATTGGAATATATTGAAAAATAAGATGAAGTAGATGGTTAGTATACGTTTTAAATATACATTATTTAATGATAAAAATAATTGTTGATCAAACTCACCTGCAAGTGATTAAACCCCAGTTTTCCATAGCTCCTGCTGAAAAATCAGGTAGTGCAATAGTATCCATCTTGGGCAAGGGAAACTTAATCTTGAAATAGTCTTCGTAATATTCGAGTATTCTCGGGCCAATGTCTAAAGTGTAGCGTGCTTGCTCGATAGCGTCGATCCGTGCCCAAACTCTAAAGTGTCCAGATTCGGATTTCAGCACCTCGAAATCCGAAACAATAAAAGCAACCAGGTAAGTGGACATCGGCACCGAACGTTCATAATGGTCCCACACGTGTGTTGATAAGCCGGGCCTGATTACAATTAAAGAAAATATGAAAAAATTAAAGATAAACATGTGAGAAAATAGAAATGAAACGAGAGGTACAATAATATTGTCATGGGGAGAAATTTCACAAATGGATGCGAGAATTTTATAAAATTAATAGTAACCCGCATGAAAGTACTTATCGGGGCAGGTAAAAAAATATTTAAGTAAATAATTATTCATTTCGTTATAAATTTATATTTATAGTATTCGACATCTTTTTCCAGCCCATCTTAAATAATTTTTGCTTCTTCCATATAAAATTTAGCAACGAACATTTTCCAATTAATATAATAGACAAAAGTTTGGATTATTTATTTTTTTGTATTTGTTTCATGTAATATCAATTTACATTTACTATAAAATATAGGTACATATATGAATTAAACTATACCTATATTTAGCTTCCCCGTGTATTCTATATTTATATCAGTTTAATCATGTGATTTTATATTTATACCATATCATTTTTATTATAACTATATCACTGATACAATTACAGTCCTGTTTTAAAAAGTTCAGCACCTGTAACGTTAAATTTGCCATCCCGCAAAACAGATAATCTTTCAAATTTAGTACTATTTTAATGTAACATTTTTTATTTTGGTTGTTATAATTAAACAATCATATAACTTGATTCTAAGCAAGCATCTCACAACATTTTTAGATTGTTGAGAAATAAGTGACTACTTCAGATATATCGAAATTTACTAAGTAATTGTGATAATAAGTATCAATTATGTCCCAATAATATTAGAGAAAAATTATATCTTATTGGAGAAAGAAATTATCGCATACATATATAGTTATTAAAATTATTATACAGGAAATACTTCTATTAAAGTAGTGAAAATGCAGATACTATTCTATCACATATTGTTGTGGGTTTGTATCTACCAATTATTACATTTTTTAAGAAGACAATTTTTGACGCAGGAAAACTTTACTACAGGAGTCGTAATAATCGAAATTTTTGTGCATATGCATACGACAAATTCTTGGTCCATCCCTACTGTGAATTTAATTTAATAATCTCATAATACATGTATAAGGTGCCAAAAAGTCAGGATTCTCAAATAGAACGGGCTGAACATCAACTGTGTGACATTGCGTCGTGTTTGTTAAGGGTACCCTCAGACGATCAACAATATTATCAATATTTCAAGGTTCTCTACGAAAATGTGGTTTGTCAATAAATGTTGACAATAGATATTGGTTCTTTTAATTGGGAACCTTGAAACATTGACAATATACAGGGTGCGCCGTTAGAATTCGGACAGAATTCAATTTGTAGTTCCCACCATATTAGAATTCAGATGTTTGTGCTGATTGACTCTGAAGTTAGTTAAATATGTCAATAAGTCTTCTATAACCTCAAAATGACAGAACTCGTTAAGCAAAACCCGGAATACGATAGAAGAGCGGCGATTATAGAAAGTCTTCGCGCCGGGAGAACGCCGGTCGAAATTATAAAATTCTTTAGCTACCCAAGATCGACGGTATACGACATTGCTAAGAGATACGCAGCCTCAGAGTGGTTCGAGAAGGGTTCTCCTTCTCCGGCGAGAAAAGTTCAGCGTTGTCTCAAGTGAGGGCGACGTCATGCCTCCGCACTTCTTCCAAAAAGGCGAAAGAATCACAAAGGAGGTTTATTTGGAGGTCCTGAAGACAGTAATAAAGCCGTGGATGGAAATTACGGCTTCTGGAAGGCCGTATTTATTTCAACAAGATGGCGCACCTGCTCACACAAGTCATCTTGTTCAAAATTGGCTCTCTGACAATGTGGACATGTTTTGGTCGAAAGATTTCTGGCCTCCTAACAGTCCCGACCTAAACCCATTGGACTATTACGTGTGGGGCGTTATCGAGAGACAAACTAATAAATGCAGGCACCCCAACGTCAACTCCCTACGAGCTGCTATCGAGTCAGAATTCGCGACAATTAAACGCGACCAGTTGAAGTCAGCGTGCTCGCGCTTTAGAGCAAGAATAGAGCAGGTCATAGAGGCAGAGGGTGGTTACATAGAATAAAAGTTCTCAGCAAGGACCCTTTAAATGAGATATAACAACATTTTCATGTGTTTTTGTGTATTGACTTAAATAAACAACTTTCTGCACAAAACTTCTTTTGTCCGGATTCTAACGGCGCACCCTGTATATTAAACGTCCGAGGACCCCCTAAGACTGTTAAGAGTCAGTGCAGTGAGATTGGACTAAAGTTCTCTTTTCTTGATCAATCGTTAATTCTAAAGAATACGCATATCAGTATAAATTCTGTTCAACATTATTTTGAAATTGTTTTTAGTTTTCGCATTGTCAGTGTGTAAAATGTCATTTAAACAGTCATGTAACGCGTAATTATAGTCCTTTATCCACGACATATACATACTTGTAACAACTTTTCTGATTTCAATACATATACATATATAGATAACTATGTTGTCACGTATATTCGAATATGATTATTTAAAATCTAACATTCTATCCAGCAATCCTGTACAATATAGTTGGACAAATCCATTAGATATGACTTTACCGCTTGATTCGTGTCGACTTCCATTAATAAAAATTACAAGGTCTATACTAATATTGTAATCGTATTCCCTAAAATACACCCACCGGTCTTTTGCGTTGTTCGAATCCAGTTCGTAATAAAATCAAGCACATCAGAATGTTTTTAAAAATACGGGTAGTATCACATTTTTTCAATATTCATTTCATTTTTTAATACTTAAATAATTTAATAAGGCAGAAAATTCGTAATTGCTACCAAATTCATAATAAATTTTTCAAATCAAGAATATTAGAATCTTATAAAGAAGATTCATGAAAAATATATTTGATATATGAAAATTAAATAAAATAATACGTAAGTAACGATCATAAGATTGGCCAAAATTTATTTCCCATTAAAAAAATTTTATTATAAAGTTTTCGCTATATCGAAATTTTAAGTTATTCTGTTATTCCCTTACTTCTTGATTGTGAAGGAATTTTTTCATTGTCAATTGTATTATGGAATCTAATGAACAAAGAACAGTACAGAACAATTAACTTAGACAACACGTTTTACGCAAGCAAATTGATTACACAGTTAATAGACAGAGCCTTTATTGGTTCTACAAATTATGTCTACGTCGAAATGCCGCAAGTAGTAAGAATGTTACATCCGTGTCATGTTAAATTGCCAGTTATGCGCATGCTTTGTGTACTCTATCACTCACTATAAGAAGATACCGTATAATTGAAACTCAAAAAATTTTTATTTGAAATTTAGATAATTAGATTATAAAAACCGATTCAACGTAGTACCCAATGATAAAAGATTATTATAATCTATTAAGATACCTAAATCATAATCTTTTTGATCCAATTTATATACATACCACAATCGCGCGCGCGTTCATACACGCACACACGTGCCTACACATAAAACGTCCTGTTGATCTATAATAATTTATATATCAAAGATTAGACCTTGAAACGGTGATCATTGCATTTTATTATTTTACTTCCACTTGTCTACATTTACTGTTGTTTCTGTACTTCTTCGTTATACCTATATACACAACATTACTAATAAAAATAATTATTTAGTCGATAAAATAGGATAATATAAATCAGGATAACAAGAACTTACGATTGATTTTTGAAAATCTAATTACGACACATCTCGTCTACGGAATTGGACAGTCTGCATGCAAATAACTTGAAAAAATTATGAACTTCTCAAATAATCCTATACATTTGATTCGATTGCGAAAATATCTCATAATCTCCAAGTAATCGAGGTAAAGTCAATCAACTAAACGGTCCAAATGTATCGCGTGTCTTGCGAAACCGTTTCCTCCATAGACGTGTTAAGTAGTTTAGTCACTTACACTGGCATAGGCTCCCCCATTCTAGGCATGTTCGAGATGGATGACATGTTCTTTGGTCGTGCAATGCTGATCTTGAACGTGGCTTTCAGCGCTGGTTCATCGAAGCACGGAAAAGCACGTCGCGCATCTGTTGGCTGGAATTGTGACGTGGCGATCCATCTGTAACGCAAGATATAGAAAATGTTCACAATAAAGTGATAAATGATCATGTCCGATATATCAATACATATAAAGTTCCCTTTATAATTAAAAATTAATTGATAAGAGAATATCATGATTTAAACAGGCAAGAATAATAAATGAAAACGCAACTTCGAAAAGGAAAATATAAATAATTATGGTAATGTGAGTAGTATATTACAAAGATTAATATTAATAAGTATGATTCAGAAAACAACTCTAATTATTGCTAATATAGATATATACGTTCATCGCAATGTCAAACATTAAGGCATATCTCTGTATTTTTCTTTTCTTCTATTTTAAGAATATAGATTGCGTACATAAAATATGTCTTTTCATATAACACACTTTCTTTCGACGATTAAAAAAGATAATTCTTATCTTATATTTTTGTTTTCCTTTATGTATATGTTTGTATAACTAAATAACTACACATATATACATATTTGAAATGCTTAAATAATAGAAGAAACCTAAATATTTGAATTTTGAGTGAGATTAAAACTAGTTAGTACATACATTTTACATATATACATATGCATATATAATTGTCCAACGATACTATGCACGATTTTGCAAGCACTTCCGATAATCTTCAAAAAACTATTCCTAACAAAAGTTAGTTAGTTTTGAATAAGCATAAAAGTTATTTCAATGGATTTCATTGATGTTTGCCTTAAATGTTACCGAAAAATTTATTACATTTCAGATTGAGTTCTCTAATAAGTTATTGTAGAAAAATAGTTGTATATTGTCCTGATGCCGATCCAAATAATGGCTAAATAAACCTATATGGATTCGTCTAAAAAAATGTTACATTGACATCTTATAGAGTAAAAAACTTTTTGATAATATCTACTATTCCAATTTGTTGAGGCACACACCTGTGATTTAACGTCTTGATAAACCTTTCATATGTTAATGTTCCTATACGTCCGATCTAGGTATCTGAACTCAAGGATGAGTTGTATAGATTATATATATATTTATACACCATATAATATATATAATTATATGGTGAATATGATATCTTAAAT
This sequence comes from Bombus pascuorum, assembly GCF_905332965.1. Lineage (NCBI taxonomy): Eukaryota > Metazoa > Arthropoda > Insecta > Hymenoptera > Apidae > Bombus > Bombus pascuorum. Next base: position 20,753,894 of record NC_083489.1, on the reverse strand, counting down.
CTAGACTAATCTGGAATATTCATTTACTATAAATTGTATTGGATAAGTAAAAATTTATTATAATATACCTATATATAATTTTAAAAGGTGCTACAGCAGTAACGTTTTGTTATTTAATGTCATGAATCATCAGAATATTTGAATGATAAACTCAAATATATATTTATGGTTGAAATGTATCGAAAAAAATAACTGAAAACATAAATTTAAAACAATTAACGTCATTGAGGAAAATGACATTTTGGACAAAGTAAGCTGTTTTGCAATAACTCATCACCTGATATGGATAGGTAAAGTAAAGAAACAGACAAATGGAATTCACGTAAGTGAAACTACATATTATAATAGAAAATACGTAGATACTTTGTTATTTAAAAAAAATAAATACGATCAATTAAAACATGAAATTTTTGTATATTAGGATACGAAATTTTGTCGCACATTTGCTTCAATTCCCTGTTTTTGCATATAGTTTGCAAACACTAACACAATTCTTCACTGAAGCGATAAGAAATTTAGAAGGCAATTAAGTAACATTAACAAGATTTGAATATAAATATTTTTAATTCTGAAGTAATGAAATTACTTACAATTTTTTAATGGAATGCATATAATTATACGAAATTTATTTTATTAAATATTATCGATTACATATCTATTGCGATTTATTATTGTTGATTATATTCATCGTATTTGAAAAAATAATTTTCCTCATAAATTATATTTATGAAGAACATAAAGGATTACGAAAGGAGAACGAAGCAAAGAAAAAAAAAATGACTGTTACGAGAGTACAATATTAAATATATATATATAAACTTCCTTATAACACTAAATACATATTTATAAACTTATAAAAAATGACTACTTGCGCATATGCTCTTAAAGGCACAAGTCGTGAAATAATAAAGAATTACTTCAGTGACCAAAAATCCCGACCTTCACTTTAATTCTTTAAGAATTTAACATTTACTCAATAGCGATTAACGTGTCATAACCTCATCCTTGAAAGCAAAGCTCGGACGTGCACAAACACGGCCAGTGTTTGTTCGTCCAGTCGCGGGGAGACGCGTCTCCGTTAGGCGCGTCAACGGGAGTCGTAAATTCCCGTTACGATCTACGAATCGACACCGCGAGCAGGGCGATCCCCTGATTTCAGTTACGACAATAGGGGTGGTTATATTGAAATAACTGTAGTTTCCAGTTATATATTTTTATTTATTTTGCCACTTTTCACAACACTTGGAACGTATATAGAAATATGTTGTAATGGATACCGGTTAACGCGATGAATCCCGATATCGTGTGAAACTATTAGACTAGCTTGCCGAATGAGTGCAAGAACCGTCCGAAGTATGTTGACGCCAAGAATTGACTGTCTCGTTGGCGTCAATTGAAGTTAGTGCCTCGGTGGCTAGAATTATACTTGAATGATTTGCTTAGTAGAAGAGCAGAGACTTGACTGTCTGCGTGGTAGAAGAACAGTTTACTTGACTGTCTGAGGAGTCGAAGAGCAGTGAGTGACTGATTGATGAACAGTAGAACAGTTTACTTGACTGATTGAAGAACAGTTTACTTGACTGATTGAAGAACAGTGAGAGCAGTGACTTGACTGACTGCTTAGTAGAAGAGCAGAGACTTGACTGTCTGCTTAGTAGAAGAGCAGAGACTTGACTGTCTGCTTAGTAGAAGAGCAGAGACTTGACTGTCTGATGAACAGTAGAACAGTGATTGACCCATCTCGTCTTGTTTAGGAGGAAAGCTCGGTGTGGGTGTACCCTTGCTGAACTAAGGACGCCGATTCGTTGTTCACACCTTTAGGTAGAATAGTGAGGGTAACGATCCGCGATGCCCATTGGTTTTTGGCCAATATTAATACACATAATGCGAGGAGAAAGTCTCCTGCATATTTGGCTCATGGGTGTCCTTGTTCTTGGGAAAAACCCGCCATTTAACGGGACACATCTGCTTTCCCCGTAATTAACAAGAGAGTGCAATAAACCTAATGACTGTCCAAATGACCATCCATAAACCGAATAATATTTGTATGAATCGAAAGTAAGTTGAAAAGATTCGGTTTATGGTGGTTCCTTAGGTTACTGCAGGTCAGTTTGATGAGAGATAGGCGTCGGCGGTCACACCGAAAGGTACGTCGCACTGACCGTCTAGCGCGCCGTAACAGCCAGAATGTCTTTACTGTTAACAGACTGAATTTTCCGTAACTGACAATGAAATCGATTTATGTACTGATATTTATCATACTATCTACCTAACCACTATTACAGAATAGAAACATGTAGTCAAAAGTGTAGTATGTAGTAAAAAACTATTTTTTGATAATTATTAAATAATCCATATCTATTGTCTATTAATATAAAAAAAATACTACCAACGAAATTGAAACTGGGCAAATATTTATAAAAAATTTATAAAAAACAGGATAATATTAGTAGGTGCTGGTTTAAAGATGTATCTGCTTTATTGTTAATAAATTAATAAATATAAGAAATCTAAATTAATAAATCTAAATATACAAAGAATAAATAAGTATTTTAATCGAATAGTTGGAATATGTTATTTGAATCGAGATTTCGAATTAACTCTATTTCTGTACTGCAAGCCAAGTTTCTTTTTATTTAGCATAACATAATTAGCAAATTCATATGAAGATTTAGCCCTTTAACAAAGTAAAAAGTGATGCAGAATTTAAAATGAACGATTTACAAAATAATGACTTTTTTATCCCTCAAATTTCCTGTATTTTTAGTAGCAAATAAAAAAACATAATTTCAATTTTTTAGAATGTTTCGTAGAACTTTTTGGAACTTTACCACAACTTCGTTTTTTTCGAAATTTTAATAAGAAGAGTACGAAAGTGTAAATAGTCAGGTACTGTAAAAGCAGGTAATCAACCTTTGAACCGATTAAGTAATTAATTAGATTATATTATCAAAAGCTTTTTGTGATTTTATTATACAACTTATGAACGCTAACAAACTTTTCTGTATTATCCGCGTTTTCGATTATTCGATATAGAACCAGTCCACATCGGATAATCGAGGTTCTGCTACATATATAATATAAAAATATTATATCTCGTCGTTCGCCATGTATAAGTTGTTCCTAGAAGTATAATTAGGTGTCAACACAGAGCGGTTTGCTTGTTGCCGAAGGACTTTAAATTTAACATCACAATAAGAAGACGATTGCCAAGAAAGCGAGTCTCGCCTTTCGAATGTATGGTCATGTTCGGTATTATTTTAATTGTAAGAATCTTAACAATTCAATCAAAACAATCTTATAACAATGATATAAAAAATATAAAAATTTTTCCTACTTCGACGATATATAAGTAATTGAATAATCGCCGGAACATGTTACAGGGAATACTGAGGGAACTGCTTCGAGCGATCAGTTTTATCTCTAACATAAACAACTTCTGTCGTTTTCCGACTAATCCGAACGGACCCAAGCATTGCAAATTCATTTCTATCATATTCATATTTAATTTCATTTCTATTGTTTAAACTGGCCTGCCTAATATGAATTCTATGAGGCATCTTGTTGTATTTTAATCAGTTTCTTTAATTTTTATTCTTACATTCGGCGTATTCATAGCAGAGTGATCAAAAATTAGGTAATAGCATTCAATTTGTAGGAAATGATCGTTAATAAATTTTGAGCTTTGAAATATGACGTAGAAGAAAATGTTTAATACGTTAAAAATAAAAATTACCAAACAAAATAGAAAAAGACCTCAATGTTCGTAAGAATATGAACAATTTTATTGTAATTAGCTAATAACTTCGCCAGCTGAATGCAATGTTAAATAAAACATAAAATCATCAGGTATTTCTCAGCGATTTTCTTCTCCTTATTATGACATAAAATTTAAAGTCCAGCGAGAACCTTTATGTGGTCTCACCTAATTATTCTTCTATAAACAACTCATAGATGGCGAACATCTTATTGTAGTAGTAAACGTACATGTTTAACAACACCGTAATTATTTTCATGCATTTTTGCGAGCGCAGGTTCTGGGCTAAGTGCATAATCCTATATGTGTGTATTAAATATTATCTCTCGCAACACACTATAAAGTTCTATAGATAATATTTAAGAATGTTTAGTTTTCTTGTAAAAAAATTTCAGAAATATATCAATTAATCTAGTCCTCAATATTGTTAAATTAAAGTTTCATTTTTCTATATCTTCTAAGTCTTCAATTTCAAAATTGGATTGAACACATTTCTCGTTGGTAAGATAAAATATATGAATGTATGCACATACATTTTATGTTCACTCCATCAGTGAAAACTTGAATTTAAAGATTAGAACAAGCCAAGACCAAAGTCTTTATAATTTCTTAGTACTCATTCCGTGACTGCTTCCTCTTCGGCAAAGGTATCGGCTCGAAGATTCGCGAGACTCCCTTCGCTATTCGGCTTTTAGCGATTTAGCGACAGATACTTAGGAAAATGATGTCGAGCTGTGTAAATTCACAGACGTTCCGCATTAGAGAGAAACATCGTCATTAAAGGAAAAAAGCTTTCGCTAATTGCTAAAAGGCTGACATATCAGTTCTGGGAAAACTCTCAAGATAAGTAGAAAGTACGAAGTGTACGAAACGTTTCATGGACGTAATTGCGGTGAAAATTCAGCTTTCCTTCTAATTTCTTTTTCCATTCCTTTTTCGCCTTTTTTGTCCTTTTGTATTTGTAATACTACTATGAAACTTCGTATCTCAGATAGATCATAAGTGTCTTTGTCCGTCGACCGTTTGATTTTTGTAAAATGAAAAGGCGAAGCTGATCTGAGATAAAATTCAACATATTTAAAAAAGATATGGAAACAATATCGTATTTTAAGTCACTTGTTCACAAATATTTTAGAGTACCGTATAAGTAGTATGTTAGAAAGATATCGTGTACTGATCCCCTTTATTCAAAATGATAGTTCATAATGCAGTTTAATATTTCAATTAACAATTCTGTTATATTTCTCTAGGTATATTTCTATTCATGCATTGTTTATCATTACATCAACCATTAAAGTAGGTTATTATTGGCGACACAATTGTAATTGAAGATTGAATTTTATAATTTTTGAAAAGAATTGATTTGTCTTAAAAATTTGAGCAGTTATAATACAATACCTTATTAAAAATTTTTAGGCTATTTTTTAATATTAAAGTATAATTTAGCAGCTAAAACTTATTGCATTATTTAATATTTGTATAAGATGAAATGATCAGCAATCTTTATAAATATATACGATATACATACATCATATAACTAAGCAATGTTTTCTTCAGAAAGTATGAAATTAATTTTTTATTGTTCTATATTATTTCTTCCTATTTTGTTACTACAACATTGATAACATATAATATATATTGCAGAAAATATTTAATAACATTGTACTTCATAAAACGAGAATTTAATATTCCATTACCTTTTTGCTTTAAAAAGTAACATAATATTAATTTCATTCATAATGTTGTAATATTAAATTCGAATACAAGTTACAGTTTCGAATATTCATATGCATTTATAATACTTAACATTCTACAAGTATATTTATATCTCAACTATATGACAATCAACGTATTCATGAAAATTATTATTACTTACTAATTTTTTTTTGTAATTTCAAATGAAACTTATTATTTATTTACTCATGATTCTAAAATAATTTTAGTTCGCACAAAATAGTGTCTGGGAGCATACATTTACATTCAAAATAATTTATTATAAAAGTCTATTGTAACACCTGAATTCTTTAATTCACCAAACTAATTTCATTTGAATTTCTAAATATTTTTTCAGAAGGTTCATACGTATTTCTCTGAATTCTTACAAAATTTCAATCTAAAAGTACTTTCCTATATTTTTATAAAGATTAGAACGATTATTTAGTCAATGTATTTTTTAATGTAAGTGACCAAACATGTATTAATACATAAATCTTAATCCGAATTTAAAAATTGCTATTTTTAATTATTAATTAATATATGTATATTTATATATAAATGAGAAAAGATAGCAATATTATATAAACGTAAGTACAACTTTAAATGCTGTATAAAAATGATGGCAGATCATTTTTGACAGGTGGCGAGTAGGAAGATCTAAAATATAATGCAGTGTAGCGTAATTGTAGATTTATTTCATTCATGCGCATAAGGAAAACGGTTTAGTATATTATAAAAATTAATACTTGATACGAATGAACAGTAGAAATAAAAGATGTAGTTTCTCAAATTACACATGATTGATTAAGTTCAATTTTTTAGCCATTAAAAATGTAAAAAATTATCATTAATAAAATTAAACAATGATTAAGTAACACCATTTGATCTTATATGTATGTAACTTTTATTATGATTAAAAATAACGTATATTAATTATTTGCTTATTTAAATGGAAAATTCAAATTATAGGTAAGTATTCTACTATTCCAGAAAAAGTGTACAAATTGCAAAAGATAATTTTGTTCCCTTTAAATCATATTCCAGTTTTTCACTTATCAAGTTTGAAATATTATTGAAGTTCAAATGATTTAAAAATATTAAATATATTATATTATATATATATAAATATAAGTATATATGTATAAGTATTATTCTATATATATAGATTAACTTGTTTAAAAATTTTCGATAAGTTAATAATAATAATTACGGGACCAAATTTCAAATTATATCTAAATGATCCATAAATTGTTTTTAAAATATTTTTGAAGTACGAATTATTTTTAGATTACTTAAAAATTGCCTATAATTTAATTAAAATTAATTATCAAATACTAATTACATGATTAAATTTAACGTAAATTAAACTGTCATGGTTTGATTGCATACGTTTTTGAAATAACTGACGTCTCAATGAACCGTTACAAATAGATTAGTCAACTGGCAACTACAGATATTGCTTGATAAAGCAGTTTAAATTTACTGGCTACAAATAGCTGTCACCTACACTCTACAGAACAGAATTAAATTGCCGAAGCGTTTACCTCGTCTGACTGCCAACAGTATACGAGCTTCTATAGAAGCCTTGCAAGTAGTCATTCAGATAACCAACAAACTTTAGATGCACCACGTATTGCTTGCCACTCTTCAACGTGTCCAACGTCCTAATCACGTAAAACTGCCGTTCAGTGTCGTTTTTCTGCTCCACGATTTTGATTATCTTCTCCACTTTCTTGGTTTCCGAATACTCCTTGATATTCGTGAAACTTTCATTAATATGCATATCCACCGCATGCAGCGTCACATTTTTCGTGTCTTCCGTAACATTCACTAGAATTTTTACCTGAAAATATAAAAATTATTTTCATTTCTGTAGTATGACAACATGTTTCCTTAAGAGTAACACAGTGAGTCATGAATCATGAAAGTGTTTCAACACTTGTAGAAAGTCTTCGTGAATGTATTATTTATAATGAACATTTTGAAATTTCATTAACGTTGTATCGAGATGCGACTATTGTGATTAACATACTGATAAAACTTGAAACGAATTTGAAAATATATATACAAGTTACAAGACATTTATTCTAATCATATACTTTAAAAAAATCATCCAAGTCATTAAATTATTCATTAGTCACAGACATAGTTATTCATATAATTATAAGTCAAAATATTTAGTGAAATCATCTGTAGTATTGATTATGTATTACATAATGGTTCAATTATATGGTATAAGACCTACACTAATTGACAATAGAACACACGCACAGACATCTAATTTCATTGTTAATGTAGAGCCATTAATATTGTACTTATGTATATAATCATTAATAATGATCTAATGATATAAAGATAGCAGACTGTTTCCTATCTTTTTCATTTATTCTTAAGATGATGAAATTAAGAAATTATTTCCAAAAGTTCCCGATATTTATGCATTATACATGTATCTTGTAAAACTCATTCGTTAATTTTTATTTTTGTATAATTATTATAAAGAAACAACATCAGTTCACCAAGAAGTGAAAGAACTACTGTAACTAGAAAGTTTGGAGCGCCATCTACTATGAGTGTAGTTTACAAAACTACAGTGAAAATTTGCAGAATTTTAAGAACTACACTCATAATAGTTCTGTTTACGAACTTGTATGGGCTCGCCTTTAGTAGTATTTATAAAATATATAATTATTTATATATGTTTTCCTCTTTATATTCATACGTTTAATCCTTTTTATTTGTATAAAATTATTGGAATTACTATTATAGTGTTATCTCTGACGTCTGGTAAAAATGATTATATTGAAGAAGGGAAAATATAGCGAAAAAAAATCCCAAACTTTCTATTTTTACAGGCTATTTCACTCCTACGTGAACTTGTAATCATCGTCCTAGTTTTTAATACCGTTTGTATGAATACGTATATAAGAAAGATTAAACGTCGACATATCGCCCATCACTTGTTCTACATCTTCTGAATTAAAATACTTTCAGAGCACTAGGATTTATCGCTCTTTTGATCTGTTAGGCAAAGAAAAAACAGTTCCTGTTTGATAGTTTCATGATTGTTTTACTAATATTTCAAAAAATTAATATACGGAAGCATCCTTGAGGATTAAGCTTTTGTACAGAAAATAACTTTCACTGAATGCAATTCTTACTTGTTTTCCGATTCGTTAACGAGTTCACTGTTTGTTTGTGAGAATATCGTAAGAGATAAGTACTTAGATTCATAAAAAGTGCAACTGCTTCATTTAAAAACAGAAATAAACTCACAAATGCATGTTCGTAACACGTAGTACGTTCCAAGCCACACAACTTCCTGTCATAAACCGCATTACAATTATAAAATGACACAAAGGCTTCAACGTATTACTAGGATTATGATAATTCCTTACCCTAAAATGAAAGAATTGAATTTAAAATGAAAATTTTCTACCGTCTCTTTTATCAAATAAGACGTCGATGGATTTGATCTTTTTTACAAACTAAAAAACTAATCGGCTATGTCTGTTTACTAAAACAGCTACTTCCCTCGAAATCTCGTCGTAGTTATTTACAATTGTAATCACTTTTATGGAAAATGTGAATATTGGATTAGAATTATATTCTAAGAAATGTATTTTTAACGTTTTTTCTTTACGCTGTTGAAAGTGTTTTTTTTACGTAAATGTAACAGACGAGACGCAGATTACTTAGTCTTCATTATACAAGGGCGTAATGTACGAAATATTTTTTGTCTGTTTTCGCTTAGAATAAGAATAACTTTTGTTTTGTATTACAACGCATTTAATAATAAAAGTATTAAGAAGTATTATGTGGAAAAATTAGTTTTTCTGACATTATGTTTGTTGGAATGTATGTTAAATCTCTCTATCAAGAGACTTTACTCTTTCGAGATTGCGAGGTAAGTGCTATACGGTCCCTCATAGTTCGCTTACCAAGACTGCGTTAATGCCTTTCTCACTCCATGGTCAAATTCTTCAGAGAAAGTGTCTATTTTTTGGCAATGCGATTAAATCCCAACCCATCTAATGCATCTTCTAAACTAGCGCCGTCCAAAATTATCTCCCGGGAGACAAATATTGTCCTCATCAACACTTTAAATGAATACGTCGCGCTTTTTATTCATTAGGATTCTAGGCTCATGTTTGACTTCTGAGGCTGCATATCCATTTGTTGTTTACCACCACCGTTGCATATTAATGTGGATGGGCAAATATTGTATTATTGTGTATCGAAATGTGGTCCAAAGATACAGAATGGATCAATCGGTTATTTGCCGGTTTTTTGTCTTTATATCAAAGTCCGTGGACATACAGAAAACTAATGTGGTAAAGTAGTTACGACTGATAGACAAAATAAGTGAATTGTTCTTCCGTATATCCGTGGCCAAAGGGAAGGATGACGCGATATAGTCCACTCAAATCAGCCTCAAAGAAGACCAAATTCAATATTAAATTTTCTTATGCGATCTTATAGAAATCATGTTCAGGGACAAATCCTATGTGTTTAGCACTCAAGATTTCTTGCATGAAATTTGTGCACAATCTCCAGAGCTGTCAAAAACAGCTCTTTTATTTATATATAACAGCAATCGTTATAGTTGGTTCGTAAAAGTTTCCAATAAAAATTGTAGTTACTGAAAATATCTATCATATAAGATATTATATGTTAAGATTGGTTGATTCGTTTAATCGTAAATAAATAAAAACCGTTTAAAATCCCACTAGATTCAATTGTCAATTATTCATGTAAAACTAAGAATGCGGAATTGAAACTTGATGAAAATGTAGTTTTCGTTATTTTTAAAAAGTGTGTAAAGTTTCGTCTTCAAATATTTAATATTTTGCAAAAAGCTATTTAACAACCAAAAATACAATGTTCGGAATTCGCACGGCAACTGGCGGGGGCTTTGTTTATTATCGAAAAGCTGTGCTATCATGTACAACTCGAAACTAATAGATTTTTTAATTGTAAACTATTTAAAAATGGTACCAAAAATTGTACATCATTTTACTTTCTTTACAAGTCTATTAACATTGATAAAACACGTTTAGACAACATAGAGGATTCATTTAGAGCATAACATTTGTGGTTAATATATATAGTATATATATAATATATAATAATAATATTTAATAAAAACATATGGAGGCAATGCTAATGATTATAATCAACAATAAATTAATGACGGAAGTAAAAAATTATGCGTAAACAACTAAAAATTTGAATTCTGAAATCAATTTATTTTTAAATTATGCTTCTGCATTAATAAATGTCTAAATGAAGTATGCTAAATTAAGTTAAAGATCCACTGAGGTTAATTTGCACATATTTGTATCGAAAGGTTCGTCTCCGGTTTTACAATGTACAGCTGATCGGGTGCAGTGCACATGCGGTTCGGGAAAGCTGCTTGAAGGGCTGTTGCAAATTTGTGAAGCGCACGGCGCATCTGAGTCATGAGATGTGCCGAACATGGCACATTGTAGTGGAAAAAACAAGTAGATTTGGAGTTTTCCAATTGGTAGATCATGGGTCATAAATATATAAATTATTTGTTATTTACGATTAAAATTTGTTATTTATTATTCATTATTCATTATACGTATTATTTATTAACCTTGTCCTTTTAAAAATTAGAGTGTTCGGTGATTAAGGGGTTACAAACTATTTTGCAAATGGTTCAATAATAAATACATTGTAATGTATGAAAGACAAAGACAAAAAATACCGCTTCGTGTCCTTCCTCGCCTTTTACATGACGAAATAAAGTACGGATACGTATACAACAGTGATACGCAACGGTGATACGCAACGGTGATACGCAATGGTGATACGTAACGATGATATACAACAATCATACGTGACGATAATATGCAACAAATGGATATGCACCTTTTTAGCATCGTGCGGTTTCTTTGACGATGAACGAACACATTACACGAAATAAGAGATGGGATACCGTAAATAGTCTTATTATCGACATCTCATAGCTCGATCACTTCGTGTCGCCAATTATTTACTTTACATACATTCGCTCAAGCCGAGTTCTTACTGAGCCTGACCACTCACTCATAAATTTCGGTATGGTTAAGTAGCCGTGAGCTATCTGCCATTATATTGTTAAAGAAACGCATTGCCGCCATCATGTAGGATCTCATTGTAAAAATTATATTTAGTATTATTTTTGAAAGCAATGTTGTCTTAAGTTATATTAAATCTTTACAAAATATATAATAAAATAAATATTAAAAAAAAATGATACCCTACTACGCAAAACGGAAAAAATTAAGAAAACAAGATGTACAATTGTGTTTTACTCAGAAATGTTAGGTACACATTCAAATATTTTAAAGAATTTACAGATAAGTTAAAAATGCCGCAATCGGGTGCGCACAGTATTTACAGAGTTTAAGCGAAATTGTAAACATACACTTGAAATAAGTGTTTGAGATACTTTCACGGTACGTTAAAATATAGCAGTTAATGTTACGTCGAGTGCAATAACATCAAATTTTCAAACAGAACTATTAATTATAAATATTTAATCAGTGCGAGTGTCTGACTACGGCAGTTTTAAACTCTATCACCTATCTGTAAATTCGGTAATTTAATATTATCATTCTACATTTAATTATTTAGAAATACCTGATGAGTACCTTATATTCCTGAGTAAAACACATACCATCTTGTCTTTTTCATTTTTTTAGTTTTGGGTAGTCGGATATCAATTTTAAAAATATTTACTTTATTTAATCTTCCTTAGCTTAACCCTTTTTTTTAGTGTTTTATAATTATGAATTATTCATCTTCAACTTGTCTATTTGCACATGTATTATCTATTTATGATATAACTTTCCTATAAATGTCTATAAATAAATGATTTGAAATTTGATAACGAATAATAGTTGTTCCTAATGTCATTTTGGGCTAAGTATAGTTCTATTTGTTGTTTTTGTATTCAAAATAGCATTATTTATTAAATATATATATGAAACATCTGCAGTAAATAGCAAGCGATTGAAATGATAAATAACAGGATGTATCCTCTAAGATCAACTACCATTGTTCCAAACAAAAGTTATAACTGTTTCGAACAAAAGATAGTTAGTTTTTGGCCCGGTAGACATTTTGATATTAAATATTTTCGAAAATTCGTTTTCGATAAAAAATCAGTCACCGTGATTTTCTTAAATAATACTATTTATTTTAGGTTTTACGGAGTTGTAGCTAATGTCAAAATGAAATCAACGACTTACTATACTGTGAACTTATTATTATTGTGATGACTTTGAACGAGATAGTTCATTGTAACTTGTACTGTAAAAGAGTATTATTGTAATTGCTGGATTTTTTAAATAAACTTATTGGTTTGACAGTCTTAATTAAATTACATATTTTCTGAATTCTGAATGTAATTTGACCGAAGTAAAGTAATTTTCCATGTTGTTTCTCGTGACTGAACTTAAATTTCTGAATTCAAGGTCATATTAAGGCTATAGCTAGTAGATAATCGTTAAATTCGTTAACTACAACTTAGCTACAACTCTATCAAGTTCATAACATATAATGCCATTAAAAAAAAATAAAGATGACCTTGATTTCTTGTTAAATAAAATTCTATATACTACAGAGCTTATAGCATTCTCGTGACGTACACGAATCGATTGAAACCTAAATAAAAATTTGTAAAATTACATGTTATAAGCATATATCTAATAAATACATACATTCAGGCTAGACATAATACCCTCCTCCTAGCATAGTGGGATAAAGATTGTTTTTTGACCATTCTTTATTTTCAGAACTTGTATCTGTATCACATACCCATTGCAAGAAAATTTAGAAAACCAACGACGCATAATATATGCACTACGTCCATCAACAACCCTTTTCAAAGGCAATATTAATATTACAATATTCGATCTAACCGCAGAAGAACTCAATTTAAATTTTAAAAAAATTACTCAAATTCGTGCGTATTCATTACCATCACAAAGAAAATACTAAAGAAATTCCATCACATTTTAAACTAAAAAATAAAATAAAAAAAAAGATAAAAATAAAAAATACACGGCACGCAAAGAGAATGAATGAATATTAAATTTTATGTATATAAATCATGTATGCAAAAGAACATGTGTACATTGTTCAAAATTATTAGAGAATTACTACTATGAAGGATATTTGTATTCACAAGTTAAAAAAACAAAATTTATGTTATGAAAGTAAAAATATCCTATAACCTTGACAGATCAATATATTAATCGTATGATAGTGACAGTATGATTATAAACTATAAATGTACATGAAAATTTATATTTTTGTGGATGCATTTAAAGCAGTGGAACCTAAACAGAGATTTCTTTCGCTCACTAAATAATCTAACGAATAAATTACCTCAGATATAACTTCATATATTTTTGTATATTATATGCGTTATATATATTTTTGCACTTTCAAATTTTCCATAAATGCATAAACATCTACTAGAGATAAAGACCGACCTTAAAACTATTATTAAAAAACAACTGTATACATACATGGATTGGTTATAAAAATCAAAAACACATGAAAAACGATGGTCTAATTATTCTGGATAATGCTATTCTTCATATAATGTAAGTAGAGAATATAAAATTAATAAATGGATATCATGATTTTAAAAAAATTGAGAAACACTGCTTTAAATGATCCAACTTTCCTTGAACGTTCAATAAACATTTTTCCTTCATTTAAGAGGTAATCAATCAAATCTTTCTAAAAACAACGTATCTCGAAGAAACGTTAATAAACATTATAATTTATATACTGTAACGAAATTAATTCAAGCGAACAATCAATCTTCGTCCAATCGGTAATATGTATGTATATGTTAATCGAGATGTGTTAATAGAAAGTTCTCGTTCAAGGATACAGTTGGAGATTAGAAAAGAAAGAGAGGAGAAAACGATTCGTACCTCGCCATGGAAAGTAAAATTCCCAACTTGTAGGAACGGTATTAGCCGCAACTCGTACGAATCTGGCACCACAGATCTTGGTAATCGGACGTCCAATTTTTTCTTGTTATACGTGTCCTTATTAAACAGACCACGACCCCCAAATACTGAATTACTGAAATCACCGCATGGTTTAACGAGCTTTTCCTCGAGACATGGCGCAAGATGATAGACCAGAAGCCCGGTCACGACCAAAGATATAAGGAAGGCAGCACCAAAAAGGAAAGCGCCGCAAGGTGAGACTGTGCAGCCTCTTTTACGTCCGAACGTTGTTGTGTGTGCGTCCATCATCGCCAAAACCTCGCGGGACTGGGTCATATCACGTGTAAACCTGAAACGACGAAAAGAAAGTGAGAATTTTGGTCTTGATAAGTATCCGATAATACTGTCGTGTATAGTGGTACGTACCATCTTTGGCAAAATTAAGGTTAATGTTGGAGAGGAAATTTAGAATTAAAATAGAATTTGAAGGTGAAAGATTATTCAATAATTTATTATTAATAAATATTAATAAATAATTACTAATAAATAAATATGGGTATTTAGAAATATTTAGAAAATATTGAGTAATAATTTAAAAGCAGTATCTTTAACTTTGTGTTAAAGAAGTTATTATTATGAACTAATTTATTGATAATCATAAAAGATATATTTAAAATTTTAAATTTTTCTCGGTTTAGGTTAGGTTACTTTATGTAAACTTTCAATTTTTTGATTTTGTAACTAACAATTGACATAGACATAAAACTGTTTTCTATTTTGTATACATATAATATATCAGACAAATAATGAATTAAAAATTGATTTAGTTTATTGATTTAGAATAGAAATTTACAGTAATTATATTTATTATTGGAAATAAGGACGACCTCACCGATTTCATGACTTTGAAATATGTTATCAAGGTCAACATGCTGAACAACAACTCTTTCGACATATGTACATTACGACAGGTGATTATAAGCTAAGAAAACAGAATCGTCAATTAGTAATGTATACAACACTTGATAATTTTAAACTGTATCAAACTATATTAATTTATATATACTTAATTTATTATTGATTAGTATTCCTTGTTCTCTTATGAGTCAATATTGAAGTTAAATTCTACATTCGTTCATACATGCGGTATTCTGTAAAGAATATTTTGAATATTCTAGTATAATTTTAACTTCTATGTTCTATGCTTGAAACAAATACAGACAAGACAATAGAAATTTTTGCAATACATTGAATTATATTACATAAATGTCAGAAAGTAAAAAGCGTTTAATTTAAAACAACCCATTAATTAAATATTTTAAAAAATATTGAAATAAAGTGAATTTTCATATCCCAAAAATGTTCAGATACTTTATAAATTAACGTTAAAAACGCTAAAATGACAGTTTTTGCTAAAAATTTTACCTGATACTCCTTTTGTTCAATAACATGTTTTAAGCACTTTAATATGTTGAAGATTATTTTTTGTTAGTAATCGATGCTATATTTTATTCCTCTATTACGGGAGTTTATTATTTTCCTTTACTGTTTATTATTGTTTTTTACTAATTCCCCATTCCAGTTCATTCCATAGGAATGATCACACTTATATAAAGAAACTTGTTATCTTAATTTGATTACTTAAATTTCCTGATATGTCCCAATATCCTTGCAATTTGAAAATACATATTCTTCATCGATTTATCTTGTAATACTCGGGTAACATTACATAATTAATTAACAGATTTTTTTATGTTTGATACATCTTAAATCAGCGAACTTTTTATTTCTGATATCTATAGACCGTATTGTAATATGTTATGTTATAATTTTTTAGAATATTTTATGTCAGTAGTCAAAAAAGGAAAACTATGCTAATTTGTTGTCGAAGTACTAGAACGTAAATGAAAAAAAATGAATTTTAAATTCGTGAGAATACCACAATACATTACAAATCAAAGATATTAAATTAAGATAAGGAGTTTTTACAATATGACCACCTCTACGGAATGAACAGGACTGCAGGATTAGTAAGAAACAATAATAAACAGTAAAAGAGAATGGCAAATTCGTTTAACAGAAGAATAACATACAGCATTGATTACTAACAAAAAATAATCTTCTACATATTAAACTACTTAAAACATCTCTTTTTGAGGGTAAACAAAAGGGGTATCGAATAAAATATTAAAACTTTATAAAAAATTACTAGTTTAGTTCTTTACATTAATTTATAAAATGCTCGAATATTGTCGAAACACGAAAGTTCGCTTCTTCTTTCAATATTTCTTTTAATATTTGAATAACAATTTATTTTAAGGCAAAAGCTCCTTGCTTTCTGACATCTATATACTATATTTCAATATACTGTATCTTTGTTGTTTTATCTGTATTTATTTTAGATATAGAACACAGAGTTAAAGTTATGCTAATAGTCGGAATATTCTCGAGTATTAGTAGTTGAATATTTTTATGATACAACTAATTTTTCTTCCTTTAAAATATTTAAAAGCTATTTGACAGTATTATCCAAAAGTCTTAGGGCATTTACGATAATGATCTCATAATGGCAACTAATCTATATTTTTAGGAAATATTTTCATATGATATTATACATGTAGACACAAGATATGAATATTTAGACATTCCCTTTATGGTGTTATGTGTTTGTAGTTTTATCTGGTTCAAAATTTTCTTAGATAATAAACTCCCTAATTAAACATATGATTTATTATAGAATTTGCTACGAGGAATGACACAGATATAATAAGTTTATTGAAACATTATTTAACAGTATCCTTCAAAAGGCTATTGATGTCGATCGAATAAAAGCAGATTACACAAAATATTAATCATTTCAACGGTTACAAAAATGACTGTCTCAAACCATTATACATGTTAAGATTATTCAGTGGATGGATTTAAATAACTGCGTGAGCAAACTGCAAGGTATTGAAAGTGTATATATTGTGACTAGTAAATTACAAAATATGTGTTACAATGTGAGCCTATCCAGATCCTCTCTCTAGCAGCGTTACCCTTAGACTAAAGGCAACTGCCTCAACCAACATCGGACGTGTACCGCTTATGGCCTTTCCTAAACGCATTCTTTTGTCTATGCGCCTTCGAAGACCTTAGGCGGTTGAGAAACCGAAGACCAGATGTTGAGTTTTCTCAGAAGTGACGATCACTTCAACAATACATATGTAGATATATCGGTTCTGATTGAAATAATTATGAGAACCGAACAAATATTATAATTTTTATGGATATAAGGGTTCTCGCTCATATCGGTTTTGTTTTCGGTTCTTTCGAACCGATATTACATACATTTCATATCGGTTGTGTAACTGTCATTTTTCGGTTCTGCATCAGTTACAGCTCAGTTCTATATGGTCATATAGTACATATCAGCATTCTGATACCGGTTCGATTTCGGTTCTTATTGATTCATCTACTTATTTTGCGAAAATATTGATATGTATTAAATATATATTAAAAGTATGGTATTAAGTATATTAAGATTGAAATGAAAAGATTTATTTCTATAAATTAGGAATTTTAATTGTTTGTAATTGTATTGTAATGGAGTCTCGTAATTAATACATTGTTAATTAATTGTTTTTGAACAATATGCAGATAAAATAAATTTTCATCCCAAAAGTTTATTTCGGCTTTCGGTACTATGTACGAAGTATAAATAAAGTAAGTGTAAAAAGGATCGTAGCGTTATTCCACATTGTACACTTTCGAATTGGTGGAAATTTGAAAAAAAGTTGCTGTGGAAACGACATTAACCTTGATACTCAAGGTCAAAGCTTTTTATTATTGCAACGCATTCTACTCATCACGAGCAATAGAAATCTTGAATGTCGACAATTACTTCTTCTCGCGGAAAAATATGGTAAAATTTTAACGATTCTTAAATTAACTTTATTCGGAATAAATATATATATTTGTGCTTATATTTACATTTGCTCCTAGTAAGTGAAATAACGTGAATATAGATTCGCTACTCATGGGTCACATCATTCTTTAGATCACTGGACTTCCTTCTTTGCGGAATAAGATACATCGTTCATAGTTCGGTTCGAGTTGTTCGATAGTAATGTCAAGTTAAGTATACTTTCTATTGCCTACGATAAAAAATAAATATATGCAAAATCAAACAGATTTTTGATATTCTATTGTGTTTTACTTAAATACGATTCCGAATACTTATCAGAATAATCATTAGCGGGAAAGAAACCGGAGTGGAATACATTGAATTAAACGTCGTTTTTATTATTGAAAGTGAAGAATTATACATAATTTTGGGGATAAGCTTGAGCGAGGAAAAGAAAAAGAAAAGGACAAAAAAAAGATGTGTAATACATAACGATAGATTTGGGGTATTAACTTGTATCAATAGATGCTACTTTTTTTTGTACGTCACTGCAAAATGTAAACACTGTCAATAAAGCCAGTTTAAAGAATTTAAACCAGCTGAAACTTTAACTTTTTTTTTTTTTTTTTTTTTTTTTTTTTTAGAAGAAGTGTTATTTGCAGCTCATGGTTTCTTTCAGAATTTTTTTTTTTATTATGATGCGTAGAATACGTTGCAATAATAAAAAATGTTGAACCTGAACTTCAAGGTTAAGGTCATTTATCTACTAGCTTTTTTCTAAATCTTTATCTTTATACCCTGTACATATATCGATTTCGGTTTCGGTACTCATCTATTTCGATATAGCTTTGTCACCGTAGTAGCGTAATGCACAAGCTTAGAGGTATCGGAATTTAAAGCCGTCGCGTTCTCGATTTCGATGCTTTCCAAATATGTTGCAGAAATCAACATTTTGAAGATCTTCTTCCTATACATGTTATACCGAGACTCTCTTAGTTTCCGAGATATTCGCAAATAATCGTCGGTACTACTACAGTTAATCGTACTCATATCTATGTCTATGTTTGATACAACAACAAGCAGAGCCGCCTCGCTCAATCTTCATTTATATAAATACAAACAAAAGAGTTGGATTTAGGTCCCTTGCGACTAGTCCTACAAATTCCATCCGAATATTTTAATATCAAACATTTTTTTTTCAATATTAATAGTTTTTTGACATAAATAGAATACTAACCTTTTGTAAGGAATTCCATGACAGATTGATTGACGTGTTAAAAAATGTGCGGTTCTATTAAAAAGAATAAGGTTGACTTTTGTACAATTTCTGTACAATTCTCACAATAAATTTACAGAGATTCAAGTAACACGAGATTTACGACGCATGTTAGAAACTTTGGTGTCGCGCGCGACGCCGAACAAAGGTCAGCTTCATTTTCTTATTAGCTTCATATTAAAATGTCCTCAATGAGGACTCCTCACATTCTAGCAGCAAAACGACATTCAGCCGCGCGTGGCTGTTTTGCATGCGGCTACAGCACGATATACTCCATATACTTTGTAGTTGCGCGCGACCACTGTCGCGGTGAGTCGCGTCTTGACTTTGTAGTCGCGGTAGTGGGAATGGGAATTATGCTATATATACGTATATATATATATATATATATATAGTCCATATATATATTATATATATATTATATCCATATATATATATATATATATATATATATATATATATATATAAATCTAATATTATATAATATATCTATAATATATATATCTATAATATATATATAAATATATAATATATATGGATATAATATATATATATATATTATATATATATATAACGGATTTTCTAATCGCACGACTGTGAGTCGCGTGCGATTAGTTGTAAATTGAAAATAGGCTTAGAGAGAAAAGAGGTTAGATGTCTTTTGTCCGACCGTCGTAAGGCAAAAACCTAGGGAAATAGTGTATTCCTCTCCTAGTGCGAAGTAGTTGTTCAAAATGTTGCTTTCTTTAACATAACTACTAAATAATTACCAACATCCGTTCTATTTGACTCTTCATAGAAAACATAGCAGGAATTTAAAATTTTAATACTATCCTATCACTAATTCTAAAATAATAAATAGTAGATGGTTATCATAATATTACAATTTAATTTTGAATGTAAATCCTAAAGTATTTGATGCTCGTACTTGTAATATTTAATACATATGTATAAAAATTTTCCCAAAATGAATACGAGTGAAGATCAGTAATTAATCGAAATCAAATTGATACATGTAAAAATACATATATCATGTATGTACGTATTATAGATTATACAAAACTGCACCGTAAGTAATACAGAGCTGAAAAATAATAGTTATAGAGTCGATATGGAACCGATATAATATCGATCTTCAAGAACTGAAACTGATATGCGCGAGAACCGTTATATTCAGAACAGTTATAACACCTTTTCGGTTCTTTTAACTGTTTCAAGTATCGAAACCGGTATCGTAACTGTTTTAATTAAACTATCTTTTTATAATAATTTTTTTAGCAAACTATCAATAACGTTTGAATTAAGTATTTAAAAAGCAACAACAAATATAAATAACTATGTAAATAACATGTATCTTAATATTCATTTATAAAAACAGAACATTTCCGTTTGATAGATGACCTAAAACTTTCGACATGTAAAAATAACTTTTTCTAGGTAATTAATACTTATTAAGTAAATTACTAATAATTTTTTAATTAAATACTTTTTAGGAGCATCCGATATAAAGTAACATAAAGTCATACTTAATACTTATTAATAAAAACAAACCACAGATGCACTTCCAGTTAACAAGTGGCTAAAACTTCTGCATAGTATTGTATATAAACTTTTGAACTAAATTTTTAAAAATTCAGAACATTTAAACACTCATTGTTTGTCATCGAAGAATCATGTCATTTGTTCGTAAATAATATTGATTTCCATCTATTTATTCAAGAATTCAGTCACATGTTTTTTCATCCTCACCGGCGCGGCGCAGCGTTCCACCTTCAGACCTACCTATATGTACACACTGTAATTAGCATCTGTGACGAAATACACGAAGGCTGTCATTGGAGCATTGTCCCGGAGAAACTTCCTCTCCGGCGTAAACAGGGTGAAGGCAAGCGATCATTAAAAGTAATTTCACGTTCAGAATAAACACGTCAAGGAAACGCGAGTTGCCTTTAAACAGACGGAAAAGTCTTTCTAATTGGCCGTCGCCGTCGCCGTCGCCGTCGCCGTCGCCGTCGCCGTTACCTCTTATTGCTAACGGATCAGTTAATAGCAACTGCAATTTCTGTGAGATCGATTTATGGGAGTATCGATTGATTCGGTTAATATAAGCAATTACGACTTCATACAATCACTGTTATGATAAAACTCTGTTGTATGAACTACTTATTCTACCATTACTACTGAACAGTCTGCTATTTGAATTTTGTTGACCGAAATTGCATTATTCAATCATGTCACTTAAAAATATATATATAGATACTTGCGTTATAATATTGCTTCTTTGCTTACGTGTAATATGGAATTATGGAATAAAATTTTATGGTATAGTGATTGCATGATGTATACATATGTATGTAAATATATTATTATTATGTCCGAATATTTTCATCAAAATATTTTGGTGACATAATAAAGAGTTCTTCCATTACTCTATTATTATTTAAACAACTATATGTAATAAATAAAGAATTTTTGCGTTCTTGTTATCTTCGTTGTAAATATATCCCTGCATAACATAATATATTTTTCTTCCCTTCACTTATATGTATATTTATTTAAAATAGCTTAAATTATATAGCCTTTTGAACATTTTTGCGACAGATTGTAACTTTCACGCGATGTGATACCGATAAACTAACATTAACCGTAAAAAAACATATCATAATATAAGTATAGTTATTCCTTTTAATATTCGGAAATCTTTTAAAACAAAATAATCTTTTTAGAATTGGGTCAAGCGACTTAATTTTTCTTTATTTTTTTTCCTTTTGAGAAGTTAAAAGTATTAGTTTACTAGATGACGTATAAAAATATTGAAAAAAATGTAACCGGTTGAAATTGTGAACAAAAAAAGAAAAAGTCACTTTTTACAACTTGTTTATTTCAGTTTATAACAAAAGCTTAAACAACATATTGTGGAGATTTATGCCAGTTATATATATGTCGAAAATTTCATCGAAATCAGTTAATGTATAGCTGTTATAGATTATAAACGATTCAGAATAATGAAAACCGCATTTTTCGACGACTATCAGTCTATAACTGTAATAAAATAAAGAATGTAAACATTTAAGCTGTAATGATTTCTACATTGCATCAAACAATTTTGATACAATTTTCAGCATATATGTATATAACTGACATAAATATTCAAAATGTGTTGCTTAACTTTTCATTGCAGGCCTAGATAAAAAGTTGTAAAAAGCACCTTATACCTTCTTCTTCGCGATTTCGATCAATTGCAATTTTTTCAAAATTTTTTATACGTCATGAAATAAATTGATCCATCTAGCTTCTAAAAAAAGGTTAAATCGTTTGTATCTACCATAAAAAGTTATTCTGTTTTAAAGTGTGTGCGAATATTAATAGGAGTAACTATATATAATATACATATAATGAATATAAATATTGTGGAATTAAAAGACTTAAAAATTACCTTATTGTAGTATATTAGTAGAAAACAATGGAGAAATATAACATCATAATGAACAATCAAAATAAAGAATGAGGTTAATAAATTGTTAATTATAATAAGCAACATTTGATTAAAATTAATTTTAACTAATAATAAATTGACTACAGGCAGTACGGTTAAATGCTTTGACAACTAAAAGAAAGATATGATATACAAAAATTATTCATAAATGTTGCACTTAATTGTTTCATTTAATTATTAAAAATATATTATAGTGCAGTTAAGTATAATATATTATAATACATGATTTTCAATACATAGGCATCAAGCAATATAAGGCAACGAAATAAATTAATAAAAAATTGAATGATAGTATCTACGAGGAAATCAGTTAACAAAATGTTCTTCATGAATTATATTTTACTATATATGTACTTTTCTGAAATGTTTAAAATTAATAATAAAGGCAAAAATTCTGTCCCCATTTTGGTTTACTGTTTCCAATGTTTACAGTTTCTTGTTAATATTTTCAGATTTTTTTAACATCTAGCATAGATTACAGTGCCATTAAATAATATAATGATAAACATATTATACTTTGGGTTTCCTTTGTTATGTATGGGGTATTAATGGGGTAACCTTCAAATTACATACATATTTCAATACAAAGAGAAATTAAGCAATTTAGTAAAAGTACTTGTTGAATAATATTATTTCATTATTATGATATCGTTAAAGTAAAATATAATGTTATTAATATTGAATATTTATTAGGACACATTACAAAAATCATACTTTTAAACTATACGCGAAAATATTTCATATAATGATTATAAAAGCATAATGAATATTGTATAAAATTATTGTACTTTTTAAAATAAAAAAAAAAACAGAATCAGTCTAACAAACTGCATTATTTTCTCTTTCAATAAATTTAATAAAAATTAAAGAAAAACTCTGTAGGTATTACCTTTACTCAATAAATTATGCAGTATAAACGAAAAGTATATTTTGCTTTTATTATAACTAAATATATGAAAAATTCCAAAAAAGTAACACAGAAATAGATAGAGTTTTCAGGAACCTTTTCCAAAGATATTACAAAACATATTAGTTACTTTTATTGATCAAAAGATTATGTCAGGATGAAGTTCATTAGTATTGAGATACCTGTACCTGAAAACGAGTAGTTTAAAGGTATTTCAACTTTAATTTTGTAAAACTTATCATATGAAAGACAAGGGAAGGCGCAAAACAATATTCTTGATTTATATTGTCTTTTTTTTTTATACATCAGATTTGTAAAGATTAACGTTAAAATATCTTCTAAAGTATTTAATGTATTTTCGGATGCAAAAAAGTATCGTAATACTTTTGAAACTACAAAAGTGGATCGTTTGGTGTATAAAAAAAATATGTATTTCTGTCTAAAAAGAAACCGTTGGAAACATGAAAAATAATGATTTTGTGGGAACACTCACGAATCTCGATGTTCATCATTTTAAACAAAACAACTTTGTTCTGATTTGTTTTTTGTACACTCCGCGATAAAAAAATAGCACGTTTCTACAAATTTTACGTAATAAATGCATCAAATTTTGATGCTCATTAATTTTCGATGTATAATACAGTCTATTACTACAAAAGTTGAACAATAAAGTTGTATCATTGAACTATATAATAAAATAATTGAAAATCAACAGGACAAAAAGATAGGCATATATATGAAAAGTTATGACAATATGTATAAAAAATGATTTTCAATATCTTGTGCTTCCATTTTTCTTTTGTATAATTGCCAACATATGGCTTGAGAGGATATATTTTGCTTCATAGTATATTTTTTACGAAATTTTGTCCATTTTTCCAAAGCCAATATAGCTTTTTAAGTCTACATAATCTTCAAATCACCTTCTTTTCTCCTATGAATATTTTTTACTAATTGGTCCGAATAATTTTCAATTATAACGATATCAGGTAATCCCTTTGGTCACATTAAAATATCTATTTGTTTCTGAAATTAGTCTCTTACACATGTTGGTATATGTATAAACGCCTGCATTATACTGTTTAAATATTAAATTTTCACAACTGATTGTAGGTCTGTATTCGCTTATTTGTCCATCTGTTAAATTAATATAATTCGGACTATTTAATTTTCTGTCGATGAACTTTATTATACAAATCATTACCTATTGGCAATATAATACTTCCTCTTTTTTTCACAGTCGCGAAAGCAATATAGAACATGTCAAGAAAAAAATATAAACAAAGTATAAAAAAAATTATTTTATGCCATTTTCCATCAATGTGTTCTTGTGCAAAGTGTATGCAATTAAAAATGAGTTTGTTTGTGTGTGATGATTGAGGGTGGTTTTCTTTTACGCTTCTCTTGATTCAAAAGTAGGCATTGTTACGTAACGTGTTGCACATTACATACATACATTTATAGTAGTATATAGTATATACATATATATATATATATATATATATATACACATATATATATATGTATATATATATGTATATATATATATATATATATGTATATATATATATATATATATATATATATATACACGTGACTATATATATATATATATATATATATATATATATATATATATATATATATATATAGTCACGTGTATGACAGTTTACCTTACTGTTGAAACAGAATTTGATGCTTTTCTTAAAATTGTACGTTTATAATGCTAGTTTATTGCTCGTAGTCAACTTATACTTTATTTTTTATTACTTTCTTCTGAGTATTGGAATAAATTTTGAATTATTTGTCATTTCTTTCGTAAAATATATAAAATGTTTAAAGCACAGTATCTTATTTCTTTAATGTTAGAATTCTTCCTATTTCACCCATGATTAAGGGTTTTCCACACCCTGTACTGAGAACATGATAAAATAACACGATAAATGGGAATACCAAATATAAGATGTACAATAATGCTTGACTTAAGCACATTGATAATTTAATTCAGCAGAAAGAAATTTACAAAACATGCATTTTGTTGCATTGATTTTCAGTCTTTTTGAAATATATTTAAGTTACAGGATCTCTTCTACATTCCTACTTTGTATAATAATAGATTGCAGCATATAATAAAAATCTCTAAATATCGATATTGAAAATAGATATATTTATTCTGCACAGATAGTAAGAACATTAAATTTTTAAGGTGTGCTATCAGCAAACGTAACTTAAATATTAAGGAATCCAAGGTACATAAAACACCACGTTTATATGTATAATGAATATAAAAATACACATAATACAACGTATATAGTAAAAAGAGCCCAATTTTAATAATACAATTATTTCGTTGCTTTCATTTTTCTTACAATATTGGTAAAAGTTATATTACAACTATGATAGTAACACGTGAGATTATTCACGCAGATACAAACATAGACTGCCATAATGCTTTTTCATACCAAACAAACCAGCAAATGCCTATATGTCAATTACTATGTACGAAATCTTAGCAAGAATTCTATACCGTGTAAAATGCCGCAACAACAATTATACCATTAATTCAAAATGTTCACCTATAATGTTACTAGTATAACATTTTATGCTGCTTAGAAATGTCCTAAATAATTACAAAATAATGACCAAACATTTAATCATATAGATTGGGAGACTATCGAGTAGAAAAGATGATTAAAATTTTAAGTTACATTTCGAAATTATATTTTTTCTATTTTTATCTATAATGCTAGTACACAATGTTTCTATTCCAAATTATATTTGTAAATTGTAATGTAGAATTTCATTTAGGAAAGGTCTTAAAGAACACTTCTTCCCAAATAAAATTACATTCAAGTACTATTACCAAAACACAAAACGATTCACATAATTTTCACTTAATTCCAACAAATAAATCGATATAATTCAAACAAAAATTCTTCAAATCTTCGATATAATTCAAGACAAATTCTTCAAATACTCTTTGTTCGTGAAAGGATTCTTAACTTTTACAACTTAATTTACTTTAACTCGTTTCAGTAACAAGAAGAATTTTCTACTTAAACTAAACTAGATAGTTCACAATGCCCATAAAAATATTTGCACGACAAAAGCTTCATACAACTAAAAATATATCATATATTACTTTTATATACTATTATATATATATATATATATACCTTATATTAAATCCACAAATCACGGCTACCTTACATTTTAAATTATATGTTTACAATAACTGACACACAATATTTCATTTAAAAATTTACCTACCATGAACAGTAAACAGAACGATGCCTAGATTATTGAAGAGCCTGTAAATCACGTGAAATTACTCCGCAGTGATCGAAACTAATTGAAAGTTAAAATGGATACACGAGAGAAACGAATACACACGACCTTATATCACACGAGATAGCGTTCAGCGCGACAAAACTTTGAACATTAGTTTCCGACGAGGCATGCCAATTAACGACGATCATAAAGGTAAACCAGGAGAAATCGACGACGTGTCGAGAACCTGCCGCTCAACTCGATGGTTTGCGCGAGACTGTCGCGGACTGGTGCGCATTCCAGCTTCGTAACTTCCTCGGTCCTCTCTCCTTGCCATCCACGCTTCCTGCTCGGCCCGATCGATTACTCGTCGATCGCTGAATCACCTTAACCTCACATCCTTCCACCTGCATACGGTCCTTCGGATCACACGAAACCGTACAATCGTTGTCCGTCGGGTACATGAACGAGATATCGTTCGTTTTATGATTCATCTACGAAACAATAAAATTCTATTTATCTGAACTGATCGGAAATGAACAGTTCGTATACCGAGAATTCGCTGATTCTTTGAAATTACTTACAGTTAAATAATACCATAATAATATCATGGAATAGTTTGTGTTCAAATATAATGACATACGAAGGGATTTAAATATTTATCACGCAAAATTTATAGAAATATATAGTAGCATGATACATACAAATATGTATTAAAATATGTATAAATATATTATTATATGTGAATAAATATATATATTTATTCATTATGTACAAATATATAATAATAGGAGTTCTTGTTCGGATATAGTAGGTATGCACAAAGATATTTAAGCTCTTATTACACGAAAGATTTACAAAAATATCGCATGTGTTATCTAAAAACTTCTTTGATTTTTTTGAAAGTAAATTGATGTAATTTATTTTATCAATTTAATAAAAAATTTTTTCTACTTGTTTTTAAATTTTATGCATTGAAAGTAAATTGGAATACCTCTAATCCAAATTACTTACGTCGTAACAAGATCATTACTTTATGTCATTTTTCAATTAGACCAAAGTTTCAGATACTTTTTGTTTTTCACTATTACTAAGAGTTTGAAATATAAAAGTTTATTAGTTTTCACAGGTTTTAAAAGTTTATTAAAATTACGCAATTTTATTTGTTACCATCTTCTGCTATAGTTTTTTATTCGTCTTAAACAAAGTTGTATTCTAAATATATTGTACTTTCTCTACTAAAGATGATTCCGTGAATTATTAGAATGAAATATTAAGGCTTATTACACTAAGGCCTATACTGGATGATTAACCATTAAATATATTTGTCATTTCTACGGAGTATTTGTTTGCAATAAATATCTTGTATCTTCTATGTACATTTTCGCATTAATTTCAGGTAATTAATTTATAGGTATTCGAATCTTTTCATAAGCTACCGTAAATGGTTGCAATTACAGAAAATAGAGTAACAGTTGTATGTATTTCTTTGTTCGTGATGTGTCTTACATACAGAGACAATTTTTAGAAGATTTAATTACATGAAAACCATTCTGTTTAATTTTGGTGGCTACATGAACGGAAGTATTTGTACAATATTGTTGAATTGTTTGCACAGGCCAATGCTCCATCTTTTAAATAATTTGATCAATATCTTAACTAAAAATTTAGTATAAGAACGAAACATGATAGGACAGAGCTCCGAAATCCAACAGGCACATCAACTCCAAAATACTCAAATTCATCGTATAACTGGAATGTGTAATACTTTAATATTCTTCTATTTCTCTAATCTTTAATTTGTGTAATTCTTCTAATTCTCTAATTTGTATCTCTCTAATTTTTGTATACGATATTTTATTCAACTAACAGGAACTCACATTTAAATATATGTATTTAATTGACAAGAAATTAGATAATTAAGCACTAACTAAAATTTCGTTGCAATAGATAAATCCAAATAAATAGAATTTTACTGTACATATAGTTTGTTTCATACGTTGAAAATATTTGATGAATCAGATGGTGTTACAAGATTTGTTATGCATGAGTTGAAGACACAATCATATTAGGTTGAGTCATGAGTAGTTACGAATGCAAAAAATTGAAATTTCCTGGAAATTTTGACCATCTATCCATTATGACCTTTTCGTTTATGTTATATCTAAGAATAAAAGTGTCTGAAATTATACGATTAAATATTATTATATAAAAGTATATAACACTGATCAAAAATATCGTTAATCAATTGATGTTTACATATACTAAAAGATTATCCTGAGAATCACGTACATCTTATTTTGAAGGAATTTTTTAATAAACATAAAAACAAAATTAATGTAGTTCTGGTTTAATACGGTAAAAGAATCTTTTCGGATTTATAGCGTACATTGTTTGCGAACACATAGTAAAAATGAACAACCAGAATATTTATGATTTTTATATATAATTATATTATATATAATTTTATATATAATAATATTTACATATGAATAAAATCAAATTGAAAATGTAAGAGATGTAAATATTTTTAAGGAAAGAACTTCTAGACTTTATTTTATCGGCTTGTCTGTAATATGCTTAAAATGTTATAAGAAATTAAAGATGATGTACTATAAAATATATTTAATATTTGGTAAGTTTATAATTTCGGATAAAAGGAGTACAAAATAACTTAAAGTTGCCAATGTGCAGAAGTTTTAAGATGTTAATTATTCTTGCTAACTGTAAGTCATTATTATACAGGGTGTTCGGCTACAGGTGTAAACAAATTTAAGGAGTAATTCTGGAAGCTAAAATAAGATGAAAATTAAAAATAAAAGAGCTGAGTTTTCGGTTTTGTTTTTTCCAGTTATTTACAATTAAAGATTAGAGGAAATATCCCTGTGCGCGAACAAACATCCTTACAAGAACGAAAGTAGGTGAATCTAAATACAAGGATCCTCAAATCGAACGATACATGGGTAGTAGATTACTTCGTATAAGTTGTAGGGAAGAAGATTATGACATTCGAAAATGTAACTGGTTATGTTTACTCATTACAATCCATAACAGTATATCGAAAACCGCTTCTATTTTCGAGAGGATTAATTAAATTTTAGAGAAGATTAACATTTCCTCTAATCATTTGTCTCCATAAATAAGTAATAAATAATAGCACATATAAACTATGTTTGTACAAATTTCATACACGCACAACACAACAAAGATCACACACGCACCGCGAATGTCCAGACTGTTCTTAGAAAAAGTGTAACGAAAATATCAATCGTTTTATATTACAGTAAATGTTCAATATAGCCTTTATTTTCTTGCAAACAAAGTACATAGTATGCACGATGCATAGAACACGCATTGTACGTATTACACATCAATTAGTAAACACTCGCGTTGAAACTAAATAAAAAACGATTTAAAAAATAACAAAAAAATAACAAAATGAAGGAAATAAAAAAGTTAAAAGAACTAAAAATAAAAAAAGCCCCAAAAAGTCAATAAATGAATAACTTAAAGCTATACTAAATCTACAATTAACTCAAAGTTTATATTTATACAATCCTCGCAATGTTTCTGTTTGGCCGTTGAAATGATTCTGTCCTTCCAGAACTGTTTCATCTTCTTACTAAGCTTCTAAATTCACTAAAACATATTACGTAACAAGGTAGTAATGAAGAGTTCATACAGAAAAAAATTACGATAATGTTTGCTAACGCTTCCGTTTTCTTTGTATAATTTTCTCGATATTAGCCAGTTATGATACCTGAGTGGTTCCTTTTTAAGACATAGTTGGGTATGCCTATTGCGAAAACGAACAGGCTATTCACCAAATGTGTTTAAAGATGATTAGAACTGCCTTGCAAGCATAGTAGCATTTCAGCAATGAAAGCGAAATCTTAAAGGAGCTATTCAACGCAGTAAATATAAATATTCATTTGGTTGCACATTAATTTGTATTATTACACATTACTCTATAAAACAACACCTTTATTAATCTCTCGATTGAACACTTTTTTTTGTAGTTTCTTTTAATTTGTCTCATTTTCATTTCATGTATATGTATGTGAACACTGCAATATGCAGTGATCATTAAATTGTGTGGAAAATGTATGTGGTTCACACAAGACAGTGCTCGACCATATTTAGTAGCATCTTAAGAATACTTGATGCATATGTGATTTTTCTGTGAATAACCCCAGACGGAATGATCGCGGTGAGTGTATGAAATTTGTATAAATATTGTTTATATATGCTATTATTTATTACTTATTTATGGGAACATAAGGAAGGATTAGAGGAAACTTCTCTAATAAGTTAATCTTCTCTAAAATTTAATTAATTCCTCTCAAAAATAGAGGCGGTTTTCGATATATTGTTATGAATTTTAATGAGTAAGTGCGAGTTACATTTTCGAACGTCATAATCTTCTTCTCCATAACTTACATGAGGTAAGTTGCTGTCGATGTATCGTTCGATTTGAGGATCCCTGTGCACTCCGCTGCTTAGGCTGGCCTCCTTTCGTTCATGTAAGGAGGTTTATGGCATACAGGGATATTTCGGATAATTTTTAATTGTCAATAACTAAAAGATAAAGCCGAACACGCAACCTTTTTATTCTTAAGTTTCATCTCATTTTAACTCCAAGAATTACCCCTCAAATTGTATACCTACACCTTGTATTTACCAAACGCCCTGTATTATAAAAGACCTTGAATTTAAACTTAAATTTATAACTAAATACATAACCGAGTAATTAATTCAGTAGTCCATTATTTCAAATCGATTAATGGCTTTTAGTGAATTTTTTATTTTACATATGCATAATTGGATATGTTCTTTATTGGGAATCATTTTACCTAAACACGTATACGATCGCGAATAACGAATTTCACACAATACGTGACATTCTCACTAGTTTCCGATATCGCATTCTGTGTGCTAATGGTATCCATGAGTTACAGTGCTTTAAAAATTCTTCGGGACGTACAACTAGTTGAAACGAAATGTCATAAACTTGTAACAGTTGATGGAATACTTAATGCACAAATATTTTGACATTTAGCATGTGTGGATTGGATTCAAATAACCGACCCGCGCACCAAACCGCTGTTAGGTTAGATTCTGGGCGGAGAACTGTTTTCATGAACTCCTCCTACAACCACTCTGTCATGTGACACTAGGCGACTTACAATTACAATAAAGTATGTTTTGGTATATCGAAGAGAGAGCTTCGCATGCTACACATCCCACTGAAGAATGCGCTTACGAAGAACATTACCGCTTGAACAGCGGTAGGAAGGCCAGATACATTATTAGACTATCATTATAGGACAGCTAGGGCACATGCCGAAGAATGATTGTGACTCACGCGGAGTCACTCATCTTCCGCATCACGCGGTGAGTAAAGAAAATAGTTCGACCAGAAAAATAAGTAAACAAAGTAGCCTAATCCACCAAAAGCGACTCCGGAGTATCGTTCGATGATACGCTCATGGATGTCCCCACGATTCAAGAGGACCTCTTCGCGATAATCACATGTTTACGCAAACATGACCTCATTTTGACCGCCGGTAATCACATAACACGTTTAAGCTTTAAACAGATTTGATTGCATTAAGTTGCTCTTCAAGGCATAAACGATATCTCGCACTGCAACACAAACATACAATATAAATAATTAATATGTTTAGCTTAAATTCTAAATAAATGTAGCATGATGCGCCTATGAACATTTTTAGCCTTCTGTAAATGTTGTGGTATAGTGTGATACTTGTTTTCCTTTCTTTATTTACAAGGCTTTCTTCTGAGCGCTAGTTATGTTGCCCGTTAGATATCACCGGGGCATCAACGATATGCTAAGAAAAGAATTTAGACCAAGTGAAGAATAATCGCGACACATATTGTAACAACATAACATTTTATTTAAACAAAAACTTAACAAAGGTATGATACACAGTACGAAACTTGGTTTAGACTTATGATTGCGATAAGCAGGGCGCGGCCATGAGTTCGGGTCAAGCACGAGTACGTACTTGAAACGGATTAAACTGTGACGCGAAAACGCGACGGGGACCGCACATGAACCGAGCGCGGAATGTGATACGAAAAGCAGTGGTGAGGCGAGCGCGACTCACCGTGCCGATTGTTAAATTGGAGTCGACAACGCGTAGACAAAGGCGACGCACGTACTTGATATTCTTCTGAATTTTCTGAGCTTTCGATGATTAAGTGATTAATTGGCATGAGCTGAGCATGGCTCGCCAGTTTATGTGTCTGCGTGCTCTTCTTCCATTGGTTCCTTTGAATCTTCCGGAACACGTAGTGGTCTGTAGAGGACTTATGTAGAGGATATTGATCGTGAGATTTATTAAACGAGATTTCTCATTGTTGAAATCGTCGAATATATTTAAAAATAAGTAAATAATTTAGTATACAGACAATATTCGCTGTGACGCTCGTACAGTGTATAAATCACAAAATATGATCGCTGATAAATACTCGATGGATACACGTAGATGCTGATCGATAACTGTTACATAACTGGTTGATAACTGCTTCATAACTCTTGGATAACTGAACTCTCTACGGTTGCGTCCGTTTATTTATACTGATCGGGGGAGAGTCGGAAAATTCAAATTCGTTTTTATTCGACGGTTGCACGTAGCGACGACATTGTTTTGCCCGGAGTTTATTTATTATTACATTACGTGTATCCTAACGATCTTGATACTCGGAGGATGAACACAACAACATGATTTGAACTGTCCTCTACTCATGTGCCCCTACAGGTCTGAACAGTTTGAACTTAAGATACAAAAAAAATCAACGGCAGACGTGGAAGCGTAAACAATGGCCGCTCGCCGATGTTCGCTATGATTTGTCGAAGAACTATGGCCGTCCGGAGTTTGCCGATCGAGCCACAGTACCGGCGCCAACAATGTCGGAAACTGCTGAACGAAGCTATCGATTTCCAGATGTTAGAAAAACAAATGCGACGAGCGAAACAATCGGGCCGTAAGGAACGAGGTAAAAGCTGTGATAAGGTTCTTACTACCGAAACCTTCTAAGGATAGAATGGTTTAACGTTTTTTGTTCTTAAACAGTGCCCCTTAATCTACTTGAGACCCATGGAAATAGAGTTTATATTTTTGGTTTGTTTGGATTTTTTGGTTTTACATGTGTTAGACTGGAAAAACTGTTAAAAATTTGTTATGTATAGGCTAAAGGCCAATGTATTATTGACAGTTAAAGACAGGAGAATTTTGTTTGCTACTACGAGATTATTTTTTATTAATTCTACGATGCAGTTCATTCCAGGAATGATCATACTTCTGTAAAAAAACTCGTTACCTTAGTTTGATAATGTAAATTAATATGTCCCAACATTCTTGCAAACTTGAAAATGTACAGTGCTGGACAAAAGTATTGGCACAGCAAGATTGTTATGATACAAATGCTTATAACTATTAAACAAATTGATTTAAACAAAAAACTTTTTGACGTATTTATTTATTATCTATCCTAGTTTATTACATAACAAGAGCAACAATATAAATAAAATAATACGCAAAATAATAACAAAAATATATTTTTTGAACATTTTATGGGTGGACAAAACTATTGGCACAGTAGAATATTTACGCTTATAACTAATTACATAATAAACTTCTAATATTTTGTTGGCAGTCCTTTTCTTTTAAGGACTTCCTTTAATCTTCTGGGCATCGAGTGGACTAATTTTTTAGTGAATTCAGGTACAATATTGCTCCATTCCTGCAGAAGAACTTTCTTCAGTTCAGACTTGCTTGTGATATTATGTTTCCTAATTCTTTTTTCCAATTCGTTCCACACGTGCTCAATGGGATTCATATCGGGACTTTGAGGTGGTGTGTTTAATGTGTGGGCAGTATTATATATTATCCACTGACGAACAATATACGCCATATGTTTAGGATCTCGATCCTGCTGAAAATAGAAATCCCTGGGGAGGTTTAATTTTTGAGTACTTTTCAAAAGATTTTGCTTGAGTATATTTAAATATACATATTTATCCATTATCTCATCAATGAATATAAGTTCTCCTACACCCGATGATGCCATACATCCCCACACCATTAAACCACCACCCCCATGTTTCATGGTGGCTTGCAGATTCAGTTCGTCCATCTCTGTGTTGGGTTTTCGCCATACTAATATTCTGCCGTCAGATTTAAAAATATTAAACTTACTTTCATCTGAAAACATGATCTTTTCCCAAAAATCAGTATCTTTCGTAACAAACTCTTTCGCGAATTCCACTCTTTTCTTTTGGTTTATTTTACTGATGTAGGGCTTTCTTCGTGCTGCACGGGCAGAATAACCGGCATCCTTCAATACCCTACGTACAGTTTTGGTACTTACTTCTTTTTCACACTCAGCTTTTAACATCGAAGCAATTTCAGTCGAATTAGTTTTTGGATCCTTCTTTACAATATTTACGATTTTCCTTTTTTCTCGAATTGTTACCTTAGAAGGGCGACCACTCCTAATTTGATTCTCTAGATTTTCTTCACTTTTAAAGCGTTTTATGACTGAACGCACAGTAAAACGACTTCTGTTTATGATTTGTGCAATTTCGTTGTAAGATTTATTCATCTTATATAAATTTAATATTAAAGAATTAGGAAACATAATATCACAAGCAAGTCTGAACTGAAGAAAGTTCTTCTGCAGGAATGGAGCAATATTGTACCTGAATTCACTAAAAAATTAGTCCACTCGATGCCCAGAAGATTAAAGGAAGTCCTTAAAAGAAAAGGACTGCCAACAAAATATTAGAAGTTTATTATGTAATTAGTTATAAGCGTAAATATTCTACTGTGCCAATACTTTTGTCCACCCATAAAATGTTCAAAAAATATATTTTTGTTATTATTTTGCGTATTATTTTATTTATATTGTTGCTCTTGTTATGTAATAAACTAGGATAGATAATAAATAAATACGTCAAAAAGTTTTTTGTTTAAATCAATTTGTTTAATAGTTATAAGCATTTGTATCATAACAATCTTGCTGTGCCAATACTTTTGTCCAGCACTGTATATTCTTCTTCGGTTTATCTTATAATGCTCAGGTAACAGTACATAATTAGTTAACAAATTTTGTATGTTTAATAAATTTCCAATCACTGAATCTTTTATTTTTGTTATCTATCAATCGTATTATAAATATGTTATGTTATATATTTTTACAATATTGTATATAAGTAATCAAAAAAGAAATCTATGCTGATTTATTACCCGTGTATTAGAACATAAGTCGAAGAAAAGCAAATTTAAAATTTGCGAGAATAGTCCAATATATTACAAATTTAAGTTATCAAATTAAAATAACGAGCTTTTTATAGAAGGTTCTGATTAGAGAATAGAGAAGACTGGATTACAGAATTAGTAAAAAAATAATAAACACTAAGGAAGAATGATAAATTCGGCTGCTAGAGGAATAAATGTTAAAAATTTCTGTGATTAGCGACTAAACCGTCGGTTTTTTGTTAATGGACATGGGCTTGTTCAGTCTGTTTATTGCGGCCACGCACGTCGTCTGGAACAGGTTATTGACCGAGGCACATGGTAATCTCAAAAAATAAAAAATTCTTAGAACACGTGTTATCTAATGCAAATTACAATTTTTTAAATTATAAATGCAATCCTTGAGTCAGGAAGTTCTTTGTTGCATCGCAGAAATGAATGGGAATGAGGTTCGAAGTGCTCGATAAAGAGAAGTATAACACGTGGAACTTTAAATGCGTGCGGTTTTAACAAAGACGGATGAATAGAGGCACGTGAGCGGCAGGATTCCCAAGCAGGGAATTTATGCAGAGCGGCGCAGCATCGGTGCAAGGAGCGGCAAGATAAATCGAGAACGATTTGAATTCGAATTTTGTGCTCATTATTCCGTTGGAAATTAAGCAGATAAAGAGGTATGAGACTGTAAGAGAGATTTGACTAAAATTAAAGAACATTTATCAGTAAAAGGGGCCAGCGTGAAAGGCCGTGCTTTTGAATCACATTGCTGAAAATACAAAATGGTTATGGTGTGTGGCGAACGTTTTCGGCGTTTTTTCGACGTGATGGATAAGTTAGCGGAACTGAAAATCAAGATCAATCAAGATTCTATTGGTGGCACTGTCGTATATACAAGTCTGGAAATTCCCGCGGTGATGGTAAGGCTTTTAATGATCGGACACTGTTGCTCGATTTGTCCCCAGTACGCCGCTTTAGTCGAAAAGTTAGAATTCATTGTGTGACGTCATCGTGTAAAAATAGCCGGGACTCGGTTGTCTCTGTCTTTTTCTCGCCCTCCTTAATACGGTTGCGTACTCGACTCACGGGCCGAGCAGCAAAGGAGATGAAAGCAAAAAACAGTAACAAAATAATAATAATAGAGACAAAATTTCGTCTTAGATATATGATTATTATGATTATATTATTATTATTTTGTGTTTAACTAATGTCTAATAAATATCATATAATATAAATACTTTTTTCATTTTTATTAAAAACCTTTGTAAACTTTAAAATCACATTATAACTTTGATTTATCAATAAAAAATTTAATAACATTGAAAAGTTTCAGTTGTGAAAAATATTTTGGACATGATATTATTTACATATATCATAGAGAGTATTAATAATTAAACTATTAAACAATTTTCTAATGAATTAGAAAAACTAAAAACAAAGTTACTTTCCAATATACGCGTGAAATATAAAAGTATTAAATATATGTATACATATTTGATTTAGAAATTGTAATATTATTAAACTTTTCTGTTGAAAATAGAAATATATGTTTAATAATGATTCAAAATTAATATTCATTTAAACAGCATTTTGCTGTACCAAATAAAATACTGCATATGTATCCACTTTAAATAAATGATGAAAAATTATGAAAAGTAGTTTTGTCATTGGATAAGCTCGGTGTTTAATTTCTATTCTTTTCTTTCAATGCTTTTACCTACGGATGACGTTAAATACAAAATCTTAATTTCACAATCACGAGGTTTTATGGTGAATGATTTATAAAATAGAACTACCAACATTAAGACGTGTGTGTACGATCGTGGTGATCACGAGATTGCGTAGCTTATCCTGCAGCTTTGAAAGCTTTCATTGCGCCATGTCTGCCCATGACGCATTGTCACCTCTTGAAATGTTGCAAATTAAAATTGTGGAAGAATTCGATACGTAAAATGAAATGAACTGAAACGTGAAATAAAATGTGAAGATGAT
This sequence comes from Bombus pascuorum, assembly GCF_905332965.1. NCBI lineage: Eukaryota > Metazoa > Arthropoda > Insecta > Hymenoptera > Apidae > Bombus > Bombus pascuorum. The sequence continues at coordinate 20,715,332 of NC_083489.1, read as the reverse complement.
AGCAAAATAGAAATTTAGAAAGCGCATCATCGCAAGAATTGTTGCGGAAAAGGTGGATCGGACATGGAAAAACTGATATCGCGAAAAATGATTTTAATGTGAAGTGTTTCAGGTGCGGTATTTTCGGATATCTTGTGAAGAATTGTCAAGGAGTAAGAAACCAGAAATGACTGTTCACCAGTGACACCGATAGTTTAAGTTTATTTGCATTTTCGGACGTGTTGGTAAACAATGTTTCGTATTACAATGATAATGCGAAAAGTAACGTTTGGTGTTATGACAGTGGGTGTACATTGCACATGTGCAAGAACTTCAAATCGTTTCAAGGGCTGAACATGGATTACATCCTGTGAGTATTGAATCTTGCTAACAGTGCCTATGCAACCATAATGGAAAGAGGCATCGTGTCGGCCATCACGAATGTTGATGAAAATAGAAAAGAGTTTCATATTCCGGACAATCAATATTTTCTGATTTTCGACTGAATCTTATTTCGATAAGTAGGATTATCGACAAAAAACGCAATGCCCTTCTACCCGGGAAAGGTCTGAGGTCATTAACCGAGATAGAAGTGTTGTGCTTACCGCGATGTGAGAGAATGATCTTTATTCTCTAACACAATTGTTTGGGAATCGCCAAACGTTGAGTGCCGTAAAGTTTCAAAAGATCCATTCTTATTAAAGAAACATAGGACATGGTTGCTAGGACCACAAAGAGGACAATCATCAGGAGTCGTTTCGTGTTCTGTAACAAATATGGCACAAATCATTGCTAAGGGATATTCGCAGCATTGGAGAAATCCTAGCGCAGAAAGGATTTCCACAAGACTTACGCTCCGATTGCGCGTTTGAGCTCTATAAGATGGACTGTCGCATTCGCTGCGAATCCAGCTATGTGAACTAGCGCCAGAGTATTTCAATGGTAAGCTCGATGAGAAGGTCTATATAGAGATACCAGATCGGATGAAGGAAGTCCTCCAATACATCATCGAACATAACGAAGGGTAAAGTACAATTATTGCCACGGACCATGCTGGATGAGATGACAGCGACAACATGGTCTGCCGCATGAAAAAGGCCTTGTACGTTCTGGAATAGGGTGGTCGCGTATATACTGCGTCTATTAGAAAGGCCAAGTGAAGCAGCTGATAATCATCGTCATCTATATCAAAGGCAATTTGATTATGTGTCACGAATCTAATGCAGCTTGCATGCATGAATCTTATGATCTTCATTCACAGAAATAATGCATATAAAACAGATAAAATTCATCGTTTTAGTCATTCCTGAGATATACACATATCATATCAACGATAATTGCTGGTCCATTGTTCCTATTGCAGTCTGCATTAAATTAGTTTAGTCAAATTAGCCCAAGAAAAAATCAAATTCAACATTAAATGGTATCTGAAATGTTCTTACGCGAACTTATAAAAGTCGTGTTCGGAAACAAATCCTATATTTTTGTTACTTAGGATTTCTTGCACATGCTTTGCAAACACTCTCCAAATTTGTCGGAAACAGATTTTTTGTATATAACAAATTTAATAATCGAATCGCAAAAAATTTCAAGTAAAAATTGTAGGTATGAAACATCTATTGAATAGGATGTCACAAGTTAAGAATAATTAATTTCTTGAGCCGTAAATAAATTAGGAGCCGTCAAAAATCGATATTATTTTCAATTGTCAATTATTCATGTAAAATTGATTATACAAAAATTAAAACTTTATGAAAATGTAGCTTTTGTTATTCTGAAAAAGTGTATAAAATTTCATCTACAAATATTTGTTAGTTTTTACAAAAAGCTATTTAGCAACTAAAAGACGTTCCTGCAGAACATAATTTCTATAATTTTTAAAACTCGCATATCATCTGTCGAGTGCTTTTCTATTATTGAATAGTTGCACTACCATGTACGACTCAAAACTAATCGATTTTTTAATTTTTAACTATTCAAAAATGACGCCAAATACTATGTATATATTTTTTGTTTCATAGATAAAAGGAATAACTTCTGCAATTTTCATAGCTTTGAATTCACACGTGGATCATAATGAAGCTAATATTTTTCCATGAATTTAAAAACAAGTCTTCTTTCACACCAATTGGGAGATAACTTTTTTCTAGGAAAGCTCACTACAGTCTTAATTTTCAAGATTAAGAGCTAAAAGGTATACGGAAATATAGTTGAACTAATGACAACAAAAGAGTTATATTATAAATCATATTACATACAAAATGGGCCAGTAAATAATTAATAAAGCCGAGGGATGTCCGCGAGATATAATCCAATCGCAGAAATCGATACGAGGATCCCTAAGAATTGATCTGGCGCATTCAAAATGAATTGATGTTCATTATCTTAATAACTAATTGTCGAAATGAGACGTTGTTTGATATAGCTATAGGAGAGCTCATGTAGATATTTACAAATTCACACGCATTACACCGCACTAATATTCTTCGTGTTATATTGTTTTAGGTTGTCCGAAAAGTTTCTTTCGTTTCACAAGGAAATAATAAATGCACAATATCTTTTATTTTATATTATTTTGATCCATTACGTGTAATAAAATATAATATAAAAATGTTTCGCATTCATTGTTTCCTTCTAAAACGAAAGAAACTTCCCGAAAAACCTAATATACACCAAAATTTTATACACTAAGACAGAATTTTTTCTTACGTTCATGTTCTAGATGTTTTTATCTTCTTATCTACTTATATCTTTACGTGTTTATATTATTATTATTGTACATTTATATTTTTATACATTTATATTTTTACACTTTTATATGTTTACGTCTAGAAGTCCACGAAATTCTGACTCTCTTAGCTCAATAAAACTCTCAATAACTTTATGAAGTCATTGAACACTTATTCTATCGCTTAAGAAATTAACAGTTGCCTGTAATGGTCAAGGACATAGGACTTTTCTTGTTTTTAACTTTCTATTCCAGTATGTATTCGTCGAGTCACAGCATGTCTATAATGTGGAAGTGGTCACTTGCAGAAGAAGAATTACTACTCATATTATATAGCCCTTGTGAATTCGGAAATATTTAAATAACCAGTTCGCGCGTTTTACTCCAGTCAACATGTCTCGTCTGAAGTATCATCAAATCTTTTTCTCGGACGATTCGTTACTGTTTATTGAGACATATATACTTACCCAAACTCACGTTCAAACTAAAAAGTCAGAAACATTTCATAGCAAACACGTTCAGTTTATATATTATAATCCACTTAAAATAAATCTAATAGCTTTTTGGACTGAAAAATAATCTTCGTCAGTTTTCCCTTCTTAAGACAAATAATCTTACCTGCTACATCCTTTTGAGCTTAGGGTCTCAAACATTTGATGAATCTTTCGAATCCAGAGCCTTGAACAAACATAATTTAAAAATGAATTGGTTCCGGAAAAGAAATTTTTCTTTGTTTACATTAAATATTTTACTTTTGTCATTAATTTATTATTAATCATAACCATTGCCTCTATATGTTTTTATAACGAACATTATGAAAAACATAATTGTTATAGTATTATTAAATAACTAAAGACATTTAAGAATTATTATCATAATTATGCATCTATTAATGACAAATGTTATATTCTTATGCACTTGTATCTATTTTATTTATGATCTTATCTATCTATATACTTATATTTTTTCTATTATAAACATGTTTTATCAGTGTTAATGGACCTATAAAAGGTAAATTCATGCATAGTTTTTGACGTCATTTTTTAGCAGTTTACAATTACAAAATCAATTAGTTTTATATTGTACACAAATAATAAAATAATAATAAGGATAGAAGAAATACCCGACATCAATGCTATGCGGCTACTGAAAATTGCAGAAATTATGTTTTACGAAGACGTGTCTTTAGTTGCTAAATAGTTTTTTTTGCAAAAACTAATAAATATTCGGAGATAAAGTTTTCCACACTTTTTAAGAATGACAGAAACTACATTTTCATAAAGTTTTAACTTTATATACTAAATTTTACATGAATAATTGAGAACTGAAAATAATGTGATTTTAGATGCTTTTTGGTCATTTCCGGCCCAGTGAATTAACCAATCTTACTGTATGATGCCTCATTTGATAAATATTTTTAACACCTACAAGTTTTATTCTAAATTTGTTGCGACTCGATTATTAGGTTTGTTGTTATATGAAAAAACCCGTTTGAAGTAACTTGGGAGATTATTTAGAAAATCCGCGAAGGAAATCTTGAATGGCAAACATGTAGGATTTGTTTCAAAACATGACTTCTCTGAGTTCACGCAAGAAAATTTCAGATTCCGTTTAATGTCGCGTAAAAGGCTAATTTGATCAGACTAAATAGGGAAGAACGAAACATGGTCATTGATCATAAAGCATGATTTACGAGATAATTCCAGAGGAATTAGAGCATAACAACAATCCGCATATTTATTTTTTTCTGTACACATAACAATTGTCCACGGTGTTTATGCTGGGTTCGTTCAATAGATCGTACATATTTCACCGGACATTACTGAAACTGTAAACAGATCATGGCAATATGCACACGTTCGTCAAATAAATGGCATCATGCTTGAGATGATATCGCTTCGATCGACCGAGGCAAGTATGCTTCCATGCCGGTTGTTCCACTGAGCTTAGAAAATACCAATCCTTGTTAATTCAGTATGCACATTCACAATATAGTGGAACTCCACTTACTCCAACGAAATTTTAGTTAGTGACCGATCAAATAAACTCCTGTTAAGATTGAATTTACTTATCTGAAGGCGAATTTCTTTTATTTGAATGAAAGGTCATAGATGATAAAAGTAATCAGTGAAAACTGGAGTTTTCTAAAACTAATTTCTATACAGTGACTGAAAAATATATTGTCACATACTCTCATTTTTCAACGGCTTTTTCTTTATCAGATTCTATATTTTATTTTATAGTATCAAATTTTTGCAGTTGTATGAAAGTGCTATTAAATGATACGAAATTTAATATACTTGAATTTAACTAAATGGTATCTAAATGTTATAATAAATACAACGGTGTGATAATATTTTTTGTGACTACTGTAGGTTTGTGAGAAAAAATCCCTAAAGCTTTAAGGTTGAACTAGATTGAAAGATCTGAACATCTTAAAAACAAATAATATATCTACGAAATCTTGAAAAAACAGAATCGGTAACTAATATTGTGACAATCAATATCTTTAAAATATCCCAGAGACTAATAAACATGTATTTAATCTCAAATTAAATAAAAAGCGAGCTTCAATAATATGGCATTGATTGACAGTATCCTGAATTTTAAAATTGCTCTACTATAATACAAACACAATACAATTACTTTTACTGTTCCCTACAAATGAAAGTGGAGTGTAAAATATAGTAATTTCGCAGGCCAAACAATGTATGTTATTCGATCAATCTCTCTTACATGATAATATTCGTTTACTCGCTTTAGGTTTCATATCTTTATTATAGTTTTTTTATAAAGCGTTTATGGGTCTATGTTTATATAAAGTTTCTTCTCGTTTCTAACCATAAAACATATTGATGAAGTTCGTTCTTTTAAACCTGGCACACCCTATATACAAAATAGATAAAATTTATTTTTACTATATAGCTTCATGAATTCTTCATTAATTTGATATTCTAGTATCCGAAATTATGGAGCATTTTTTCATATTTGTGATTATTATTTAAATCACATTTTTACTCTTCAGCTTCCAGGGTTGTCCCATTCTTTATAATTAATTCCTTTAGTTCTTTTTATGTATGGAATAAAGATCTTCTGTTATAAAAATTACAAACAAACTTTTTCCATGGATAATATCGTTGTAAAATGTACGATATTCAAGTTAATTTACCATGCACATTTTATTTTAATAACAGACTGTTTGTTTGTTTACTGTTTCTTTACTGTTAAGCAAAATTAAATTAATAAAGATTTTGAATCTGACAACCGTTACAATTTTATTCGAACTGAATCAAATATTGTTTTCGTAATTTATTGGCGATATAATAAGAATATGTACACACGAATATAAACAAATATGGGATAAATGTTTCACATATTCGTTAAAGGAAATTGATTGATGAAAACCAATAGAATTTCAAAAGAGGATACAAATAAATCACAGAAACTGAAAAATGCGTTATCAGGTAGATTATCACTGACAATAAAATTTTAGACATATGTATTCTTTAATATTTGGTATTTCTATTATGTAACTCTCAATTTATTTAAGATATATAAATGCATATTTTTCTATTTTTTTTTTTTTTATTTCAGATGAACATCATAAAATAGACAATTTTACTTCGTCACTGAATATTTAATCAGACCTTTTCATTAAGGATACAAAAAATATTCAAACTTATCTCTCTTTAAGAAAAATTTATTGTATCTAGTATATGGATTTTTAAAAGTATTTTTATATCATGGTTATGTGTATACAGTTTTAAAGAATTATGTATTGAATATTTTTTCCATCGAACTTACCTCTTCCACCCAAATGCAATTTTACATGTTTTGAAGTATAATAATTGAAGTACTTATAGTACTACATAATATTATTACGTACTTATGTAATACTTATAGTACATAATACTAATATATATATATAATAGTATAAATAATAGTATTATGTACGTGTTATAAGTATGATTCTAAAGTACCGGAAATCTATATTGGTATACATATCTGTATCTTGGCAAAACAATACGTAAGTTACTTTGTTTATATTTTTTGAACATGTTGCATTTACACAACTTTTATGTATCATTTCATTGCTGGGTTATTTCAATCCATTAAAAATTAAATAAAGATATTCTGATCACAAAAACAAGTATTATCAACATTTTCCTGAAATGTCATTTACCCTCAGACAATCTATAAGATTTACTAAATGATATAAGATGAATCATTTCCAGTGGGAAGTTTTACAACTCTTGAAACATCATCGCGATCTTCCCTGATGACATATCTGCGTCGAAGTCTGTGTACGACAAAAACTTCATGCATGTGTTTCTGACTTTCCGTATTAACTATTTTTTTATGGAACGTATTTTATTGAACCTATAAATAATTTAATAGTATTTTTCGTAACGATTCACACAGAAAATTCTCAATAAAAAAGCTTTAACTCGTCTTCACTTAAACAAAAAAGATTATTATATATTCATATTTATCTTAATATAATATAAATTTATAATTTTAATATAAACATTTATATATATTTATATATTTTCATGCTATTTGAAGATTATCTATTTTTTATATCGACATATTTTAAGCTTTCTATTTATTAAGAATTATATAATGTTAAGTAAGAATAAAAGAGTTCATTATACAATCATTGGAAAAGCAATAACAAGAGCTGTAGTATAGTTAGCATTCAATACTCCCGATCAGCAGGAGATGGGTAATTGATTCAGACCCGTGTTCCTAATTGATTAAAATCTTCCCTGCCACCTGCGGGTGTTCGTGATATGCGAATCGTTATATAAAAGCTATACATGTAACGAATCTCACATTTAGATGAAGAAGCAAACAGTTAAACAATCAATTAACAAATGTATATAAAGTTAGACATATTCTAAGAAATTTTGATGTGAACGTTTGTGATTTCAATCATTTCGACATTTTTACTAAATGGCTAACATACCTAAATAAGTAATAGAAGATTTACATTTGAAGAACACAGATATAAGAAGAATGTGACAAGTCTATTTTTCCTAATTTCTTAATTTCGAACGACCTGTTCAGTTCATGAATATAAACTTCCTCAAGTAGGTTATACATCTATGAAATTTTTCAAAAGATCAAGTAAAGAATTATTTCCTGAACATTCCATAGACTGTAAAATTGTACACAGTTACTCACTTTAATATTCGAACACATTTTAAAACAGATACGGCTCATCGAATTGATTTTTTTTTTTTAGAAGTTAGTAAGATTTAGTTTATTAGATAACGTAGAAAATTTTGAAAAAATTGCAATTGGTTGAAATCGCGAAGAAATAAAAAATAAGAGCTAGAGGATACCGATCCACGACCATATTGTTTTTAGTTCTTGAAAATCTACACATAAGCTATCTGAGCCGTCTTTCTTCTTCACGAGTAACATAGGGCTCGCGAATGGTGAATTACTAGGCCTTATGATTTTTACTTTAATTAATTCGCTTATTCTTTCACGTACTATTTTTCGCTTCTCCTCGCTAAGTCTATGAGGACTTCTTTGTACGGTGACGTAATTCTAACTGGCCTGTATTTACGCGAGTACGTGGGAAATCCGTAATGAATGAATCTCTGGATTTTCAAAAACAGAAATTATTATTATGTTATTATTACCAATTACACCAGTGTCGACTTCATTAATATCACTCTCGTTTTCAGCGGTTTTATTACAGACATCAATTACTTTTGTTTTACACATAGCGAGGCTATTTTGTGTAATATTACGTCAAAACCTTGACTTAAAATTTCGCGACCAATCATGATATCATATTTTAAAGGACATGAAAAATTATCTCCAATGTAAACCTATCAATACAATGGACAAAATTTGAGATGTGCGTTTAATACAAGTTCTTCGCATTACTACTATATCAGTCATTCTTCTGCCAGAAAATTTCGGGATCACGGATTCTTTAATTAGTGAACACTCGGCTCCAGAATCGGAGTAAAAATGGAAACGACTCACCCAGATGACTTGATCTACCAGTTGGCACTTCCACTACTCAGAAGTCGACTCGACGCTCGTTATTGGAATCATAGTTTCTTTTCCACAATAACGGACAATTAGGTGCGGTATAACCCTCCCCATGACACTTGAAACAGGATACCTTTAACTATATGGCTGATCGGTTTTCCTCTGGGTTTCGTATATTCTTCTCCGGCTCCAATTTTATTCTCTTGCGGCATTCCGCCACTTTATGTCCGTAGATCTCACGGACCTGATGGAGATCTTTTTTGCGTAAGAGGAAGCATTCATTTCACTTAGAAATTGATGCCGGGTCTTGATGTTGCTTGTAAGCGTTACTCGCTCAACACGCTGGTCATAGGAAGTCAGTTGACAAAGGACGGCGGTGTTGATTACTTCAGCCATAGTTAAATTTTCTCACCTCGCCTCCAGGAGAGAACGGAGACGAATACCATAGGCTCCCGTGGTTTCATCCTTCAGTGGTGGTTCATTAAACATCTTCATTAGCGCTGAGGTTGCCGTATCTTTACCACCAAAACGCGGAAGAAAGAGTTCCTTAAATCTTGACCAAGTAAAGCCTCCACTGACCGGTATTTGCGTAAGCTAATGTGCGGCAGTACCCTGTAGAGCACGACTTAAAGTGAAGAATAACTCGCCGTCTTACACGGGCCTTCTCTCTATGAACAGACTGACAGTTGCACACCATGCAGCCGAGTCGGCGCTCGCGATTTTGGGATTAAAACGCGGTAGTGCTAATTCTTTAGATTCCGCGCTCCCTTTTTGTTCTCTTGGCTGAGTTAACTAGCTCACGATGGCCATAAACTGTTGCATCGTTATAACCGGCACTGAGTTGGCCATCGTTGTTGTATACCAGATGATATTTATTGAAGCGAATGTACTACAAAGGTTAACAAGTGATATCGGTGATTGAGTGGTTGAGATGTCGATGACGATGAATTTAGGTTCGATAACGAATACACGGTAATCGGGATGACGATTGCGATTTGGAACTCGACGTACATGTTCACTGGACTAGTTGAACTTATCGGATTGAACCCCAGTCCAAGTGGAACTGTTCTTATGTACTCTTCTTCGTACCTCTCTGTATCCCTCGGGCCAATCTTTGTTTTTAAGGAGAGTTATTTAATTACTTTATACCTCTGTTAGGTACACATCCCTCCCGTGACCGTGGCTACATACAGTGACCCGTTATGTCACTTCGAGCCCAAGCTCACTGTCATAAATCTCGGGCAAACATAATTGACTTAACTCATAAACAGCTATTTCTCAGTTTTATTATTTAAGTGTGGCTATAATAAAAAGTCTGGGCTGAAGTATTGGGGACCTTCCCAAACATTCCAAAAGAAAGACCCCAATATCCTTTCATCTCCGGCATATATATACATAAACATATAACAACACAAACAATACATAAAATCATTAAATTTTTGGTTTCAGTCAAATATTAGCAACCAAACATATGTGTAACATTATGGTAGAATTTCTTCGTCAGTATAATATTAATTATTTATATTAATATTTTCGCCCGTAGTAACTCTGGGCTATAGACGACCCATCATTTTCTAACGAATTTTCTATAGATTATTATTTTATATTATTGTCAAGTTTCTTTTCTTAAACGGGAATTTATTCTCTTCAAATCATTTGATAGCGTTTCTGAAGACGAATTCATTAATTTTTCATGTGTAGGGTCGATTTCAATTAGTTTAAATTTATTGATTTTTAGAGAAGAAACTTCTTCGGGAAACACGGATGGCGGCTTTTTTGTGTTAAAGCTTGCTTTCTGGAACATATATAAAGGGTCTGTATCAAAAACTGTGGCAGTTTTGAGTAGCTCAGCTTAGATTGATTTCGGCCGAAACCATACGAGCGTTGGAACGATGCATTTGTCACGTAAACTTGAAATTTAGATTATAAAAAAAGAAGGTTGAGTCGTAAATCAACTCTTAACTTTCCTTTTATCAAACTTTATTATAAATTTAGTTATTACAATGATTTTACAGAGGTAGAATAGTACTGAATCAGAGAAAGACGGAACAAGAACTGCTCGAGCTGGCTGAAACCTCAGCTTATATGCGTTTTGGTTTGGGGATGTTGTGGGGCTCGATGTAGGTTATGATGTGCAAAGAAGTCCAAAGATCGGGGGTCGATGTCTTGTCTCTGGTGTAGATTAACGATGTGGTTGATGTCACACGTTGTGCGTCAAGTGTAGAAGAAATAGGCGTTGTAGAAATAGATACATTGTCGTATATGAGAGTATACAGACGAACGTCGTGCGATACTGTCAACGCCGAGTTACAGTCAGAATATTAACCGTGTATAGCCGCAAAAACAAAAAATTCGAACAGTTTGTAATATTCTGTGATCTTAGGTGATTATAATACGCTATGCCTCTTTAGTTTTTCTTCGAATAATCAAAATTAAGGGCTTTCTTTAAAAAGCTTTCCTATTTAGCGATATGGGATAAATGATAGATTTTCTTATTTGGTGGTACAGAGCTACAGTATTCCGTAGCAAATTTGATGGAATGACCGTATTGTATTTTCATATTTGGTAATAAAGGATTATGGTACTCATTCCACACATACATTTCGTATTGTACTTTAATATTTGATAGATTTATGAAGTATATTACAATATAATGAAGTATATGATGTTTATTGAAAGTGATATTAAATAAGAATAGGCAATATTTCATTTTTTTCACAATATGTTGACAAGGACAAGCATTGTTCCATTTTTAGCAGTATGGGACGAATAAGCCCTGTAGGATTTTTCACTATATTATGTTACTTCATCTCGCAAAGTCTCAATTAGTGTTTATTTCGTTTAGAAATGTGAGAAAATGACGGAGATATCAGCTTCGCAAATGGAAAAGTTCAATGAAAAAGAGGCAGTCTAGTAAGAAGATTCGTTATAGATCCTATATGTCTTATACTGCACGTATTAACGACTTTATTTACATATATAGAATCGACGGTAACAAAAAAAATTTTATTGTAGTGTCGAAAATTCAAATTCCAGTTTATCTGCACCTTGTAGAATTGTTTGGAGCTTATGGATATTCACACAATGCAGCAACATTATACAACAAAAATTAACAATGTTGTTGAATTGTGAACGAAGTAATTTTGAACATTGAAAGAAACTTTCTATGGATGCTCGTTTCACAGGCAGAATCAACGACGAGTAATGTGATAGTGAAAGTGATAACAATGAATAGTTTAATATGTATCTGACACAAGTAAGAATTAATAATTTCATATAGAGTTGGGTATTCGTAACTAAATGAATTGATGCTTGCTGAATCCTAGCTGATGACAATCCGATTTGAGTATCGCTCCCACCCTTCCATGAGCCCGTGATGCGCTTTCTTTTGGTACGGGTAACGCGCTGTCTAATATTCGTCCAGATCTCCAAACTTCACTAACTTGTACCGTTATATGTATCTTCCCATCACTCTCCGGAAATCCTAAGTTTATAACACGCCATTGATTATCGAAATTATAGAGATTGATTTGATTATGGAAATTGATTATCGCGTGCGAAATAGATTGGAATTTTAGAGTGTGCTGTTTATTGATCCCCCTTCCTTTTTAAGATTAAAGATTAAGATTCCATCTAAAAAATAACCTTCTTAACATTCATGCTACAAGCTTTACCGACAAAGACTTCACGTTGCTCTTTTGTGTGTCTTTCGAATACAACAGATGTAATTCAGTGAGATTTAGTTATTTGATAGGAAATGATATATATCATCTCAATTACGTATCTCATACATGCAGGGATGTAGTGTAGAGGTTTATGTGTAGAGGATGGTTGGTCGGGGGGGTTTAATAGACGAGATTGCTCGTTGTTGAAACCGTCGAATATATTTAAAACGATAAGTTAGTATAGAGATAATGTTCGCAGAGACGCTCGTACTAACCGATTCGCTAAGACAGTATATAAGTCGTAAAATAGGATCGCTAATGATTCGTTAATTAGATCGCTAATAATTCGTTGATAACTGGTTGATAACTGACTGTAACTCCATTCCTTGCGATCGCGTCCGCTTATTTATACTGGTCAGGGGGAGTCGGAAGATTTAAATTTGTCTTAGAACGATGGTTGCCCTCAACGGCGACATTGTTTTTGTCTAGAGATAATCTTTTTTTTTTTATAGTTTATTTTGGTTTTTACAATTTGTCCTGAAGGACATTTGGTAAAGTGTTATATCTCATTGGTAATAAAAAAATAAAATAAACATAAATATAGCATGTGGGTGGCTACCCCCAGCGGGGTGCCAACTTCGTGTCTTCTAAGTTATATCTTTTATGAGGTCTATTGAGTGTTTCCTTTTTAGTCTTCTTGCGATGTTTGTTGTGCTGCACGTTTCAGCTGGCAGCTGGTTCGGGTGTGTTTCTATTCTTTCTCTGTACCTTCTTGCAAATCTGGTAATCCTCCTTGACCGTTGGTATTCCCAGGCTTTTCCGAAAGTCCTCGTTTCTGACGAACCATGGGGCGTTTACTATCGTTCTAAGAATTTTAGCTTGAATTGCCTCTACATTGCTGATATGACTCATTGCTGCTGTTCCCCATAGTGTAATTCCGTACGTACAGATTGGTTTTATGATTGTTTTGTATATTTTTAATTTGTTTTCTGTGCTTAATTTGGATTTTTGACTTGTTAGCCAGTGCATTTGTCTCCATGCTGTCTGTATTTTGCCTATTATTGATTTGATATGCTGTTTCCATGTGAAGTGTGTATCTATGCGAAGTCCAAGGTATTTGACTTGCCTTGTTTGTGTTATTTGCGTGCCGTTCAGGAAGATGTTTGGTGTTATCTGTTTTCTCAATGTGAATGTGATGTGGTTGCATTTGTTAGGGTTAGCTTTGATTTGTTTGTCCTGTAGCCACTTTTCTATTTTTGTGATGTGCTCTTGTAGTATTGTGGCTGCTGTTACAGGGTTAGTGTGCCTGACTAGCACGGCTGTGTCGTCCGCGAATGTCAGTATTTTGCTATTGGTAGTTGTTGGAATGTCGGCCGTGTATAGTGTGTATAATATGGTCCTAGGCTGCTTCCTTGCGGAACCCCTGCTTTGATGTCTTTGACTTCGGAGTGTGCGTCCTTGATTTTTATTGCGAAGGTTCTGTTGCTTATGTATGATTTTATTAGTTGGTATATTTGTTCCGGAAATTGTTTCTTGATTGTTTGTAGTAGGCTTTCATGGTTTAATTTGTCCGATGCTTTCTCTGTGTCCATGAATAGAGCTGTACAATATTGTTTGTTTTCTATTGTGTGTATTATTTCGTTGACGAGCCTGTGCATTTGTTCTATGGTGGAGTGTTTGTTTCTGAATCCAAATTGATGGTCTGGTATTAATTTTTCCTTCTCTATTATTGGTTTTAGTCGGGCGTTATTACTTTTTCTAGTATTTTGGAGAGCACGGGAAGTAGTGATATTGGTCTGTAAGATGTTGTTTCGTGTGGGTCTTTGCCTGGTTTGGGTAACATTATGATCTGTGCCTGTTTCCATAATTTAGGATAGTATTAGATTCTTCGTATTGCATTGAATATTATAGTGATTAGTCGTATCGCTTCTGGAGGGAGGTTTTCCAAGATTTTACCATTGATTAGATCGATTCCTGGTGCTTTGTTGTTTTTTGTTTTTTCGATTATGTTTCTAATTCCTTGTGCTGTTGTTTTAGGTATGGTGTATTGCTTGTCAATTCCGGTGCTAGTGGTTAGCGCATCGTCTTCCGTATGGCTATTGTGGTTGCTGTTATTGATGTTGTGTGGTGTAAATGTGTTGCATAGGTGGATGGAAAATTCTTCGGCTTGCTCTTCGTTGCTTCTTGCCCATGTGTTGTCTGCTTTTCTGATTGCTGGGGCTGGTTTTATCGCCTTATTTATTTTTTTTTTTGTGGCTTTCCATAGTGAGTAGTTGTAGTTCTCGTGTGCAGATAATGACTCTATGAACTTTGTGAATTCGTTGTTGTTGTGCTCTTTTATTTCGCTTTTTATTTCCTTTGCGAGTTTGTTTAGGTGTTCTTTGTTTTCTTTTGTTCTATGTTTTCGCCATTTTGCTTCCGCTTTTCTTTTATCTCTAATTTTTTCGAGGATGTCTGATGGGATTTGTTTTGTTTGTCTAGTGGTAGTTGCTGGTTTTGTGGTTGCCCGTGCTGCCTCTTGTATAGTTTTTGTAAGTGTTGTTACAGCTTTTTTTATGTGTTCGGGCGTTTTCAATGGGATGTTGCAGTTGATTTTGCTCTCGATTATTTCTTTGGAGGTTTGCCAATTGGTGGATTTGTTGCATAGTGTCTCTGGGTTGTTGTAGAGTATTGGCTTGCTTCTGTATGTTATTATTATGGGTGTATGGTCGGAGCTAAGCTCGAGGCTGGATGCTATATTTATTTTATTTCCATTAGTCCCTTTGTGACTGCAAAGTCGAGTAGGTCAGGGATTTTGCTCAGGTCTGTCGGCCAGTATGTCGGTCTTCCTGTGGATAATATATTGAGATTGTTTTTCCTGATGTGTTTTTCCAGGGTTCTGCCTCGAGGTGTAATGATTCTTGATCCCCATGTTGTGTGCTTTGAGTTGTAGTCACCTGCTGCGATAAACTTGTCGCCTAGTTGTTGAAAGTATTCTTCCCACATTTGTGCTGTAATTTTGTGTCGCGGTGGTGCATATACTGCTGACAGCTGTAGACGGTTGCTGCTAGTTTGTACGGTAACGGTAGTTGCTTGTATGTGTTCTTTACTAACTTGGCTGTGTAGGTGGTGTTTAATGTCGTTTCTTATTATCACTGCGGTTCCTCCGTGTGCTTTTCCTGAGGGGTGCTTGGTATCGTATATGGTATAGTGCGGTATTTTTGTGTAGCTTTTTGTTGTGATATGTAGTACTATGTAAGCCGGTCCAGATCCTCTCGCTAGCAACGTTACCCTGAGACTGAAACAACTACCGAAACCAACGTCGGACGTGTACCGCTTATGGTCTTTCCTCGACGCATTCTTTTGTCTATGCGCTTTCGATGACCTTAGGCGCTTGAGAAACCGAAGACCAGATGTAGAGTTTTCTCAGAAGTGACGATCACTTCAACAGATTGCTTTAGTAGTTCTTTGATTTCTGTAGCGTCGTTGGTATTATTGTTCTGGTTTTGGTTAACTATGGGTGTTATTTGCTTGGTTACTTGCGCGTAACTTCGACTATCAGAGGTGTTGGTATTATTGTGGTTGATGTTCATTACGTGCTGTGCGTTTGTTGGTGTCTCAGCTTCTGCACTGTCTTGTTGTGTGCGATAGTAATTGTATTTCCTGCTTCGAAGCGGCGGAAACAGTTTGCGTTGAAGTACTTTTCTGGCTGGGCAGCCTTTGTAGCTGGCTGGGTGGTTTCCGTTGCAGTAGCACTTTACCTCGTTTATTTTTCCTGTGTATGGGCAGTACGTTGTCAAGTGCTTCTCTGCGCATTTGACACACACCAGGTTTCTGTTACAGTAGTTTTTTGTGTGTCCATATTGTTGACACCGCATGCATTGTGGTATGTCCTTTTTGTGTCTGGGTGGTTCGACTGTAATTATGGTGTTTAGGATTTGTCTTATATCGTATATTTCCTTGTTATTTTTGTTCGGTTCTAGTTCTATTCGGAATAGCGGTAGTGATTGTCTGGTGTCAAATCTTGTTATGTTGTTTATTACCCTTACCTGGTGTCCGATTTTGGCTAGTTCCTCACATATGTTGCTTGTGTTTGTCTTTGGGTGTAATCCTCTGAGTACTACTTTGTAGCTTTTATCCGATTTCAATTGGTAGGTGTGGTATCCAGCGTTCTTTTCCTTTAGCAGCTTTACCACTTTTCTATAGGTTTCTGGGGTGTTCGTTTGCACTTTTATTTAATCTAATTTTAGTTGTTTGATGTTGTAATTGTCTTTGCCTGCCGTGTTGTTTAGCAGTTCGAGGAGGGGGTCTATTATTGGTGGTGGTTTGGTGTTGTGTGTTGGTTTTTCCGTTGTGTCTGGTTCCTTCTCTGGTGTCAGTGCGCTGAAGGGGTTTTGTAGAGGAATTTCCTGGAGCCATTGCTTCCTTTCTGTTTCTGCAGCCCTCCTAGTATTTGCGTTTGTTGTTAATTTTCTTCTTTTGCTGGGAGTTACGACTCTCCAGCTTTCGTCTTGTTGTGTTAGATCGTTGTTGGTGGTGTTTCTCTCGTCACTCATTTTTGATATCCATTTCGGTTTCTGTGCATTCTTGGATTTCCATGCCCCTGTGTATGGCGTATGTTTCGCCGTTGTTTGGTATCCTGAGCGGTGGCACTCGTTGCATTGCTTTGTTTTCCCTGCTTTTCGCACTTTCGGTGGCACTTTTTTCCACGTCCAGTTTCGACGGAGAGACCTTTCCGGGCACCCGGCACGTCTGCAATCTTCGGCAGTCGAAATGGGTTAGGTTAGATAAATAACTGATTTCTTGTGCCGAGGCGGTGTCCGTGTTCCGAGGTACAACAACATGAGTCGCTCTCGGTTCGCCTCGCCCTATGACTCATGTGTCGAGTGTGTGGTGTTAGCGTTGTCAAGGAGTGTTGTCAAAGTTGTCAAGGAGTGTTGTCAGCGTATTAAAAGAAAACCATTGTAACGAGAGTAGTGAGTGATGAATAGTGACTGCGTAAACATAGATTGACGGAGCATCAAACGATATTGTAACGATATTGTAATCATACCGTTATCAAACCTTTTTTTTTTTTTCGTGGAGGAAATCCGCACGGTCACCCGCCGCCTCTAGGGGGAAGAGCTAAAACCTCCACAATGACCGTCCCTATTGCGACCGAGGGGTGCCCGAGAACCGCTGTGGCGACACACCGGGCCCCCCTCACACAATATTCCGTCTGTACTACGTCTCTCCCTTTCCCAGAGGGCGCCCGGATCCCCAACCGGACTGTTTGGTGTCTCCCGGGTGCTGGAAGGTCCAGCACTTAACTTCATTCCTCTTTGGAGGTCACTGCGGCTCTCCCGCGCCTTATATAGGCGCGTCCACGGGCACCGCCGCACCCTCGTCGGCCAATCCTCTCGGGATGGGACGCCCGCTCCCTCTCCCACTCCGCCGCCTCCTTCCGCAGCAAAACTAGCTCGCAGAAGGAGGCTACGGCCTTCCTGCCCCTCTCGCTCGTCAACAGTGCTTCAAAGATCGCCGGTGGCGAGAGGTCGAACCCTATTTCCCCGATAAGAGAGTGTCGCGGCGCTGCCCACGCCGGGCAATGTTCCAGAGTGTGCTGCGCCGAGTCCACCCTTACGACCGTTACCAAACCTACTAGCAGTATATCATTTTCTACATATATAATTACATTGAAATTGATAAAATTTCTAAAGCTTAAGAAAAATTTAAGGAAATAATAAGAAATAATAAAAATTAAGGAAAAGGTTACAAACTCATGTATTATTCAATAATAAATATATTTAGTACAGCTATGAAATTTTCAGAGAACCGATTATGCATGTTCTGTATATCTTACCCATAGCGATGTACGTATAAAAGTACAGTACAGGAAAATGAAGATTCAAATTGAAAATATCTCACGAATTAATATTGTACCTCGACACTTATCGACGCAGAATGTTCTAAAGAATTCTCATATATAAAGTGTTTGGCTACAAGCGTAACAAAATTTAAAGGATGATTCTCGAAGCTAAAGTAAGATGCAAATCAAGAATAAAAAATTGTATTTTCGGTTTTCTTTTCTAATTATTGATAATTAAAAATTAACCGAAATATCTATACGAACGAAAGCAATTCAGCCTAAGACAATGATTCTCAAATCGAACATCACATAGGCAGCAGTTTACATAGTATCAGCTGAAAAATGAGGTGTGGTTGTATGATAGTAGAAAGATTCTGACAAGGATAAAAAATTTAATAAATAAAATATGAGCGGACGAAAGGTTGCTAAAGAATTGTGAAAAAAAGTATAATTAGCCCACTATTTCAAAAGGAAACAAAGATAATATAAAGAACTATAGAAAGAACCCTACAAGAAATAGGACTAAATTAGAGTAGAAAATTATATTAGAGATACAAGCAGTCTTTGAATACGGAAGAAGCATAATAGATAACATATTTATTTTGAACTATATGATAAATAGAGGAATCAAGGAAAAAATAGGCAAGCAGTATAATATGTTATTTATCAATCTAACAGTGGTTCTCGATAAAGTATAAACAGGAACAATAAGCAGGATTAAGTTGATTTTGAAGTAAATAAGGTTTTGAGAACAAAAATATACAGGACATATGAAGAAATAAAAAATAGAATATAATGAATGGGAAAGTGCCCGATGATAGGAAAGTAACTTGTTGCATACATCAGACTTGGAAGAGAAGTTGAGAATGACAAACAGGAGGAGTAGTAAGGGGTAATAAGAGGAGCAAAAATAGTCTCTGGCCTATGTAGACAATATAGTGCCGCTAGCGAGGAACCCGCGGGAGTTAAAAGAAATGATGTGATGAATGAAGAGTTACCTACAAAGAAAAGAACTAATGTAAAATTCAGGAAAGTTGGGGGTATCAATATTCAAAACAGGGAGAAGTCGAAAAATAAAAGAAGAATGGAAATGGTGGAATGAAGAGATAAGAGAAGCAGAAGGCTTTAAATATCTAGATTATTACCTTCAAAAAAAGGATCATAAAAGCATTTGTGAGAGACGGCTAAAAAGGTTGTAATGGCCATCAAACAAATGTGGCGAGTAGGAGAGAGACAATTAAAAAATAACGTGGAGAAAAGAATGATAATTTTTGGCAGTTTGATAAAAGACATCACGCTATTCGCAGCTGAGATATAGACGTCCTAAGATTAAATTTTAACGTGCCCTCGTACATAATGATGAAATAAACAAAAATTAAGAATAGAAATGGGCAGAAGAGCTGTAAGGTACGAAGAAAATGGAGAATGAGAAATATAAACAAGGTAGTGCTCGAATGCTGAAGAGAAATGGACTCGAAAAGAGAGGAGAAAAGGTTGAAATGAAAAGAGGAAAGAAAACGATATTATGAGGAGGAGGGAATAAATGTAAGAGAACTCAGATCAACAGAATACTTGAGAACGGTTTACGGAAGACCTAAATTTGGCAGAAGCCATAGTGCAGATGTACAGGGTAAAGCAGATACAAGCGCAATATGGAAGAATAATAAAAAGAAGGTGAAGATAAGTACATACGAGAGGAAAACAAAACGGAGTATCTAAAACAGCAATGAAAGGATCGAATGATGATAGCGAGATTTAGGTGCGGTAAGAAGGAAAGGATCAATAAATTCTGGACAAAAGGAGAAAAGAAAAACTGTAGATTATGTGGTCGAGAAGAAGAAACGATAGAGCGAACATTAATTTTGTAGACACAACCACGTGGTAACGCACCTTCAAGGGTGAAAAATAAAAAAATAAAGTTATTTATTTGTAAAATCTAAAATCTAAAATATAGAGTGAGGCGATAATCGTAGTATAACCGGACAGAGAGTGATTCTATGCTAAAAAATAAGAAAAACTTTGGTATAACTTTTTTTTTATTTGAGGCTTTGTTTTCGAAAAAGTCAATTTTGAAGTTTTGACAAGTATAAAGTTTGATAAGTATATTTGGCTACTTCCGGACTGAACAAGAGTATGCAGTCAACAGAGGTTTTAACTCCATTAAAAGAAAAGTAGGAAAAGTAAAATATGTAGAATAATATTTTTTCATAAGATACTTCATCTTCGAGAAACATAAATTTCAAAATGCATTTGCTATTTGCAAAATGCGCGTTTACTAGATTAGTTTGTAACTGAATTTCATTTTGTTGAAAAGAAATAATAACCTTCTATGGATCTTTTACTTATACTTAGACGGTACTTAGTCAAGTTAAAGTATACTTGACAAATTTTCAAATTCGATTTTCCGAAAATAAAGCATTATATAAAAAAATTTTGTTCTAGACTTTCACGTAAAATTGTCCCCGATTGTACTATGAGTATCGCCCCTTTCTGTATAGAATACAAAATATAAAATATGAAATATAAAATATAAAGTGCAAAAAGTGTAAAGTGTAAAATGTAAAATATAAATTATAAATTATAAAACAAAAAATATTGAATTTAAGAAGTTTCCCTACATTAAAAGATATTGGAACACAAAATATTTCATCACTTTGACGTATTTAAATAATCTTCTAAAAGAGCGGAATATCTGTACGGAAGTTCTCAAAGTCTGGATGAGAGCAAATCAAAAATCCTGCGTAATTCGAGCTCTCATGCAGGACGTGCAGATCCGTTTACAGGACCAAGTTGGGTTACGCTTCATTGTGGTGTACTATTACAAAAAACGAACACCATGATCTAGTATAGTAATATACTCATACTCATTGCCCGTACAAAAAAGGAGATTCATCCTACAGCCGCACTCTTGAAATTTTGGGAGGCTTCTTCCGTCCGCACGTGAACTGCTTAGTAAGAAAATCGAAGTCTTTCGTGACGACGAAACCGTCTTATAAATTATTTTTTATGCGATTCTTATTGATCCAGAAAAATCGTTATATTCAAAATCGAAATGAAATCAGTATGTCCGTGATTTTCCCTTTCAGATCAAATAATGTAAAGTGAGAATGAAGGAAGTATTATGGATGACAAAAATCTGTAATTATATAACATATTTTAGTATTATACATAGTATATGATGCCGATAATATAAATGAGGAAATACTTATAACTAAATACTTATAAATTCAACTAACTGTATTATGAAAAGTTTAATTTCTACATTTTCTTTATAATATAAAAATATATTGCTTGTGCTTTTGAGCGCTATGAACGAATATAATAGCTTTCATATTTTTATTACTTATTTATTTATCTAAAAATACATCTACATTCCAGTTATTAGTGACTATATTATAATTCATAATCATAGCAGATTAATTATAATTATTATAATACTAAATGCATGTACAGTGACGAGCGTATAAATACTGACAAACTCAATTGTAATTATATTATAAAACTTTCTATTTTTATTTTTTTGTAAATTAATTATTGTTAAATAATTTATAACAATTAAAAATAAAATATTTGTGCTTTGAAGTAGAAATTTCTAATTTGTATGTCGAGTAGTAATTAAAAACTATACTAAATTGACTTGATATATGGACTGTATCTATTTATATTTTACCAGTGTAAGTCTGTGTTACACTGCTTACAATTTAATCCTTTCATCGTATATATTTATTTTTTTGTGTTTTGCATACGTCCCATTGTAATCTGTTCTTGAGATTACTTCTCAAATTATTCTTTATATCGAGGAAATATTTTAAATAACCTTTAATATTTCTAATAGCTAATAAAGCAAGGCTTTAAAGGATTTCAAATAAGATTGACTGATTTCAAAACCCACATAGAAGTCAATAAATTAAAGTAAATTCAAATAAATTGCACATTTAGTTAATAAAAATATACTAGTATCTAATATTTGTATGAAACATCTTTCAATATTTATAGTTGACTAAAAATAATTTGAAAGATAGTTTCATTTAATAATTAAAATGGATTCCTTTGTATAAACCAAATAAATTTTTCATTCTTATTGCATTAGTTCATTAAAAATTTCAATTTTACTGTTTCAAACAAATACATTAGTTTTATCATTTATTCAACATTGACTATAAAATTATTGAAATATTTTATATTTTCTTTTAACTTTCTCATTTCTTTCAACTTTTCAGTCATTTATATTCTTTTAACTGGGGCTAGATAGTTTTATATACCAAACGATGCACCTTTCTATTCTTTAATAATTCTATAAAAAGGTATTAAGATAGTACTGTTCAAAAAGATTAGTTTAAAAGATATTTTATAATTAAATGTAATTATAAGAAAATCATAAACACTGATCTGCTTTTTTCGTTGAGATGTCATGTGTATTTCAAGCAATTCAAACTGTTTCAATGCATGTTATTAGCTAGAATTTTCAAACGTGAATGCAGACTGCTGAACTACCGCTAATTAATGGAAATTCCACATTATAAATTATTTTCACTCAGCATCGCAATCTTAGAGGTTCTTTAACCGAAAAGAATCATCATTCTTTCTATATATTAGATTGATCAAAAAGATTCTTTCATTTTATAAGGAAATAATAGACGTACAACATTTTTTGTTTTATATTATTTTATTGAATTATATATTATAGGATAGAGCATACATACGATGCAAAAAAATTTCTCACATATCGGATGCTACTTAACTCTCCATACCATTTTAGTATCACATGAACATTATCAGTTCAGTATAAAGTAAGATATCAGTGCTAAAGGAACGGTAAGAATTATAATTAAGTCAATCTGATATATTTACAATTAGGATCGATCTATATTCTATATAAACCATTCACACTTAATGAGAGTAGCCTTGTCCAAAATGTTGTGCTGTATTTTTGCCAAAATTATCGATATCGGAGATGGCAGTCGCTTTCTAAATAATTACAGTATTTAGTCTTATTTTAAATAGAAAGATCTCACAATTTCACTGGTAGAAGTTTAATTAAACAAACAACTTTATCATTGTATTAGTATTGTTTCATCAATATTTGAATTCACATCAGGCATTTTGTAGTAAATGCTCAGTAATTCCGTTTGCAAAGATTTTCGAATTTGTTTATTCGAAAACCGTTCGTCGCATGAGACAGAATGATAGAACATTAAAGATGCGTTTTGTCTAGATCTACAACTTTTGTTTGACATATTTTTCGCTATAATGAATAATTTGGCAGTTAATCGAATAAAATCAACTTTATGTGATTTAAATAATTTGTTTCCATGTTTAAAAGATTGGAGGTATTGTTTTCTCTCAGTCAATAAAAGTCAAATTTTGCATATATTACTTTGTATTAACTGAAACCATTCATGAGTGGCGCGAAAACCAAACGGTGAAAATATTTTTCATTGAGAATAAATAAGAGCCGTCATAATGTACACCCCTGTAGAATACTAGAAAAAGTACGAGTGAATGTTTAGAAATTTCATGGTTTATGATAGGATTTAGCTACTGAGCTACGGGAAAATGCAATGCAATGTTAACGAAAACATACACCGCTCGTGTGTGAACTCTTACAGGGGACAATATACACGTACATCATTTTCTTAAATAATATCTGAGAGGAATATTTCCTTTCTAGTATTGCGGCCGCGTTCGATGGGTAATGGAGATTTTGAAGTGGGTTCGGATGAATCATAGAATTCTGATAAGAAGCAGTGAAAATAACACAAGAGAGAGAGAGAGAGAGAGAGAGAGAGAGAGAGAAAGAGGGAGTTTCTTCGGTGTATCCCTTTCTCTCTCTCATGGATGTTTTGATAGGGAAAGAAAAGAGAAAAAGAGCATATGTTGTAGTCATGGACATGATCGTATACACAAGTATGGGAACTCCTGTGAAAGGAGTAAGCCTCCTAACCGTTTATAAATCAGCATCCATAAAATGCTCCGATCATGTGGTCGTTAGGATTTTGTATTTAGCGCCATCCTTCGATGTACACAATAACTGTGTACGTTAAAGATGAAGAATATATGTAAACTAACTCTCATAATTTTCCATCATATATGTAAATTAAGTATATATAATATTTCGCTTGTATATAGAAGTACTGCATCTTTGTTAGAAGTAGTTAACGATGACACAATACTTTTTTTTAAGGAAATCTCCCAAGAATTTTGAAAAAGTTTCCAAACGTTTAAGAATATCTGTGAGCTCCGTTAACCTGTTAGCTATTGCGACCTCTTTGAAAACTTTGAAAAATGTCTATCTAAAATGTGTCGCAAAAAGCAAGCGATGACAAAGTATGTGTGGTTAGAATTAAGTTGTACTGAACTGACTGTTTCATTTTATAATTTTATTACTGACAGGGCTCGTCATAATATAAAATATTGCCATTTTTTCACGATGAGTATACTCGTCAAAAACAGCTGATTGGTTAAGTATATGGTCAGAGATAACTGGAAGAGGGCGGTCAGAGATAACTGGAAGAGGGCAAAAACCAAAAGAGACTACTTATATTGTCCTGCCTAAAAAAATGCGAATCAAACGAAAAGTGAGATTGTTAAACTTCAGAAATGAAAAAGGACTTAAATGTTGCAAACAAAAACAAAGAAAATTGTTATATAGAATTATTATATTATTGCATAGAAAATCAGTGAAAAATGTTCGGAGTAAGAATTGAACACGCTTGTACAGCGTCTACCTACACGTGATCAAGTATCTACCCTTTAATCTTCTGATATGCAACTCTTTTAATCTCAAGTTGTTTTCTCGGTCATTTTCATTTTTCAGGTTCTGTTTCCACCCATTTCAAATTTCCAGCTTAGAAGACATATCCTATTTATCAATTGAATTAGAGAATTCGACTAATTATTTCAATCGCCGTAGTAAAACAGAAAAGACATTTTTAAAGTACGTATTTGTGTAGCTATCTAACTGAAAAAATAAAACGACATTGTATTATTGTAATATCGTGGACAAATGGCCTAAGAAATATCGGGTGAATCATAAACAATATTGCGGGAAGGCCCAAGTGCCGTTAGACCAAAAAGACCTGGGAGCTTTATCGGGGAGTCAAGCGGTGAGGGGTCGAGCTGAGATGGTCCTGAGTTGAGAGTCGAGATGTGAGGAGTTGAGATAATCGTGAGCTGAGAGTCGAGATGTAAGGAGTTAAGATAATCGTGAGCTGAGAGTCGAAGTGTGAGGAGTTGAGTAGTCGTGTGTTGAGAGTCGAGTGGTCGAGTTGTGAGTTCTAAACTATCCGTTGTGAGTTGTGAATTAACTATTTGGTTATAGCACATTATTGTATTTAGTTCACGTTAAGTAACCATCGTTTCCTGTTTAATCCAATGGAAATAGATTTATCCATCAATAAACTTATTATATAGAAACTGATTCAAATATCTTAGCACTGATCGCGACATTTCGGATGGAGACTCGTCACATCATAATCATAAATAAGTTTCGGTATTTCAAAATAGACAACGTAACTGTAATATCTCAAGGAAAATTGTTTAATTTTTAATGAAAAATTTGGTAATTGAAGCATATTTGTATATCATTTACTCGGTTGTCTCATTTCATTTTCATCTTAATCTCGAGATATTGACTTAATATGAAAGAAAAAATAACGCTTAGCTTGGAGCTATGTGGAGTCAAGAAAGTTTAATCGAAGCATTGCATAGAATACAAGCTGACGAAAGTGGTAAACCTGAAACAGAACGATATTGGAATTCCGATATTGGATATAAAAATTTTAGGAAGGAGACTTCGAACTAACAATACTACGAAAACTTGATTAGAATCTGGTAGCATGCATCCATTATCATTTTCTCCTCCTATTCTAATATTATGTCTGTTAATAATAATATTTAATTTTTTGTCTTTCTCTTTATTTGTTTAGACCTCGTAAGAAAAGAAAATTAAAATTATCTACGTGTCATCATCAGAGAGAACTGAGCTCATAGAATAGAAATAAAAATATATTTCATTTTACTCTGCTTCTATCGATTTTTTAAACAAATTGGCAAACTAAAAATTGGCAAGTTTAAGTAGACAAATTAAAAATGCTTGTAAATGCGTCATCACTTTCGAAAACGAGGCATCTCTCCGGAGAAAATGATACTTTGAGTTTCAGTTTCTTAAAAATGATTATACTCTCCATCTCTATTCATCGAGTACTCCATTACCACCAGAAAATACAAAAAAAGTTAGCAAAAGAATTAAAACAGAATTAAAAAAGAGGAAAATTTCCAAAGGAAAAGTTTATCCATAATTATGCAGAATTTATGAGAATTATAAATATATTATATGCATGTTTTATGAAAAGTCATAAATTATGAAGCGATATGATTATGTTTAAATATGGTTCAATTTGAGTAGAAATTTGAGAACGATCAATTTGACCAGTACTGGTAGATTTAGTGTTAATAAATAGACAGTAATGTTCAATCCGCAATTTTTTCACAAACCTCGCGCAAAATGATTTATGTCTTCAAATATCATATCTTATTTTCTACGACTTGTCTGTTATAAAAGAAAAAGTAAAGCATATAAAATTTTACAATAATTTTGTATTCCGTACATGGTGTTATTCTGTGATAAATATTTACCCTAAAAATGTCACGACTTAAAAAAAAACTTATAAAAAAATATTATGGGCATGGAAGAAGACTGTTCAGTGTGCGATGAACAAGAAACTCCAGCAACTGAAGACGGCATGGAAACACATGAAAAGTTTTTCACAACCGAATAAGAGTTAGATAGCAATAGTGAAGAGGAGAATATTATAAATAAGCGTTCACGTCCAGGGAAAAAAAGAAGGAAATTATTGTTGGCAGCAGATAGTAAGACTGATGTAAAGAATCAACGTATCGAAACTGGGCTTGATGGGATAGTGAGAGAAATAGATGCAAGTCCCAAACCTGGCAGGACATCAGTTTGTAGCGACACTCGATAGTAAACTTTCCAACGGTTTCTGACCCGTGGCTCACTACGCAAAGACCCTATTCTTCGGATAAGATAATTGCCAGATACGTCCGCACGGAATATTTTCAGCTAGCCTAAGGACCTGCAATGAATCTTAGGATTTATTTAGCCAAGGTCCTCCAATGTGACAAACAGTCTTTTTCTTAGCAGTCCCTAAACCTATCACCTACTACGGTAAGATACAAGAAATCTGCTTTCCTCGCGTACTCGATTTCGTCATACAATTGGTGGTGCAATTCAAAGCAAATTGTATTTCGCCATTCTTTCTAACCAATAATATTCGTACAGCTTCTCGAGCGTTTCATCCCAACCTAAGTGCATAATTGACCGGTGTACATGATTAATAACGGACCACCTAGAACCTCTGGGGACAATGGACAAGCAGAGAGTTCTACCTTTTCTTTGTATTTTACAATAAAGGGTAACGGATCCTAATTCATATGTGTTTATGATATCTTCCGCGAGCTCGTCGTCTTGTAATTCATTAACGATTTCTGAAATTTGAGGATCGCGACGTTGTTCCATTAATAGCCAATCATCTGAAATTTCGGACAAATTAATTTCTTTTTCTTTGACCTGTTAATTATACTATGATCGATATCTAAGGTATTTCGCGAAAGAAATCTACGGGAGTCATTCGTTTACCTTTTCGGTACGTAATGTCAAAAGTAAAAGTTTGTATGTAAGCCCACCACCTGTAAAACCTGTCACTTATATTCGCTTTATTGCTGGACGCCTTCAAAGGATTACAGTCGGTAACAACAGGCTCGTCAACGAAATAATACACACAATAGAAAATAAACAATATTGCACCTACTCATGGACATAGAGAAAGCATTCGACAAAATAAACCACGAAAGCCTAATACAAACAATCAAGAAACAATTCCCGGAACAAATATACCAAATAAGAAAATCACACATAAGCAACAGAACCTTCACAATAAAAATCAAGGGCGCACACTCCGAAATCAAAGACATCAAAGCAGGGGTTCCGCAAGGAAGCGTCCTAGGACCCATATCATACACACTATACACGGCCGACATACCAACAATTACCAATAGCAATATACGGACATTTGTGGACGATACAGCCGTGCTAGTCAGGCACACTAACCCTGTAACAGCAGCCACAATACTACAAGAGCACATCACAAAAATAGAAAAGTGGCTACAAGACAAACAAATTAAAGCTAACCCTAACAAATGCAACCACATCACATTCACATTGAGAAAACAGATAACACTAAACATCTTCCTGAACGGCACGCAATTAACACAAACAAGGCAAGTCAAATACCTTGGACTTCACATAGATACACGTTTCACATGGAAACAGCATATCAAATCAATAATAGACAAAATACAGACAGCAAGGAGACAAATGCACTGGTTAACAAGCCGAAAATCCAAACTAAGCACAGAAAAAACTGAAAATATACAAAATAATCATAAAGCCAATCTGGACATACGGAATTCCACTATGGGGAACAGCAGCAATGAGCCATATAAACAAAATAGAAACAATCCAAGCCAAAATCCTTAGAACAATGGTAAACGCCCCGTGGTACGTTAGAAACGGGGACATACGGAAAGACCTGGGAATACCAACGATCAAAGAAGAGATTACCAGACTAGCAACAAGATACAGAGTAAGAATAGAAACACACCCGAACCAGCTGCCAGCTGAAACGTGCAGCACAACAAACATCGCAAGAAGACTAAAAAGGAAACACTCAATAGACCTCATAAAAGATATAACTTGGAAAAAACGAAGCTGGTACCCCGCTGGGGGTAGCCACCCACATGCTATATTATTTTTATTTTATTTTTTTTTCCTCACCAATAAGATATAACACTTTACCAAATGTCCTTCAGGACAAATCGTAAAAAAACCAAAATAAAAAAAAATAAAAAAAAAAAAAGAAGTCGGTAACAACAAGAAATTCTCGTCCATGTGAATAGTGACAGAAATGCTTAACAGTGTTTACAATTGCTAGCGTCTCTAATTCATACGAATGATACCTGGATTCCGCGGGACTAGTTTTCTTACTATAGTATTCTACTACTCTGTTTTTACTGTCAACCTCATGCATTAAAATAGCTCCATATCCGTCCGAGCTAGCGTCAGTATACAATTCTATCGGATAATTAGGGTCAAATATCATTAACACCAGTGCATCAGTCAGAAAGGAAATTACCTTTTGCCTTATCTTTTCGTGTTTATCTGCTCAAGTTATGTTTTTGTTAGCGGAAGTAAGTATGTACAGAGGTTTCATTACTTGTGCAAACTTAGGAACGAATTTTCGGAAATAAGAAGCTAAACCTATGATCTGTTTAAACTGTGTGACGGTCGTTGGTGCAGGTAAAGAACTCAAGGTTCGTATTTTACCAAGGTTGGGACGAAATTCTCCGTTGTGAATTAAATATCCTAGATAAAGTATTGATGTCTTTAGAAAAGAACATTTAGAAAAATTGAAAGAAAATCCGGTGTTTACAAGGGTATTTAATATAATGTACAATCTTTCTATAATTAAAACATCATCCAAGTAAAGAACAACGTATAAATAAGCGAGGTCGCCTAAGGCCTTGAGAATGGCCCTTTGCAAAACGGACGGCGCATTTTTTCAATCCAAACGGCATCGTTATACACTCGTATTGTCCGTCGGGACAATAACAAGTGCTGTATACTCTGTAGAATTAGGATGACTAGGGATTTGGTGAAAGTCGCTGGCCATGTCCAAACTAATAAAGTATCTCGCTCTTGCAGTCTCGCGATTTGATGCGCAATAAGAGCTAGAGGAGACCGATTCGCGACCGTATTTTTTATTTAGTTCTCGAAAATCTACACATAATTTATGTGTCATCATTCTTCTTGATGAGTAACATAGGGTTCGCAAATGGTGAATTATTAAGCCTCGTGATTTTGTTTGTTCTAATAAATTCGCTTATTCTCTCACGTACTATTCTACGCTCTTCCTCGCTAAATCTATAAGGACTCATTTGTACGGTGTCAATTAGTCGTATTTCTAATGGCCTGTATTTACGTGAGTACGTAGGAAACTCGTAACGAATGAATCTTGTAATTTTTCGAGAAGAGATATCAATCGACTTTTATCATTACCATGTACATCAGTGTCAACTTCATTAATATCGATCTCGCTTTCAGCGGTTTTATTACAGACATTAATTATTTTTGTTTTACACATAGCGAGGCTATTTTGTGCAATATTACGTCAAAACCTTGACTCAAAATTTCACGACTAGTCACGATATCATATTTTAAGTGACTATGAGCGAGGGCATGGGAAATTATCTCCAATTTATAACCATTAATATATACAATAGACAAGATTTGAGATGTACGTTTAATACAAATATTTCCTATTCCTATTACTACTATATCAGTCGTCCTTTCGCCAGAAAATCTCAAGACCACGGATTCTTTAATTAGTGAACACTCGGCTCCAGAATCGGAGTAAAATGGAAACGATTTATCCAGATGACTTGATCTACCGATTGACGCTTCACTACGTAGAAGTCGACTCGACGTTCGTTATTGAAATTATAATTTCCTTCCAGGGCGCTGCTTTGTAAAGGATTTTCCTCTATAATCAGATTAACAGCTGCGCACCATGCAGCGGGGTCAGAGTCCGCGGTCTCAGGGTTAAAACGCGGCAGCCAGAAATTTTTAGAAATTTGCACTAGCGACTGGTTGAACTCACGCACAATGGTCGTAAGCTCTTGTACAGTTATAATTTATCCCACTTCTGATTTCGGCTTCACATTATGATTAGAGTTAGGGGCGTGTAATGAATATTCTCTGGAATTAGCCATCCTTGCTATGCAATTGAGGTAATGTTGATTAGCACAAGTGTAAGTATTACAGAATCGACAAGTAACCGCGGTGATTAGACACTAATGACAATCGTCTTAGGTTCCATAACGAATCCGCAGTCAACGGGATAAGAAATATAATCTCTTCCAAAGTCTAAGTTGGACTCATAGTTAAAAATGTGAAGCACCCACTGATCGTAAAGACGTTATACTCGCAGATGATATCGCACCGTCACAGTGATGCTGCAGAAGAAAACTATATGGGGTGTGCCTCAGGGTAAGAGATCATCGGATTCGTCTAGGAAAGCCTCTGCTCGAAAAGTAAGGGAAATGGATGTTGCTGTTAATTGGTTAATTTCTATGGTGGTGGTTAGACAATGATGCTAGCCGCCCTTGAGAGAAAGTCCCTAGCAGGAAGCGTCGTACGCGAGGAAACCAGATCTCCCGTGTCTTCCCGTAGTACGTGACAGATTTACGGACTGTTAGGATAGAGACTGTTTGTCAATTTGGAGGACCTTAGTTAACTAAATCCTAAGATTTATAGCGGGTCCTCAGGCTAGCTGAACATATACTGTGAATGATGCATCGACATCTGGTATTCATCTTCCCCGAAGAATAGGGACTGTGTGTGGCGAGCCACAGGGCACAGACCGTTGGAATGTTTACTGTTGGGTATCGGTATAACTATTTCTTTTTCAGGAGAGCTATGCATTTCTATACGTCTGTTAGGTAAAACGTTCATCACGTGACCACGGCTACGTTCGGCGACTAGTTGTCGCCTTGAGTCCAAGCTCATTATCGCAAATCTCGAACAATTATAATCGGGTTAATTCACAAAGATTTATAAGAACTAAAGATGTATAAAGATCGGTTTAATTTATAAAGATTTCTAAAGACTAAAGACTTACAAAAACCGGTTTAATATATAAAGATTTATAACGACAGTTATAAAGACAGTTTTGTGTAATTTTCCAAATAATTCCAAGGGGAAGGCCTGATGTCCTTTCATATATATATGTACACACACACACACACACACACACACACACACACACACACACACACACACACACACACACACACACACACACACACACACACACACACACACACACACACACACACACACACAGCGGTGGGATACGCTCCACAGAGGATTGAAGTTCCTACGAGTATCAACTAAAATATAAGTAGAAAAATGTCGATCGCCTGAGACGCGCTAAACGAAGATACACTTTTGGCGTTGGCGGAAAAATTGAAAGCGTCGGACGAAAACTTCCGTGTATTGACCCACATAAGCTTAAGACTCACCAAATTGGAGGAAGACGTGCATGTAAGTAGTCTAACGAACGAAACCGTAACACCCGTACCATCACCGATAACACCGCGAGAAACGAGATTGACTGATAATAACTACCAGTCGATTAAATTAAAGGACGCGATTGAATCAGTACCAGTGTTTGATGGATACTGACCGTCTGTCCAATTCTTGAAGTCATTCGAGCGAGCGCGAAGTATGATTCCTAGACATCAAGAGCCCCAGTTAGTAAAATTACTAATGAATAAACTTCGCGGACATGCGTTTCTCGCCGTGGAGGACAGTGAGGTAGTGAGCTTAAACGATTTCGGGAATAAATTAAAAGATATGTTCGGCCCGGGAAAAACCGTTAACGAGTACAGGGGAGAGTTGGGAACGGCATTCCAACGACCAGGAGAAAATATATTAGATTACGTAGACCGCGTCAGAAACCTCAGATTAGCTATAATTGATGGAGAAAGATGTGAGTACGGTTCCATATCGCGAGACGTTCAAGATACGATCGATTGGGACACGAGAGAGGCTTTCGTCAAGGGGCTCCCAAACGAAGTATATCTACGAGTAAAGGTATCGGGATACCAATACTTAGAAGACATGTACCGCCAAGCCGTAAAAGCAACACGGGAACTAAAACAAGTAAACGACAGAACGTGATACCAACGTCCGACACCTTCAAATAATTTCAACCGAAACAACGTTCGTCCTCCTAATAATAACTGCACCGGGAACAACCGAAACAACGTTTGTCCTCTTAATAATAATACCGGGAACAACTACAACGATCGAAGATTTGTACCGCTGTCGCAGAACCGTCCAAACACTCCCAGACGACAACCTATGTTATGCAACTATTGCAAGAAGTTCGGACATTTCGTAAAAGATTGCTACAGATTTAAAGCCAGAGTAGACGCCGGAATAATAGTACCCTACGCGTCGGGGCAATCGGGAAACCAGCTAACTCCTTCGAGAGCAAGGGGCGAACCGCAACGCTACGAACCGTCCAAGAGTTCAGGCGGCAACGACAAGGCAGAAGCCTTTGGCAGCAAACGGAACGCGGACAACGACCCCCTCGAGACCGACACTACAACATATAAACAATACCCTAAAACCATCACGCAATCTTGCACAGAAACGATCAGGAAACATGGAGAATCAGCAACGGAAAGGGAAGGCAATCCACGAAGTAATAAACAAAAATTACCAGGAATCGGACTCAGATTCGGACAACGACCCCTCCGGATTATTTCAATAAAGCCAAATAATTCTCTATGAACTCCAACTGCGCGAATAGTCTCTCCAGATTTAAAAACCAAAACAAATCTACTACTAGACTCCGGATGTGAAATCAATATTATTAAGAAACCTGCTTTACTCGACTCAGCAATCATCAACGAGCGAGAATCGATAGAAATACGAGGAATTACGGCAACGAGCCTGGTCACCCTAGGGCAGAAAGTAATACAGGTTGCGGGCCATCAAGTTAATTTTCATGTAGTTGATGACTCGTTGCTGATCGATCAAGACGGAATCTTAGGATCCGAATTTTTCGCAGATCGCGAAACTCGTCTGGATTATGAACAAAGGCACATCAAGTGGGGAAACATTTATATTCTCTTCGATACGAAAGAAAAGATAATCGTGCAGAAACGAAGTTCGGTACCATGTTCAATCAACATTGCAAATTCAGAGGCAAACGGGGGATTTATTCCAAAAATCGAGCCAATTAAGGGAGTCTATTTTGGTAACGCGGTTGTGAGAAACTACAAGGGACGAGGTTACCTGAAAATAATAAATACCACATCAAGAGACTACGAATTTACCACTCCTACTATGGTAATCAAAGAATTCGAAAATACCACCTCGCTCCCTAGCATGACGTGTAACGTGATCTCGAAATCAAAGGAAAGCAGATTCGACAAAATAATCTAATTATTACGGCTCGAACACTTGAACAAAGAAGAGAGAAAAAATGTCGAAGAATTAATATGGAAGAATCAAGACAGATTTCATCTTCCAGGAGACACACTAGAAGGACCCGAAGTTCTGGAGCACCAAATAATTACAACGGATGAGGTACCAATAAATGAAAAACAATACCTTTATCCGCCTGCACATCGAGAAGAGATAAATCGCCAAATTCAAGAATTACTGGATACTGACGTCGTGGAACCAACAATATCTCCATATAATTTTCCATTATGGATTGTGCCGAAGAAACTAGATTCACAGGGAAATAAACATTGGAGATTAGTTATCGATTATAGAAAGCTTAACGATAAGACGATTGGCGATGCCTATCCCCTACCCAACATCACGGAAATACTAGATCAATTGGGAAGTGCAAAATACTTTCCACGTTTGACTTGGCATCAGGCTTTCACCAGATCTGAATGGCACAGAAGGATGCCCACAAGACCGCATTTTCAACACCATACGGACACTTTCAATCCAAAAGAATGCCCTTTGAATTAAAAAATGCTGCAGCAACTTTCCAACGCTTGATGAATTCGGTGCTATCGGGATTGCAAGGAATAGAGTTGTTTATCTACTTGGACGACATAGTAATTTATTCCAGGTCCCTCCGCGAACACGAGATCAAATTCAATCAACTCATGGACAGGTTAAGAAAAGCTAAATTGCGATTGCAACCCGTCAAATGCGAATTCCTACGCCATGAAGTGAATTATTTGGGACATGTAATCAGTGAAAGCGGAGTTAAGCCAGATCCAAAGAAAATTGAGGCAGTACTAAATTTTCCACGACCAAAGAAAGCAAGAAACATCAAGCAATTTCTGAGACTAGCAGGATATTACCGGAGATTCATACCTAATTTTTCCAAAGTTGCGAAACCACTAACGCAATTGTTAAAGAAGGACGTTCCCTTCAAGTAGCAGGAAACTCAAGAACATGCATTTAACGTTCTAAAAACAATACTCACAACAGAACCTATTCTATAATATCCGGATTTTTCCAAACATTTTAACCTCACGGCAGACGCATCAGGATACGCAATAGGCGAAGTATTGAGTCAGGGACCGATTGGGAAAGATTTGCCAATCGCGTATGCCTCTAGACTACTAAACGCCGCAGAACAAAACTTCTCTACCATAGAAAAGGAATGTCTGGCAATCGTTTACTGTACGATGCATTTCAGACCATACCTGTATGGTAGGAAGTTTACGATAATAACTGATCACAAACCGTTAGTATGGATGAATTCCATTAAGGATCCCACGTCAAGAATTTGGAAGTGGAAACTGAAACTGTCGGACTTTGAATTTGATATCCAATATAAAGAAGGTAGAGCGAACATGAACGCAGATGCATTATCCCGAAATCCACCAGAGATGCGCTTACCAATCAGGAAACGAGACGAAGATTCACCAGATCGATATCCTCCACATCTAAAAAGATTTCAATTGGATACCTCGACCGAGGACTCTCCGATATTCGAGGCTAAGCCACGCGAATTGTCGCATTACGATAAACCGGGAAAGCAGAAAAAAATTTTCACCCAAAAGCATCTCACCATAGAAGAAACACCCGTAAAATATTTCGACTAAGCACTGGCCGAAATTGATATAAACGCAGGCAAAGGAATAGTCAATCGAGAAATAGAAGACATCGAGACAACAAATGGAGAAGAGCATTTTATGGTGAATTCCGAACCAACGCGACAACAAGAAGAGAGGACCAAACCTACGATACTCGCGGAATTAAAGATCTCAGAGACAAGAGATTCAATAGTGAAAGTGAACGATCACAAGGTGATTTTCGTTGACATAAAAAGAAATCCGGTGGACAGAGGAGCCTTCGAAATAAAGGAAGCAGGGAAACTACCGCATTATGAAGGTCTGATGCTGGAAAAAGCAAGGTTGTATCGGGACTTGGGAAAGCAGATAATATCTCTACCCATCAAGGAAAACCGAAACATTCCAATAACACCGGAGAATTTATTAAATTCGTTGAAATCCTTACTCGACGTAGTAAACGAAAAACAATTAACGTCCTTTAGCATAAGCAAAGGAAATTTAGAAAAGATACCCTGGCGACATACAATCAGGAAATTGAAAGAAATATTTATGGAAAAAACCATAACCATCACTGTCTGCACTGAAGAAGTAATCACACCACCAGCTGAAATGCGAAATAACATAATACGCGAGAAATACGATCATAATACGAATCATCTGTATCAGAACACAAAGTGACGAAGACCTATCGAAGAATACGACCATACTATTATTGGGAAAATATGAAGAAGGAGATCCAGGAATACGTGAGATCATGTAAAGAATGTCAATTAAAAAAGCTAACCCGAATAAAAACTAAACAACCGATAGTGCTTACTGATACGCCAGGCAAGGCTTTCGACAAAATTAGTATGGATATCGTCGGTTCATTGCCAGAAACACCAAAGGGAAATGAATACATACTGACAATTCAAGACCTATTGACTAAATATTCAATCGGGATTCCGATGAAAGGGACCTCTTCAGCTGAAATAGCAGACACCTTTATAAAACAATTTATTTGCCGATTTGGGTCTCCGAGAGCTAGTCTTACCGTCCAGGGAACGAACTTTACCTCTTCACTGATGAAGAAGGTGGTGAAGAGATTCCACATCAAGCAATACACCACGTGCGCATACCACCCACAAAGCAACGGTTCAATCGAAAGATCTCACCATGTGTTAATTGAATATCTCAAGTTATACATCGACAATTCCAGAAATTGGGACGAATGGGTGGAACTAGCCATATTTTCCTACAACACCGCGGTACACGAAGGAACGAAATTCTCTCCACACGAATTAGTGTTTGGGCACTTGGCCAGAGAACCCACTGGTGAAATGTTAATCGAAGAAAACATGGAACCAACATATGCGGAATATCTCAGGGACCTGTTCGATAAAATCAACACTGTGCAACAAATGGCAAGAAAAAATTTGATGAAATCCAAGTTGAGGTCAAAAGAACATTACGACAGACGAATCAACCCTCAAAATTTCAAAATAGGAGATGTAGTATACCTACTAAAGGAACCTAGCAAAGGAAAGTTTCCCGATCAATATACAGGACTGCATAAAGTGTTAGAAATTTTGCAGAATCGTCAAGATTGAAGTGAAAGGAAGTCCACGAATAGTACACCTGAACAAGTTAAAACTAGCACATAACCGAAATAGACAATAGTCAGACGATTTCAAGAGGTAACGTAGCACAGTAGTATATAGTATATCGCTGCTTGTAGAATAATGAAGATAGCGGAAACCTAAAAGAAAAAAAAAGACATCACTATGTATTCTAACTACTATTTAAATATAAAATACATTAATTCAATAAAATAAGATATTGGAAGAGGTTAAAAAGCGAAAAGTACCTTATAAATCGATGAGGTTTGTATACAATTAATTATTGTAGAAATTAATGTATATGCAGAAATTCCACAGGAACATACAACAGCTAGCTGAAACAAAGGGATGGATTAACCTCAATTGTCAACAACATTAAGGTCAAACTAAAAGAAGCTACAATAACGATCAATGATTGATGTTCGAAAACAGACTTACAGTTGGCCAATGAAAAAAAAAACCGATACCATCTTACTTACAGGTATGAGAATACCAAAAATAATAGACATTAAGATTGACAATTATAACCTGAAAAAAAGGAGGAATGTTAATAAAACGCCTTGGAATAGAAATTGATAATAGTAGGAAATTCACTACTCATGTCGAAGAGGTACACACAAGAGCTGATGCAGCTACGAGAAGCTTACTGCTAAATTTAAGCAGATACTACTGGAACGGTTAAGAAGGCAACAGGAAACTGAAAAACCAAGGAAGAATTAGTGACATTATAACAAAATAACTCAACGTAGATGCAGCAATCTTCGCAAACAAGAAAAGGGACAGACCATTCTACTATGTGGATATTTATAAATATAGCATTTTTTTTTTTTAAATTTACTTACAGACCTAGGATAAATTAAGGTAGTCATAATAAGTGGTGTTTCTGCCAGGATTGTCGATAATGACAATGACAGTTGACAATACAACGAAGAAACAGATGATGCCTACGTGTGTGACGCAGCGTATGGACTCGGAGAATAAAGTTGGAGAAACTGTAAGCAATAAGACTATAGTGAACAATGTTTTAACTAACAAGATATGGACTATCTTCAAACTGTGTTGTACAATTACGAAGTAACAACCAACTAATAAGGAAGTAGAATAGCCAAGGAATGAAAGAAGAGGTTATGAATCAATCAAGACATGTTAACCAAATACCAACAACATGAATGACTGGAATAAGAGGATAAGATACTACATTAACCTCCATAATATTGTTATACTAAGTTTAAAATATAGAAATTAGTATTATAATACACAATAATAGTCGTTGATACGAAATACTATAAACATATTGAACTAAATAAATTAAATGGCATTTCCAATACTTACAGATGTAGGATAAATAAAAATACTCATAATAGATGCTGAGAATGTAACGAAGAATCAGACGATGCCAAACACACATCATGTAAATGTTCCAAGTAAGCGACGCAGCATTGGAAAATAAAAATGGAGAAACTACAAACAATAATAATTCAATAAGCAAGATTTAACTAATAATATATAGATTAGCTATATCATACAAATATGAAGTAACAGCAAATTACAAGTAAGAGGCAACGACAAATTAATAAGAAGAAAATAGAAACGCCCAATAAATACAGAAATAGGTTAGGAATCAATTAAGATAGGTTAACTGAGTATCAACGACAAACATGATTAAAGTAAGAGATTATTATATTGTATTGAGCTATTATACTATTATTACATTAAATCAGGTATAAGGAAATAAGGTTATACTACATAATAGTGACCGATGATACAACACAATGTGCACATGTTAAATTAAATCAATTAAACAAAGCTATACGAATGTAAACCACTCATAACCAAACAGTTAAACAGTGGTATTAATTTATAGATTTCAACAACAATACAATCCACACACTATTACGTAACACACAGCGTATATATACATTATAACAAACACAAAAAACAATATTATTGTCATTTCAATTTATCAATTGCACTAAAATAGAGTTTAAAATTAGTAATAAACAAATAATTATTGCGGTATTAAGTAAAAGTTACAAAACGCATCACTATACTCTTACTGGAGACATTCACAAGCGGCCATTTTGGAAATAATACTGACCGTTGCAAACATGAATTAGCTTCTACGCGTGCGCAATGAAATAGATACAATAATTATATACACTAGAATAAACACAAAATAATATTATTTCCATTTCAATTACACGTTATTTACTAAAATAAAGTTACAAATAATTAACAGATAAATAATTAGCTCGATATTAATAACAGTCACTATATACTAGGGACATTCACAAGCGGCCATTTTGGAAGATGACACTGATCAACGCATGCATGTAGTAACTTTTATGTTGCAAAACAAATTATATTTTTGATGAAGGAAATTATTTAATAACATAGTAATAAAACAAATGGAAGATTGTAACAAA
Organism: Bombus pascuorum; assembly: GCF_905332965.1. Lineage (NCBI taxonomy): Eukaryota > Metazoa > Arthropoda > Insecta > Hymenoptera > Apidae > Bombus > Bombus pascuorum. The sequence continues at coordinate 20,675,394 of NC_083489.1, read as the reverse complement.
AAATATAATAAATAATAATTAATACAATATAATACATCATTATTATATAGAAACAAGAATATTAAAAAATTAATAGAGATCAGCCATGAAATGAAAAATAAATCAAAATTTTGTAACTAATTGCAATTAACTATTGACTATTCATTGATGAATTAACGGAGAAGAATACATAATATACATATGAAGCTAGAGGAGCGGCAGGAAAAGCAATCATACCAATTAAGGATGAAACCACACTAACAACAATAACAGGAATACAGCATCAAAGCTCTGAAACGGACTTATCGAATTTGGAATAATTAGTGCAGCAATACTCGGAATCTTCATAATATTAAAATTAATCAAAACAATAGTAGATATAGTTATACATGGATACCAACTACACGAGACTTACAGATGTAGAATCGCCCTACTCGGAGCAATATGCGGCTCAGTCACCCACCTATTACTATACATCAAAAGAAAGTACAACACCGAAGATCAAACAAAACAACCACAAAGAATATCAATCACACCGACCAGTACAGTGGACCAACAACCAACAGCCACTACATCTGCTCTGAACGAAGTCAGAGACGCGATCAGTCAAATTTCCTCTGGAAATTTGAACCCAAAGAGGGGGGGGGGTGTGTCACGTTCCGCGCTCCGCACGTGCCGTATAGGAAGCAAGCGAAAGCTACAGCATGCGAACAGCACACATACGGTATAACAAAATAAAATACTTGAAATAAACTAACAAGGTATAGGTACATACATAAAATATAGAAAACCGATGTTAATAGCCATATCGTAAATATCGACATCCATTCAAGAATTCGTATCTATCATTAATACTCTTAATTGTCGAACACCGATTATATAAATTATAATTCTATCTAATATCTAATTATATAAATCCTAACACCTTATTACGAACATTAGTTCCCTTTCGACTGCCGAAGATTGCAGACGTGCCGGGTGCCCGGAAAGGTCTCTCCGTCGAAACTGGACGTGGAAAAAAGTGCCACCAAAAGTGCGAAAAGCGGGGAAAACAAAGCAATGCAACGAGTGCCACCGCTCAGGATACCAAACAACGGCGAAACATACGCCATACACAGGGGCATGGAAATCCAAGAATGCACAGAAACCGAAATGGATATCAAAAATGAGTGACGAGAGAAACACCACCAACAACGATCTAACACAACAAGACGAAAGCTGGAGGGTCGTAACTCCCAGCAAAAGAAGAAAATTAACAACAAACGCAAATACTAGGAGGGCTGCAGAAACAGAAAGGAAGCAATGGCTCCAGGAAATTCCTCTACAAAACCCCTTCAGCGCACTGACACCAGAGAAGGAACCAGACACAACGGAAAAACCAACACACAACACCAAACCACCACCAATAATAGACCCCCTCCTCGAACTGCTAAACAACACGGCAGGCAAAGACAATTACAACATCAAACAACTAAAATTAGATTAAATAAAAGTGCAAACGAACACCCCAGAAACCTATAGAAAAGTGGTAAAGCTGCTAAAGGAAAAGAACGCTGGATACCACACCTACCAATTGAAATCGGATAAAAGCTACAAAGTAGTACTCAGAGGATTACACCCAAAGACAAACACAAGCAACATATGTGAGGAACTAGCCAAAATCGGACACCAGGTAAGGGTAATAAACAACATAACAAGATTTGACACCAGACAATCACTACCGCTATTCCGAATAGAACTAGAACCGAACAAAAATAACAAGGAAATATACGATATAAGACAAATCCTAAACACCTTAATTACAGTCGAACCACCCAGACACAAAAAGGACATACCACAATGCATGCGGTGTCAACAACATGGACACACAAAAAACTACTGTAACAGAAACCTGGTGTGTGTCAAATGCGCAGAGAAGCACTTGACAACGTACTGCCCATACACAGGAAAAATAAACGAGGTAAAGTGCTACTGCAACGGAAACCACCCAGCCAGCTACAAAGGCTGCCCAGCCAGAAAAGTACTTCAACGCAAACTGTTTCCGCCGCTTCGAAGCAGGAAATACAATTACTATCGCACACAACAAGACAGTGCAGAAGCTGAGACACCAACAAACGCACAGCACGTAATGAACATCAACCACAATAATACCAACACCTCTGATAGTCGAAGTTACGCGCAAGTAACCAAGCAAATAACACCCATAGTTAACCAAAACCAGAACAATAACACCAACGACGCTACAGAAATCAAAGAACTACTAAAGCAATCTGTTGAAGTGATCGTCACTTCTGAGAAAACTCTACATCTGGTCTTCGGTTTCTCAAGCGCCTAAGGTCATCGAAAGCGCATAGACAAAAGAATGCGTCGAGGAAAGACCATAAGCGGTACACGTCCGACGTTGGTTTCGGTAGTTGTTTCAGTCTCAGGGTAACGTTGCTAGCTAGAGGATCTGGACCGGCTTACATAGTACTACATATCACAACAAAAAGCTACACAAAAATACCGCACTATACCATATACGATACCAAGCACCCCTCAGGAAAAGCACACGGAGGAACCGCAGTGATAATAAGAAACGACATTAAACACCACCTACACAGCCAAGTTAGTAAAGAACACATACAAGCAACTACCGTTACCGTACAAACTAGCAGCAACCGTCTACAGCTGTCAGCAGTATATGCACCACCGCGACACAAAATTACAGCACAAATGTGGGAAGAATACTTTCAACAACTAGGCGACAAGTTTATCGCAGCAGGAGACTACAACTCAAAGCACAAAACATGGGGATCAAGAATCACTACACCTCGAGGCAGAACCCTGGAAAAACACATCAGGAAAAACAATCTCAATATATTATCCACAGGAAGACCGACATACTGGCCGACAGACCTGAGCAAAATCCCTGACCTACTCGACTTTGCAGTCACAAAGGGATTAAATGGAAATAAAATAAATATAGCATCCAGCCTCGAGCTTAGCTCCGACCATACACCCATAATAATAACATACAGAAGCAAGCCAATACTCTACAACAACCCAGAGACACTATGCAACAAATCCACCAATTGGCAAACCTTCAAAGAAATAATCGAGAGCAAAATCAACTGCAACATCCCATTGAAAACGCCCGAACACATAAAAAAAGCTGTAACAACACTTACAAAAACTATACAAGAGGCAGCACGGGCAACCACAAAACCAGCAACTACCACTAGACAAACAAAACAAATCCCATCAGACATCCTCGAAAAAATTAGAGATAAAAGAAAAGCGGAAGCAAAATGGCGAAAACATAGAACAAAAGAAAACAAAGAACACCTAAACAAACTCGCAAAGGAAATAAAAAGCGAAATAAAAGAGCACAACAACAACGAATTCACAAAGTTCATAGAGTCATTATCTGCACACGAGAACTACAACTACTCACTATGGAAAGCCACAAAAAAAAAATAAATAAGGCGATAAAACCAGCCCCAGCAATCAGAAAAGCAGACAACACATGGGCAAGAAGCAACGAAGAGCAAGCCGAAGAATTTTCCATCCACCTATGCAACACATTTACACCACACAACATCAATAACAGCAACCACAATAGCCATACGGACGACGACGCGATATCCACTAGCACTGCAATCGACAAGCAATACACCATTCCTAAAACAACAGCACAAGGAATTAGAAACATAATAGAAAAAACAAAAAACAACAAAGCACCAGGAATCGATCTAATCAATGGCAAAATATTGAAAAACCTCCCTCCAAAAGCGATACGGCTAATCACAATAATATTCAATGCAATACTAAGAATACAATATTATCCTACATTATGGAAACAAGCACAAATCATAATGTTACCCAAACCGGGCAAAGACCTACATGAAGCAACATCCTACAGACCAATATCACTACTCCCCGTGCTCTCCAAAATACTAGAAAAAGTAATATACGCCCGACTAAAACCAATAATAGAGAAGGAAAAACTAATACCAGACCATCAATTTGGATTCAGAAATAAACACTCCACCATAGTACAAATGTACAGGTTTTTTTTTTTTTTTTTTTTTTAATTTTATTTTGGTTATTTTATAATTTGTCCTTGCGGACATTTGGTAAAGTGTTATATCTTGTTGGTGAAGAAAAAAATATAAATAAAAAATAATATAGCATGTGGGCGGTTACCCCCGGCGGAGTGCCAGCTTCGTTTTTTTTTTCTATGTTATATCTTTTATGAGGTCTATTGGGTGTTTCCTTTTTAGTCTTCTTGCGATGTTTGTTGTGCTGCACGTTTCAGCTGGCAGCTGGTTCGAGTGTGTTTCTATTCTTACTCTGTATCTTGTTGCTAGTCTGGTAATCTCTTCTTTGACCGTTGGTATTCCCAGGCTTTTCCGAAAGTCCTCGTTTCTGACGAACCATGGGGCGTTTACTATCGTTCTAAGAATTTTAGCTTGAATTGCCTCTACATTGCTGATATGACTCATTGCTGCTGTTCCCCATAGTGTAATTCCGTACGTACAGATTGGTTTTATGATTGTTTTGTATATTTTTAATTTGTTTTCTGTGCTTAATTTGGATTTTTGACTTGTTAGCCAGTGCATTTGTCTCCATGCTGTCTGTATTTTGCCTATTATTGATTTGATATGCTGTTTCCATGTGAAGTGTGTATCTATGCGAAGTCCAAGGTATTTGACTTGCCTTGTTTGTGTTATTTGCGTGCCGTTCAGGAAGATGTTTGGTGTTATCTGTTTTCTCAATGTGAATGTGATGTGGTTGCATTTGTTAGGGTTAGCTTTGATTTGTTTGTCCTGTAGCCACTTTTCTATTTTTGTGATGTGCTCTTGTAGTATTGTGGCTGCTGTTACAGGGTTAGTGTGCCTGACTAGCACGGCTGTGTCGTCCGCGAATGTCAGTATTTTGCTATTGGTAGTTGTTGGAATGTCGGCCGTGTATAGTGTGTATAATATGGTCCTAGGCTGCTTCCTTGCGGAACCCCTGCTTTGATGTCTTTGACTTCGGAGTGTGCGTCCTTGATTTTTATTGCGAAGGTTCTGTTGCTTATGTATGATTTTATTAGTTGGTATATTTGTTCCGGAAATTGTTTCTTGATTGTTTGTAGTAGGCTTTCATGGTTTAATTTGTCCGATGCTTTCTCTGTGTCCATGAATAGAGCTGTACAATATTGTTTGTTTTCTATTGTGTGTATTATTTCGTTGACGAGCCTGTGCATTTGTTCTATGGTGGAGTGTTTGTTTCTGAATCCAAATTGATGGTCTGGTATTAATTTTTCCTTCTCTATTATTGGTTTTAGTCGGGCGTTATTACTTTTTCTAGTATTTTGGAGAGCACGGGAAGTAGTGATATTGGTCTGTAAGATGTTGTTTCGTGTGGGTCTTTGCCTGGTTTGGGTAACATTATGATCTGTGCCTGTTTCCATAATTTAGGATAGTATTAGATTCTTCGTATTGCATTGAATATTATAGTGATTAGTCGTATCGCTTCTGGAGGGAGGTTTTCCAAGATTTTACCATTGATTAGATCGATTCCTGGTGCTTTGTTGTTTTTTGTTTTTTCGATTATGTTTCTAATTCCTTGTGCTGTTGTTTTAGGTATGGTGTATTGCTTGTCAATTCCGGTGCTAGTGGTTAGCGCATCGTCTTCCGTATGCGTATTGTGGTGCTGTTATTGATGTTGTGTGGTGTAAATGTGTTGCATAGGTGATTGGAAAATTCTTCGACTTGCTCTTCGTTGCTTCTTGCCCATGTGTTGTCTGCTTCTCTGATTGCCGGGGCTGGTTTTATTGCCTTCGTTATTTTTTTTGTGGCTTTCCATAGTGAGTAGTTGTAGTTTTCATGTGCAGATAATGACTCTATGAACTTTGTGAATTCGTTGTTGTTGTGCTCTTTTATTTCGCTTTTTATTTCCTTTGCGAGTTTGTTTAGGTGTTCTTTGTTTTCTTTTGTTCTATGTTTTCGCCATTTTGCTTCCGCTTTTCTTTTATCTCTAATTTTTTCGAGGATGTCTGATGGGATTTGTTTTGTTTGTCTAGTGGTAGTTGCTGGTTTTGTGGTTGCCCGTGCTGCCTCTTGTATAGTTTTTGTAAGTGTTGTTACAGCTTTTTTTATGTGTTCGAGCGTTTTCAATGGGATGTTGCAGTTGATTTTGCTCTCGATTATTTCTTTGGAGGTTTGCCAATTGGTGGATTTGTTGCATAGTGTCTCTGGGTTGTTGTAGAGTATTGGCTTGCTTCTGTATGTTATTATTATGGGTGTATGGTCGGAGCTAAGCTCGAGGCTGGATGCTATATTTATTTTATTTCCATTTAATCCCTTTGTGACTGCAAAGTCGAGTAGGTCAGGGATTTTGCTCAGGTCTGTCGGCCAGTATGTCGGTCTTCCTGTGGATAATATATTGAGATTGTTTTTCCTGATGTGTTTTTCCAGGGTTCTGCCTCGAGGTGTAATGATTCTTGATCCCCATGTTGTGTGCTTTGAGTTGTAGTCACCTGCTGCGATAAACTTGTCGCCTAGTTGTTGAAAGTATTCTTCCCACATTTGTGCTGTAATTTTGTGTCGCGGTGGTGCATATACTGCTGACAGCTGTAGACGGTTGCTGCTAGTTTGTACGGTAACGGTAGTTGCTTGTATGTGTTCTTTACTAACTTGGCTGTGTAGGTGGTGTTTAATGTCGTTTCTTATTATCACTGCGGTTCCTCCGTGTGCTTTTCCTGAGGGGTGCTTGGTATCGTATATGGTATAGTGCGGTATTTTTGTGTAGCTTTTTGTTGTGATATGTAGTACTATGTAAGCCGGTCCAGATCCTCTCGCTAGCAACGTTACCCTGAGACTGAAACAACTACCGAAACCAACGTCGGACGTGTACCGCTTATGGTCTTTCCTCGACGCATTCTTTTGTCTATGCGCTTTCGATGACCTTAGGCGCTTGAGAAACCGAAGACCAGATGTAGAGTTTTCTCAGAAGTGACGATCACTTCAACAGATTGCTTTAGTAGTTCTTTGATTTCTGTAGCGTCGTTGGTGTTATTGTTCTGGTTTTGGTTAACTATGGGTGTTATTTGCTTGGTTACTTGCGCGTAACTTCGACTATCAGAGGTGTTGGTATTATTGTGGTTGATGTTCATTACGTGCTGTGCGTTTGTTGGTGTCTCAGCTTCTGCACTGTCTTGTTGTGTGCGATAGTAATTGTATTTCCTGCTTCGAAGCGGCGGAAACAGTTTGCGTTGAAGTACTTTTCTGGCTGGGCAGCCTTTGTAGCTGGCTGGGTGGTTTCCGCTGCAGTAGCACTTTACCTCGTTTATTTTTCCTGTGTATGGGCAGTACGTTGTCAAGTGCTTCTCTGCGCATTTGACACACACCAGGTTTCTGTTACAGTAGTTTTTTGTGTGTCCATATTGTTGACACCGCATGCATTGTGGTATGTCCTTTTTGTGTCTGGGTGGTTCGACTGTAATTATTGTGTTTAGGATTTATCTTATATCGTATATTTCCTTGTTATTTTTGTTCGGTTCTAGTTCTATTCGGAATAGCGGTAGTGATTGTCTGGTGTCAAATCTTGTTATGTTGTTTATTACCCTTACCTGGTGTCCGATTTTGGCTAGTTCCTCACATATGTTGCTTGTGTTTGTTTTTGGGTGTAGTCCTCTGATAACTGCTTTATAGCTTTTGTCAGTTTTGAGTTGGTAGGTATGGTACCCGGCGTTTTTTTCTTTTAGCACTTTTACCGCTTTTCTGTAGGTTTCTGGGGCGTTGGTTAGCACTTTTACTTGGTCCAGTTTTAATTGTTTTATTGAGTGGTTTTCTTTGCCTGCCGTATTGTTTAGCAGTTCGAGGAGGGGGTCTATTACTTGCGCATCGATGTATATTGGTGGTGGTTTGGCGTTGTGTTTTGGTTTTTCAGTTGTTTCTGGTTCCTTCTCTTGTGGTAGTATGCTGAATGGGTTTTGTAGTGGGATTTCTTGGAGCCACTGCTTACTTTCTGTTTCTGCAGCCCTCCTAGTATTTGCGTTTGTTGTAATTTTTCTTCTTTTGCTGGGAGTTACGACCTTCCAGCTTCCGTCTTGTTGTGTCATTTCGTTGTTGTTGGCGTTTGTATCGTCGCTCATTCGAGTGATTTCCATTTCGGTTTCTGTAGATCCTTGGATTTCCATATTTTTGTGTACGGCATATGTTTCGCCGTTGCTTGATATCCTGAGCGGTGGCACTCGTTGCATTTTTTGTTTTCCCTGTTTTTCGCACTTTCGGGAACACTTTCTCTCCACGTCGTGTTTCGAGGGAGAGACCTCTCAGGGCACCCTGCACGTCTGCACTCTTCGGCAGTCAAAAGGGAACTGATGCACAGGCTTGTCAACGAAATAATACACACAATAGAAAACAAACAATATTGTACAGCCCTATTCATGGACATAGAGAAAGCATTCGACAAAATAAACCACGAAAGCCTAATACAAACAATCAAGAAACAATTCCCGGATAAAATATACCAAATAATAAAATCATACATAAGCAACAGAACCTTCACAGTAAAAATCAAGGACACACACTCCGAAGTCAAAGACATCAAAGCAGGGGTTCCGCAAGGAAGCAGCCTAGGACCATATTATACACACTATACACGGCCGACATTCCAACAACTACCAATAGCAAAATACTGACATTCGCGGACGACACAGCCGTGCTAGTCAGGCACACTAACCCTGTAACAGCAGCCACAATACTACAAGAGCACATCACAAAAATAGAAAAGTGGCTACAGGACAAACAAATCAAAGCTAACCCTAACAAATGCAACCACATCACATTCACATTGAGAAAACAGATAACACCAAACATCTTCCTGAACGGCACGCAAATAACACAAACAAGGCAAGTCAAATACCTTGGACTTCGCATAGATACACACTTCACATGGAAACAGCATATCAAATCAATAATAGGCAAAATACAGACAGCATGGAGACAAATGCACTGGCTAACAAGTCAAAAATCCAAATTAAGCACAGAAAACAAATTAAAAATATACAAAACAATCATAAAACCAATCTGTACGTACGGAATTACACTATGGGGAACAGCAGCAATGAGTCATATCAGCAATGTAGAGGCAATTCAAGCTAAAATTCTTAGAACGATAGTAAACGCCCCATGGTTCGTCAGAAACGAGGACTTTCGGAAAAGCCTGGGAATACCAACGGTCAAGGGGGAGATTACCAGATTTGCAAGAAGGTACAGAGAAAGTATAGAAACACACTCGAACCAGCTGCCAGCTGAAACGTGCAGCACAACAAACATCGCAAGAAGACTAAAAAGGAAACACCCAATAGACCTCATAAAAGATATAACATAGAAAAAAAAAACGAAGCTGGCACTCCGCCGGGGGTAACCGCCCACATGCTATATTATTTTTTATTTATATTTTTTTCTTCACCAACAAGATATAACACTTTACCAAATGTCCGCAAGGACAAATTATAAAATAACCAAAATAAAATTAAAAAAAAAAAAAAAAAAAAAGCCTGTACATTTGTACTATGGTGGAGTGTTTATTTCTGAATCCAAATTGATGGTCTGGTATTAGTTTTTCCTTCTCTATTATTGGTTTTAGTCGGGCGTATATTACTTTTTCTAGTATTTTGGAGAGCACGGGGAGTAGTGATATTGGTCTGTAGGATGTTGCTTCATGTAGGTCTTTGCCCGGTTTGGGTAACATTATGATTTGTGCTTGTTTCCATAATGTAGGATAATATTGTATTCTTAGTATTGCATTGAATATTATTGTGATTAGCCGTATCGCTTTTGGAGGGAGGTTTTTCAATATTTTGCCATTGATTAGATCGATTCCTGGTGCTTTGTTGTTTTTTGTTTTTTCTATTATGTTTCTAATTCCTTGTGCTGTTGTTTTAGGAATGGTGTATTGCTTGTCGATTGCAGTGCTAGTGGATATCGCGTCGTCGTCCGTATGGCTATTGTGGTTGCTGTTATTGATGTTGTGTGGTGTAAATGTGTTGCATAGGTGGATGGAAAATTCTTCGGCTTGCTCTTCGTTGCTTCTTGCCCATGTGTTGTCTGCTTTTCTGATTGCTGGGGCTGGTTTTATCGCCTTATTTATTTTTTTTTTGTGGCTTTCCATAGTGAGTAGTTGTAGTTCTCGTGTGCAGATAATGACTCTATGAACTTTGTGAATTCGTTGTTGTTGTGCTCTTTTATTTCGCTTTTTATTTCCTTTGCGAGTTTGTTTAGGTGTTCTTTGTTTTCTTTTGTTCTATGTTTTCGCCATTTTGCTTCCGCTTTTCTTTTATCTCTAATTTTTTCGAGGATGTCTGATGGGATTTGTTTTGTTTGTCTAGTGGTAGTTGCTGGTTTTGTGGTTGCCCGTGCTGCCTCTTGTATAGTTTTTGTAAGTGTTGTTACAGCTTTTTTTATGTGTTCGAGCGTTTTCAATGGGATGTTGCAGTTGATTTTGCTCTCGATTATTTCTTTGGAGGTTTGCCAATTGGTGGATTTGTTGCATAGTGTCTCTGGGTTGTTGTAGAGTATTGGCTTGCTTCTGTATGTTATTATTATGGGTGTATGGTCGGAGCTAAGCTCGAGGCTGGATGCTATATTTATTTTATTTCCATTTAATCCCTTTGTGACTGCAAAGTCGAGTAGGTCAGGGATTTTGCTCAGGTCTGTCGGCCAGTATGTCGGTCTTCCTGTGGATAATATATTGAGATTGTTTTTCCTGATGTGTTTTTCCAGGGTTCTGCCTCGAGGTGTAGTGATTCTTGATCCCCATGTTTTGTGCTTTGAGTTGTAGTCTCCTGCTGCGATAAACTTGTCGCCTAGTTGTTGAAAGTATTCTTCCCACATTTGTGCTGTAATTTTGTGTCGCGGTGGTGCATATACTGCTGACAGCTGTAGACGGTTGCTGCTAGTTTGTACGGTAACGGTAGTTGCTTGTATGTGTTCTTTACTAACTTGGCTGTGTAGGTGGTGTTTAATGTCGTTTCTTATTATCACTGCGGTTCCTCCGTGTGCTTTTCCTGAGGGGTGCTTGGTATCGTATATGGTATAGTGCGGTATTTTTGTGTAGCTTTTTGTTGTGATATGTAGTACTATGTAAGCCGGTCCAGATCCTCTCGCTAGCAACGTTACCCTGAGACTGAAACAACTACCGAAACCAACGTCGGACGTGTACCGCTTATGGTCTTTCCTCGACGCATTCTTTTGTCTATGCGCTTTCGATGACCTTAGGCGCTTGAGAAACCGAAGACCAGATGTAGAGTTTTCTCAGAAGTGACGATCACTTCAACAGATTGCTTTAGTAGTTCTTTGATTTCTGTAGCGTCGTTGGTGTTATTGTTCTGGTTTTGGTTAACTATGGGTGTTATTTGCTTGGTTACTTGCGCGTAACTTCGACTATCAGAGGTGTTGGTATTATTGTGGTTGATGTTCATTACGTGCTGTGCGTTTGTTGGTGTCTCAGCTTCTGCACTGTCTTGTTGTGTGCGATAGTAATTGTATTTCCTGCTTCGAAGCGGCGGAAACAGTTTGCGTTGAAGTACTTTTCTGGCTGGGCAGCCTTTGTAGCTGGCTGGGTGGTTTCCGCTGCAGTAGCACTTTACCTCGTTTATTTTTCCTGTGTATGGGCAGTACGTTGTCAAGTGCTTCTCTGCGCATTTGACACACACCAGGTTTCTGTTACAGTAGTTTTTTGTGTGTCCATATTGTTGACACCGCATGCATTGTGGTATGTCCTTTTTGTGTCTGGGTGGTTCGACTGTAATTATTGTGTTTAGGATTTATCTTATATCGTATATTTCCTTGTTATTTTTGTTCGGTTCTAGTTCTATTCGGAATAGCGGTAGTGATTGTCTGGTGTCAAATCTTGTTATGTTGTTTATTACCCTTACCTGGTGTCCGATTTTGGCTAGTTCCTCACATATGTTGCTTGTGTTTGTTTTTGGGTGTAGTCCTCTGATAACTGCTTTATAGCTTTTGTCAGTTTTGAGTTGGTAGGTATGGTACCCGGCGTTTTTTTCTTTTAGCACTTTTACCGCTTTTCTGTAGGTTTCTGGGGCGTTGGTTAGCACTTTTACTTGGTCCAGTTTTAATTGTTTTATTGAGTGGTTTTCTTTGCCTGCCGTATTGTTTAGCAGTTCGAGGAGGGGGTCTATTACTTGCGCATCGATGTATATTGGTGGTGGTTTGGCGTTGTGTTTTGGTTTTTCAGTTGTTTCTGGTTCCTTCTCTTGTGGTAGTATGCTGAATGGGTTTTGTAGTGGGATTTCTTGGAGCCACTGCTTACTTTCTGTTTCTGCAGCCCTCCTAGTATTTGCGTTTGTTGTAATTTTTCTTCCTTTGCTGGGAGTTACGACCTTCCAGCTTCCGTCTTGTTGTGTCATTTCGTTGTTGTTGGCGTTTGTATCGTCGCTCATTCGAGTGATTTCCATTTCGGTTTCTGTAGATCCTTGGATTTCCATATTTTTGTGTACGGCATATGTTTCGCCGTTGCTTGATATCCTGAGCGGTGGCACTCGTTGCATTTTTTGTTTTCCCTGTTTTTCGCACTTTCGGGAACACTTTCTCTCCACGTCGTGTTTCGAGGGAGAGACCTCTCAGGGCACCCTGCACGTCTGCACTCTTCGGCAGTCAAAAGGGAACTGATGCACAGGCTTGTCAACGAAATAATACACACAATAGAAAACAAACAATATTGTACAGCCCTATTCATGGACATAGAGAAAGCATTCGACAAAATAAACCACGAAAGCCTAATACAAACAATCAAGAAACAATTCCCGGATAAAATATACCAAATAATAAAATCATACATAAGCAACAGAACCTTCACAGTAAAAATCAAGGACACACACTCCGAAGTCAAAGACATCAAAGCAGGGGTTCCGCAAGGAAGCAGCCTAGGACCATATTATACACACTATACACGGCCGACATTCCAACAACTACCAATAGCAAAATACTGACATTCGCGGACGACACAGCCGTGCTAGTCAGGCACACTAACCCTGTAACAGCAGCCACAATACTACAAGAGCACATCACAAAAATAGAAAAGTGGCTACAGGACAAACAAATCAAAGCTAACCCTAACAAATGCAACCACATCACATTCACATTGAGAAAACAGATAACACCAAACATCTTCCTGAACGGCACGCAAATAACACAAACAAGGCAAGTCAAATACCTTGGACTTCGCATAGATACACACTTCACATGGAAACAGCATATCAAATCAATAATAGGCAAAATACAGACAGCATGGAGACAAATGCACTGGCTAACAAGTCAAAAATCCAAATTAAGCACAGAAAACAAATTAAAAATATACAAAACAATCATAAAACCAATCTGTACGTACGGAATTACACTATGGGGAACAGCAGCAATGAGTCATATCAGCAATGTAGAGGCAATTCAAGCTAAAATTCTTAGAACGATAGTAAACGCCCCATGGTTCGTCAGAAACGAGGACTTTCGGAAAAGCCTGGGAATACCAACGGTCAAAGAAGAGATTACCAGACTAGCAACAAGATACAGAGTAAGAATAGAAACACACTCGAACCAGCTGCCAGCTGAAACGTGCAGCACAACAAACATCGCAAGAAGACTAAAAAGGAAACACCCAATAGACCTCATAAAAGATATAACATAGAAAAAAAAAACGAAGCTGGCACTCCGCCGGGGGTAACCGCCCACATGCTATATTATTTTTTATTTATATTTTTTTCTTCACCAACAAGATATAACACTTTACCAAATGTCCGCAAGGACAAATTATAAAATAACCAAAATAAAATTAAAAAAAAAAAAAAAAAAAAGCCTGTACATTTGTACTATGGTGGAGTGTTTATTTCTGAATCCAAATTGATGGTCTGGTATTAGTTTTTCCTTCTCTATTATTGGTTTTAGTCGGGCGTATATTACTTTTTCTAGTATTTTGGAGAGCACGGGGAGTAGTGATATTGGTCTGTAGGATGTTGCTTCATGTAGGTCTTTGCCCGGTTTGGGTAACATTATGATTTGTGCTTGTTTCCATAATGTAGGATAATATTGTATTCTTAGTATTGCATTGAATATTATTGTGATTAGCCGTATCGCTTTTGGAGGGAGGTTTTTCAATATTTTGCCATTGATTAGATCGATTCCTGGTGCTTTGTTGTTTTTTGTTTTTTCTATTATGTTTCTAATTCCTTGTGCTGTTGTTTTAGGAATGGTGTATTGCTTGTCGATTGCAGTGCTAGTGGATATCGCGTCGTCGTCCGTATGGCTATTGTGGTTGCTGTTATTGATGTTGTGTGGTGTAAATGTGTTGCATAGGTGGATGGAAAATTCTTCGGCTTGCTCTTCGTTGCTTCTTGCCCATGTGTTGTCTGCTTTTCTGATTGCTGGGGCTGGTTTTATCGCCTTATTTATTTTTTTTTTGTGGCTTTCCATAGTGAGTAGTTGTAGTTCTCGTGTGCAGATAATGACTCTATGAACTTTGTGAATTCGTTGTTGTTGTGCTCTTTTATTTCGCTTTTTATTTCCTTTGCGAGTTTGTTTAGGTGTTCTTTGTTTTCTTTTGTTCTATGTTTTCGCCATTTTGCTTCCGCTTTTCTTTTATCTCTAATTTTTTCGAGGATGTCTGATGGGATTTGTTTTGTTTGTCTAGTGGTAGTTGCTGGTTTTGTGGTTGCCCGTGCTGCCTCTTGTATAGTTTTTGTAAGTGTTGTTACAGCTTTTTTTATGTGTTCGGGCGTTTTCAATGGGATGTTGCAGTTGATTTTGCTCTCGATTATTTCTTTGGAGGTTTGCCAATTGGTGGATTTGTTGCATAGTGTCTCTGGGTTGTTGTAGAGTATTGGCTTGCTTCTGTATGTTATTATTATGGGTGTATGGTCGGAGCTAAGCTCGAGGCTGGATGCTATATTTATTTTATTTCCATTTAATCCCTTTGTGACTGCAAAGTCGAGTAGGTCAGGGATTTTGCTCAGGTCTGTCGGCCAGTATGTCGGTCTTCCTGTGGATAATATATTGAGATTGTTTTTCCTGATGTGTTTTTCCAGGGTTCTGCCTCGAGGTGTAGTGATTCTTGATCCCCATGTTTTGTGCTTTGAGTTGTAGTCTCCTGCTGCGATAAACTTGTCGCCTAGTTGTTGAAAGTATTCTTCCCACATTTGTGCTGTAATTTTGTGTCGCGGTGGTGCATATACTGCTGACAGCTGTAGACGGTTGCTGCTAGTTTGTACGGTAACGGTAGTTGCTTGTATGTGTTCTTTACTAACTTGGCTGTGTAGGTGGTGTTTAATGTCGTTTCTTATTATCACTGCGGTTCCTCCGTGTGCTTTTCCTGAGGGGTGCTTGGTATCGTATATGGTATAGTGCGGTATTTTTGTGTAGCTTTTTGTTGTGATATGTAGTACTATGTAAGCCGGTCCAGATCCTCTCGCTAGCAACGTTACCCTGAGACTGAAACAACTACCGAAACCAACGTCGGACGTGTACCGCTTATGGTCTTTCCTCGACGCATTCTTTTGTCTATGCGCTTTCGATGACCTTAGGCGCTTGAGAAACCGAAGACCAGATGTAGAGTTTTCTCAGAAGTGACGATCACTTCAACAGATTGCTTTAGTAGTTCTTTGATTTCTGTAGCGTCGTTGGTGTTATTGTTCTGGTTTTGGTTAACTATGGGTGTTATTTGCTTGGTTACTTGCGCGTAACTTCGACTATCAGAGGTGTTGGTATTATTGTGGTTGATGTTCATTACGTGCTGTGCGTTTGTTGGTGTCTCAGCTTCTGCACTGTCTTGTTGTGTGCGATAGTAATTGTATTTCCTGCTTCGAAGCGGCGGAAACAGTTTGCGTTGAAGTACTTTTCTGGCTGGGCAGCCTTTGTAGCTGGCTGGGTGGTTTCCGCTGCAGTAGCACTTTACCTCGTTTATTTTTCCTGTGTATGGGCAGTACGTTGTCAAGTGCTTCTCTGCGCATTTGACACACACCAGGTTTCTGTTACAGTAGTTTTTTGTGTGTCCATATTGTTGACACCGCATGCATTGTGGTATGTCCTTTTTGTGTCTGGGTGGTTCGACTGTAATTATTGTGTTTAGGATTTATCTTATATCGTATATTTCCTTGTTATTTTTGTTCGGTTCTAGTTCTATTCGGAATAGCGGTAGTGATTGTCTGGTGTCAAATCTTGTTATGTTGTTTATTACCCTTACCTGGTGTCCGATTTTGGCTAGTTCCTCACATATGTTGCTTGTGTTTGTTTTTGGGTGTAGTCCTCTGATAACTGCTTTATAGCTTTTGTCAGTTTTGAGTTGGTAGGTATGGTACCCGGCGTTTTTTTCTTTTAGCACTTTTACCGCTTTTCTGTAGGTTTCTGGGGCGTTGGTTAGCACTTTTACTTGGTCCAGTTTTAATTGTTTTATTGAGTGGTTTTCTTTGCCTGCCGTATTGTTTAGCAGTTCGAGGAGGGGGTCTATTACTTGCGCATCGATGTATATTGGTGGTGGTTTGGCGTTGTGTTTTGGTTTTTCAGTTGTTTCTGGTTCCTTCTCTTGTGGTAGTATGCTGAATGGGTTTTGTAGTGGGATTTCTTGGAGCCACTGCTTACTTTCTGTTTCTGCAGCCCTCCTAGTATTTGCGTTTGTTGTAATTTTTCTTCCTTTGCTGGGAGTTACGACCTTCCAGCTTCCGTCTTGTTGTGTCATTTCGTTGTTGTTGGCGTTTGTATCGTCGCTCATTCGAGTGATTTCCATTTCGGTTTCTGTAGATCCTTGGATTTCCATATTTTTGTGTACGGCATATGTTTCGCCGTTGCTTGATATCCTGAGCGGTGGCACTCGTTGCATTTTTTGTTTTCCCTGTTTTTCGCACTTTCGGGAACACTTTCTCTCCACGTCGTGTTTCGAGGGAGAGACCTCTCAGGGCACCCTGCACGTCTGCACTCTTCGGCAGTCAAAAGGGAACTGATGCACAGGCTTGTCAACGAAATAATACACACAATAGAAAACAAACAATATTGTACAGCCCTATTCATGGACATAGAGAAAGCATTCGACAAAATAAACCACGAAAGCCTAATACAAACAATCAAGAAACAATTCCCGGATAAAATATACCAAATAATAAAATCATACATAAGCAACAGAACCTTCACAGTAAAAATCAAGGACACACACTCCGAAGTCAAAGACATCAAAGCAGGGGTTCCGCAAGGAAGCAGCCTAGGACCATATTATACACACTATACACGGCCGACATTCCAACAACTACCAATAGCAAAATACTGACATTCGCGGACGACACAGCCGTGCTAGTCAGGCACACTAACCCTGTAACAGCAGCCACAATACTACAAGAGCACATCACAAAAATAGAAAAGTGGCTACAGGACAAACAAATCAAAGCTAACCCTAACAAATGCAACCACATCACATTCACATTGAGAAAACAGATAACACCAAACATCTTCCTGAACGGCACGCAAATAACACAAACAAGGCAAGTCAAATACCTTGGACTTCGCATAGATACACACTTCACATGGAAACAGCATATCAAATCAATAATAGGCAAAATACAGACAGCATGGAGACAAATGCACTGGCTAACAAGTCAAAAATCCAAATTAAGCACAGAAAACAAATTAAAAATATACAAAACAATCATAAAACCAATCTGTACGTACGGAATTACACTATGGGGAACAGCAGCAATGAGTCATATCAGCAATGTAGAGGCAATTCAAGCTAAAATTCTTAGAACGATAGTAAACGCCCCATGGTTCGTCAGAAACGAGGACATAAGGAAAAGCCTGGGAATACCAACGGTCAAGGGGGAGATTACCAGATTTGCAAGAAGGTACAGAGAAAGTATAGAAACACACCCGAATCTGCTGGCAGCGGAAACAAACAACACAACAAAGATGCTGGAAGACTAAAAAGGAAACACCCAATAGACCTCATAAAAGATATAACTTAGAAGACACGAAGCTGGCACCCCGCTGGGGGTAGCCACCCACATGCTATATTTATGTTTATTTTATTTTTTTATTACCAATGAGATATAACACTTTACCAAATGTCCTTCAGGACAAATTGTAAAAATCTTTACTAACGAAAACTAACAAAAACTAACAAAAATTAACAAAAACTAACAAAAACTAACAAAAACTAACAAAAAAAACTTTACTAACTTACTTTACTAACTAAACTTTACTAACGAAAAGGAAGAAATAAATATATGTCGGGTTTGCGTTAAGGGCGTTTAATGAGTCTTCACCAGTGTTGTACATGGTTGACGCACAGATGTTTATTACACAAATATGGCTGATACGAGATTGACAAGCGGACGCCGTAACTGGACGCTAATGACAATGGCCCTAGGTTCGATATAGCGAATCCACGGTCCACGGGATAACGAATATACTTTGCTTCAAAGTCTAAGTCGGACTCGACTTACTACTCGTGATACAAGGATTGACTCTTTGTTAAGATGGAGATTATTCTGATAGTACTAGCACACTAGGCGTTTAGCTAATGAGATTGCCAGAAAAGGAATGACTTTCCGTCACGACGACGCTGCAGAGGAAAACTATGATGGGGTGTGCCTAAGGGCACGAGATCATCGGATTCGTCAAAGAAAGCCTCCACTCGGAGAGTGAGGGAAATAGACGTTGCTGTTAATTGTTTAATTTCTATGTTGGCGGTTAGAAAAGGATGCTAGCCGCCCTTGAGAGAGAGTTCCTGGCAGGAAGCGTCGCACGTGAGGAAATCTGATCTCCCATATCTTTCCGCAATAGGTGACAGATTTACGGGCGGATAGAATAAAGACTGCTTGTCAATCTGAAGGACTTTAGTTAACTAAATCCTACGATTTGTAGCGGTTCCTGAGGCTATCTGAACATATACGGTGAATGAAGCATCGACATCTGGCAATCATCTTGCCCAAAGAATGGGGTCTGTGTGTGGCGAGCCGCGGGGCCGTTGGAATGTTCTATTATAAAGTGTCGGTACGGCCAATTCTTTAAAGGAAAGCTATGTACAGTAGCGGACAAAAGTTTAAGACGATGATTTGTAAACCGGATTACAAACATCTTATACGCATATTGTTCTTCTATTCGGTTTGTCTCTTTGGAATAACGTAGCTGTATGTTTGACCTTCGTAACCTCAGACAGTCAGTTGTTAAATACAAACAATGTAGGAGTTACAACAGTTAGTTACCGCCTAGCACTTGGAAACAGTGGACATTAGTTTAAGACGATCTGTGTAAAACGTGAGTACGAGTACAGTTTTTGAACATTTTGATTCTGGAATGTCAAAATCATTGTTTAGTGTACCTTTTATTGCTTAAAATTCATTTAGGTAGGAACAGACTATGGGTAAATCAAAGAATTTACTTGAAAACGAAAGGGAACAAATCGTAAGGCTGCGAAAGCAAAGTAAAACCTTCACCGAAATAGCAAATATAGTGAACAGGTCAGAAACAGCTTGTAAACAAGCTTGGTATAAATTTTTAAAGACAGGCATGTATTGCGATCAACCGAAAAACGGAAGACCACGGAAAACAACACCGAAAATGGATCGCCGGATTCATCGATTGAGCGAAAAGGATCGTTTTCGTAGTGCAAATAATATTGCTGCGGAGATAAACTATGAAAACGATACACAAATTAGTGCTAGAACTGTTAGGAGAAGATTAGAAGACTTTAACTTAAGAGGACGAAAACCCCAAAAGAAACCACTGCTGAGTTCTAGGAATCGAAAAAGACGACTTGCATTTGCTAAAGCTCATAAGCATTGGACAAGTGAAGATTGGCAAAAGGTATTGTTTTCTGACGAATCGAAATTCAATCGCGTCTGTTCTGACGGGATACGGTACGTTAGACGTCGAATTGGCGAAAGTTTGAAAACACAGTGCGTTTTAAAAACTCTTAAACATGGTGGTGGCAACGTTATGGTGTGGGCGTGTTTTTCTCGAAGCGGCCCTGGTCCGATATGTCGTATCAATGGAATTATGGACCGTTTTCAATACAAGGACATACTCAAGAACACAATGTTACCTTTTGCACGCAACAATATGAGTGATGATTTTATTTTTCAAAATGATAATGATCCGAAGCACACGGCTCGGGTTGTGAAACAGTTTTTTCAAGAAGAAAATATCACCGTGCTGCCGTGGCCGTCGCAATCACCAGACATTAACCCAATCGAGAATTTGTGAAGCATCATAAAAAAGACAGTACAAGGTTATAAACCGAAAAATTTAAATGAACTTTACTCTACGATTGAAACAGCCTGGAATAATATTACGGTAGATTAATATAAAAAATTAATAGATTCTATGCCAAGAAGATGTACCGAAGGGATAAGAAATAACGGATATTGAACAAAATATTGAATTTAAACAAAAATTGTGTATATTTTTTAACCAAAAATTAATATTTTTTGTATAGTCTTAAACTTTTGACCGACGAAATATTATACAGATTTCGTTCCTTTTTTATAACTTAGCTATTGAGCAAAATATCAAAATGAAATTTTTTTTCTAAGTGTACAAACAAATGTACAATTAGTTAATACCAAAAGTAGAACACCGTATTTATATTTTTTATGGAAAGTAAATCAATTATTTATTTCTTCCATTTCGTCTTAAACTTTTGTCCGCTACTGTAACTTCATATCTCTGTTAGGTGGATCGTTCATCCCGTGACCGCGGCTACGCTCGGCGACCGGCTTTCGCCTCGAGCATAAGCTCATTGTCTCAATTTTCGAACGACTGAGTTGGGTTATTTCGTAAATGCTACAGTATTGAGGCTTTTCCAAATAATTCCAAGGGGGGGGGGGGGGCGGTGTCCTTTTATCTCCGACACATATATACTTATATACTATTACGTTATAACGTAAAACATTATGAAGAATTACCTCATAACGTATAACGTTATATATTTTTACCTCATGACGTAATATACTATGACATAATAACGTTTAACGTTATATAATATTACGTTACAACGTATATCGTTAAATACTATTACATACTAACGAATAACGTTATATACTATTACTTTATAACGTATGACGTTATATACTATTACGTAATAATGTATAACGTTATATACTATTACTTTACAAAGTATAACGTTATATACTAATACGTAATAACGTATAAAGTTATATACTATTACGTAATAACGTATAGAGTTATATAGCATTACCGTATGACGTATAACGTTATATACTATTACGTTATAAAGCAGAACGTTATGTAGTATTACCTTATAACGTATAACGTTATATTCTATTATGTAATAACGTATAAGGTTATATACAGTTATGTAATAATGTATAACGCTATACACTATTACGCACTAACTTATAACGTTATATACTATTACGTTATAACGTATAACGTAATATACTATGACGTAATAACGTGTAACGTTATATACTATTACGTTACAACGTATAACGTTATGTACTATTACGTCCTAACGTCTAACGTTATGTAATATTAAGTACTAACGTATAACGTTATATACTATTACGTAATTACGTATAGAGTTATATAGCATTACCGTATGACGTATAACGTTATATACTATTACTTTATAACGTATAACGTTATATAATATTACGCACTAACGTATAACGTTAAGTACCATTACACAATAATGTATAACGATATATACTATAACGTACTAACGTATAAAGTTATACACTATTATGTAATAATGTATAATGTTAATTACTATTACGTTATGACGTATAACGTTACTTACTATTACGTAATAACATATAACGTTATATAGTATTACCTTATGACGTATAACGTTATGTAGAACTTCCTTATAACGTATAACGTTACTTACTATTACGTAATAACATATAACGTTATATAGTATTACCTTATGACGTATAACGTTATATAGAATTTCCTTATAACGAATAACGTTATACACTATAACGTTCTGACATACAACGTTATATACCATTACGTAATACTGTATAACGTTATATACCATTACGTTATGACGTAAAACGTTATGTAGTATTACCTTATAACGTATAACGTTGTATACTATTACGTTATGACGTACAACGTTATATAATATTACGTACTAACGTATAACGTTGTATACTATTACGTTATAACGAGTAACTTTATATACTATTACGTATTAACGTATAACGTTGTATACTACTACGTTATAACGTAAAACGTTATGTAGTATTACCTTATAACGAATAACGTTGTATACTATTACGTAATGACGTACAACGTTATATGCTATTACGTACTAACGTATAACGTTGTATACTATTACGTTATAACGTAAAACGTTATGTAGTATTACGTACTAACGTATAAAGTTATATACGATTACGTAATAATGTATAACGTTAGTTACTATTAGTTAATAACTTATAACGTTATATACCGTTACGTACTAACGTATAACGTTATATACCATTACGTAATAATGTATCACGTTATTTACTATTAGTTAATAACGTATAACGTTATATACCATTACGTACTAACGTATAACGTTATATACCATTACGTAATAATTTATAACATTATATACTATTACGTACTAACGTATAACGTTGTATACTATTACGTAATAACGTATAAAGGTATAAAGTATTACCGTATAACGTATAACGTTATATACTATTACGTAATAATGTATAACGTTATTTACTATTAGTTAATAACGTATAACGTTATATACCATTCCGTACTAACGTATAACGTTATATACCATTACGTAATAATGTATAACATTAAATACTATTTCGTACTAACTTATAACGTTGTATATGTCACGTACGAAATACCGCAGACAAAATCCGACTAAACAAAGCGATAAGATAACGAAATTCCAAGCGCCTTAGCATAAGTAAGCAACGGATAATATCCGGTCACTCTATACGTTCTCAGAAATATATGACCGAAGCCTTTTCCCACTCTCACTCTATACGTTCTCAGAAATATATGACCGAAGCCTTTTCCCACTCCCACGAACAAAAGAATTTAAATACTCACCCTAAAATCATCCAAGTCAGTCTTGAATAATCACGCCTAGAGCTCGGAAGTGTATCGCAAATAAATAAAAGTTCCTTTTTTTAATTACTTCTCCTTTTTCTTTATTATTTTACGTGACATTTTGGCGATCCTGCCAGGATCCATTCGCTTCAGTGAAAACGAAATTACGATTTCGGCGTACGCGCATCATTGAAGATTGAAGGATCAGCGGACCACTGCGAATCTTTGCTACTACAACGCCCTGCAGCAACTTTCAACGTTCCACTACGGTGAAACTAGACGAGAGGACTACGGTCAGCGCAGAGCAAGCCTACGAATAAGATTCGGAATCTGGAACCAACCAGAGAGGAAAACATCCCAGAGACTCCTCAACGGCCATAGCTACTACGGTAAGCCGAAAATCTGGATTCATTTGTACACTACCGTACGAGAAAATCAAGTTTCTCAAGCGTTTCGAGCGTTTCGAGCTCAAATAGCAACAATAGTTCGGACTCAGTAAACTTAAATAGAATCATGTCCGCGCCGAGAAAAGATAAAATCGAAACCGTTAATACTGCCTCTGCAACCGAAGTTATGGACAATTCAACCCGTGCCACACTCGAGCGATTCGAACTTCTTGTGCGACGAATAGAAGAGGCGCAACGAATAGCCGATACCGAAAACAAAAAACGTGCAGCGGAGATAGAACTATTAGGAAAACATATCACTAAATTAAGTTTAGGACGTGACGGTACTACCGAGTTAGGCTCCCTTGTTACGATGGATGAGTCTAATACCAGCAATATTCAGAGAAAGCAACCACCTGTAAAACCTAACGAAGCGGACGATACGGACAGTGAAGAAGAATCAGTAAGATGTAACAACCCCATGTACGATGCAAAAACCTGCTTAGACTTTATCCCCATACTCAACGGACAAGATGATATAGGAGTAGAAGGGTTCATTAAACGGGTAAGGGAAGCTCGAGCCGAATGTAGAGAAAAACGCACATTACTACGACTAATTTTGACGCAAAGAATCATCGGAGAAGCGGAACGTAGTATCCGTCACTCTGAAATCGAGAACTACGAGGACCTATTTGAAAGCCTCAGAAAATTTGTATCTGTAAGCATTACTTCCAATGGAGCTCGTGATAAGTTGCAACGTACGCGACAAACCGAATCGGTACACAATTATGTGAAGAGGTTTCGACACAACCTCAACGAACTGATATACGCGCTCCAACATGAAATTCGCGATCCAGTACGCCGAGCAGTCGCCATAGATCTTGAAACCGAACGAGCGACCAAAATTTTCGTGCTGAATTTAAAACCCGAAATAGAGATACGCACATCAGCTACAAGGCCAAAGAATCTCCAAGAAGCGCAAGATGCAGCTTTCGAGGCGGAGTTAGTCATAGGGGAGATCGAACGCAACAAAAGATTAGGAAGAACAATATATCAACCAATTGGGAGAGCTAAGGCCCGATTCCAAGGAATACCTAAACCAATGCCAAGAAACTTCCAGCAAGCTGAGCGAACGCCACTTACCCAAAGAACTCAACTGAAGTGCTTCAAATGCAGCCAAATCGGACATGTCTCCAATCAGTGTAAAAATTTTCAAACACCCAGCCAACACCCGAGACCACCAGCAGTCTACAATCTCGAAACACACAACACAGAAACGGAAACTTACGACAAAACAACGGAAGACCAAGGAAAATTCCAAGAGTCAACACCACGACAGGCAAGCTTCTCACAATACGGTTTAACACAAGGACTGGACACGAGACACACCTCATCGACACAGGAGCAGGAATCAACCTATTGAAAAGGGACAAGGTAGACTGTCAAACCTTCAAGACCGACGAACCTCGAATGTTCTCCATGGGACAAGACAGATATACCACTAACGAATTTATTATATCTAAATTGTTTGGCAAGGAACATAAATTTTATATAGTACCGGATGACTTTCCCCTAATAGAAGATGGAATAATAGGTCTACCTTGTTTAGAGAAGTATCAATATGAAATCTCCAACGATAGATTAAAACTTGACAATAATATTTTGTACTTTCAGAAACCGGAAACGATACAACCAGGCGAAAAAAGAGTTCGAACCATCTACCTCGAAGGCAAACCAACGCGAGTATGTTTCTTCAATTCTGGTGAGACAAACCATGAAATTTCTAACGACATTGATAACAGTAAAGAATTAGATCAAATTGCTAGATTTAAAACCGTAGTGAGAACAAATCATATTGAACGCGAACTCCGCGAACCCATAGAGAAAATATTAATACATTACGTCGACGTATTCAATTTAGAAACAGACCTTTTACCATGTACTAATCTGACAAAACATACAATCACATTAAAACAAGACAAAATCATAAACACCAAATCATACAGACCACCAGAGTGCCACAAACGAGAAATCGAGGAACAAGTAACAGACATGCTAAATAAAAACATTATAGAAGAATCAGACTCTCCTTTCAATTCACCAGTATGGGTTGTTCCCAAGAAGTTAGACGCGTCAGGAAAACAGAAATGGAGAATAGTTATTGACTTTAGAAAACTAAACGAACTGACTGACCAAGACGCCTACCCATTACCCGACATAGAAGACATATTAAGCCAACTAGGTGACGCGAAGTTTTTCTCAGCACTCGATCTATCATCCGGTTTTCATCAAATCCCTATGGACGAAGACTCAAAGAAATACACCGCTTTCTCAACACCACAAGGACATTTCCAATTTAACAGAATGCCTTTTGGACTCAAAAACGCACCAGCCACATTCCAAAGAATGATGGATACAGCGCTTCGCGGATTAATTAATAAACATTGCTTTGCATATTTAGACGACATTATTATATTTGGAAGCACTATTCAAAAACATAATGAGAACTTAGCCATAGTATTACAAAGACTAAGAGAATTAGGACTAAAAATCCAACCAGATAAATGTGAATTTCTAAAACCAGAACTCGAATATTTAGGACACATAGTAACGTCAGAAGGAGTAAAACCCAACCCGAAGAAAATAGAAGCAGTCGAGAACTTTAAAATTCCTAGAAACCTTACCGAAGTCAAATCATTCTTAGGACTCGTGGGATACTACCGGAAATTTATACGTAACTTCTCTAAAATAGCCAAACCCCTGACGGACCTAAACAAAAAAGACACCAACTTCCATTGGACGGACAAACAACAAAACAGTTTCGATACACTCAAACGAAAACTTTGTCAAGCACCTGTTCTGTCATACCCAGATTTCTCTAAAACATTCGTATTAACGACAGACGCTAGTAACGAAGGACTAGGAGCCGTACTA
This sequence comes from Bombus pascuorum, assembly GCF_905332965.1. Lineage (NCBI taxonomy): Eukaryota > Metazoa > Arthropoda > Insecta > Hymenoptera > Apidae > Bombus > Bombus pascuorum. The sequence continues at coordinate 20,649,029 of NC_083489.1, read as the reverse complement.
TCACAAGACGGACACCCGTGCTGCTACATCTCTCGAACACTAAACCCTCCAGAGAAAAATTATACGACTACAGAAAAAGAATTATTAGCTATCGTATGGGCATTAAAACGACTACGACAATACTTGTTAGGAAGAAAATTTGTTATTAGAACAGACCATCAAGCCTTGAAATGGTTGAATAATTGCAAAGACCCGTCATCTAGATTAATGCGATGGAGACTAAAACTAGAGGAGTACGAATACACGATCGAATACGTTAAAGGCAAAGAAAACCCAGTCGCAGATAGCTTATCTAGAATTCACGCGATTCAAAAGGTAGAAATCCCTGAGGGAACAGTAACATTAGATTTCTTACAACATTTTAATACATGGAAAAAGAAGTCAGAAATCCCAAAGCGATTAGAAATAAAACCTAACGACCAATCCTTCTATCAATTAACTAAAACAGAATTAGGAGAGTTCGACGAGGCAATATGGTTACGGAAAATCGACAACATATTACGAAATAACAAGAAAGTAGGTATAGGAGACAATACGTTTACAGAATTAGAAAAAAACCAGATCAAACTCATACTTATATATTTCAATGATACCCGATACCCTGTCATTTTCGCGTGGGACCTAATCCAAGAATTAACCGAGGAAGAGATAGAGAAAATAATTCACGAAAATCATAACGGTACGATAGGACATTTAGGGGTACAAAAGACCTACCAAAGAATAAAGGAGCGATATAAAATTCCATATTTATTGAATAAAGTCGAAGAGTTTATAAAGAAATGTGAAGCTTGTCAAAAGGAGAAATTAACGCGTATTAGACCGAAAGAAGAACCAATAATATCTGACACACCATTACAACCTAACGACAAAATTGCTATGGACATCATAGGACCTATGACCAAAACTAAGAAAGGAAACCAATTTATACTCTCAATACATGACGAACTGACAAAATACTTGATCCTAGTACCACTAAAAACACAACGGACAGAATCCATAATAAATGCACTCTTAGAACACTACATTTACATATTTTCTGCACCCAAGACAATTCTAACAGACCAGGGACAAAACTTCATTAGTGAACTTATGTTAAAATTCGAAGAGGCATTTAAGATTAAACACATTAAAACCACTAGCTTTCACCCTCAGTCAAACGGATCTCTAGAAAGAACACACGCCGTAGTAAAAGATTTAATCCGTACAAGTCTGCATGATAACAATGATAAAGAATGGGATGAGATATTAAACTTCATATGTTTGGGTTATAATACAGCCGTACACGAAGGTACCGGATTTTCACCTTTTAAACTAACGTTCGGTAGAGACGCAAACCTACCATCGGCAATCGCGAAAACTTCGAATTTAACTTACAATGATATGTTCTCACTCTGGCAAAAGCAGTTAAATAAATATTTAGATATCGCGAGAAAAACATTAATAAACAGTAAGAAACGATACCTTCGAGACCAAAAGAGAAAGATAGTTCGAATTCAAACGGTATTTAAAGAAGGAGATTTTGTATTAATCCATAATGATCACAAAAGGGACAAATTGGACACTGAATGGTTAGGACCATACAGAATCCACTCTGTCAAAACCCCTTATTACGAAATCTTAATTGATAACATTATAAAGAAAATACACGGTAATCGTTTAAAACCTTACTTTCCAGGTCGACGCTCCTCTTTATCAGAATAATGTCCGCGCAAATAAGTATTACACCACTAGAACTTAAAGGATTCGTGTTTAAATAATGTCTGACACAGAAGTTTCTACTGTTTCAAATTTCTCTTCTGATCGAAAAAGAGAGAATTAAAAGTTACGCTATTCGTGCTTTCTATGTTGATATTCTTTGTAAATTTATTTTATGACAAATTTTGAGGTTGAGTATCTAATATTAACGCACGTGTACTAACTCCAATTCATTTGCAGCATCGCAAAACTATCGTATATAAAATTGAAGGTTTATAGAAGAGGAAATGAAACATTGGAAATTCACATTACCCGTAATTATAATAGTATTCCGTAAACATAATACAGCGGCATTTTATGAGACGGAAACATAGGTTTTCTACGTTGCTGACAGGATGATAATATGGTACTGATTTTTTAATAGAACCTTGCGTTACTTGGCTTTCGATTATACATTTTGTGTTTGTTTCTATAAACTCTTAACAAAATATTTATTTTATAAACTAATAAGGATGTACGTGAAAAATTTCATTTTTATTTGATGAAAATCTCAAATGCGAAATGTGATGCCAGGACTAACATGCATATGTATTCAAGATAAGAAACAGAAGAAAATAATTCCCTATGATTCAATCTGTTGAAGTGAATTTCTAGAATTTAATGTTACTCTGTAATAAAATTGAGATACTAGAAGGAAAGGATATTTGTATAGCGATACTGCCAATATTATTATAGGATTAGACATTAGCACGCCACGAAAGCCTTCGATAGTCAATCAAAGTACGAGAAACTTCGACGATGCACATAGATTGTAGTATAACTATAGGGTTTCATTATAGGGGATGCTTCGGAGTAGGCACAGTTTGATATGTAATGCTTTTTCAAGCACGTTAAAAAAAAAAATAATTGGTAAACTGTGGATATTTATGCAATTTTATGACTAACCTAACACCAATCTAACTAGAAATTAAGATTTATAATAGACGTTGTACTTGAAATATCGTTTTATACTTCTGTATATTATATGCATTCTGCAGATATTTGGATCCTAAATTTATCAAAAATGCATAAGCACCCACGGTCGAATAATTGGTATGTAAAAATGAGATTGGCGATCTTTTTCTTTTTTTTTATCATTCATGTAAAACACACGAATCTAATTGTACACGGCCTAAACAAGATAGGAGTATTCAAATGCGTCAAGAAATGTATACCAAATAATCCATGTATTAATTTATTTTGTTGTCGAAATGAAACCGTGATCAATAGCCACGATGCTACATCCCCACCAAGCGCCCCGGTCGCCACATCCAACGTCTATACCCCAACCGACTCATACCACTTCGAAGAAAGAGAGGGATCAGCTGTGATTTTCGAGCCACGCCGAGTCCAATTCCACAAGAGTCTCCTGAGGAAAACTTGAGGGACCAAGTTCAATCTAAGAAGGGGGGAATGTCACGTACGAAATACCGCAGACAAAATCCGACTAAACAAAGCGATAAGATAACGAAATTCCAAGCGCCTTAGCATAAGTAAGCAACGGATAATATCCGGTCACTCTATACGTTCTCAGAAATATATGACCGAAGCCTTTTCCCACTCTCACTCTATACGTTCTCAGAAATATATGACCGAAGCCTTTTCCCACTCCCACGAACAAAAGAATTTAAATACTCACCCTAAAATCATCCAAGTCAGTCTTGAATAATCACGCCTAGAGCTCGGAAGTGTATCGCAAATAAATAAAAGTTCCTTTTTTTAATTACTTCTCCTTTTTCTTTATTATTTTACGTGACATATACTATTACGTTATAACGCAAAACCTTATGTAGTATTACCTTATAACGAATAACGTTGTATACTATTTCGTTATGACGTACAACGTAATATACTATTACGTACTAACGTATAACGTTATATACCATTACGTAATTATGTATAGCGTTATATAGTATTAGGTAATAGCGTATAACGTTATATGCTATTACGTTATGACGTACAACGTTTTATACTATTACGTACTAACGTATAACGTTGTATACTATTACGTTATAACGTAAAACGTTATGTAGTATAACGTACTAACGTATAAAGTTATATACTATTTCGTAATTATGTATGACGTTATTTACTATTAGTTAATAACTTATAACTATATATACTATTACGTACTAACGTGTAACGTTGTATACTACTACGTTGTAACGTAAAACGTTATGTAGCAATACGTAATAACGTATAAAGTTATTTACTATCACGTACTAACGTATAACGTTATATACTATTAGTTAATAACGTATAAAGTTAAATACTCTTACGTACTAACGAATAAAGTTATATACTATTACGTAATAATGTATAACGCTATATACTTTTAGTTAATAACGTATAACGTTATATACCATTACGTACTAACGTATAACGTTATATAATATTACGTACTAACGTATACCGTTGTATACTATTACGTTATAACGTGTAACTTTATATACTATTACGTACTAACGTATAACGTTGTATACTACTACGTTATAACGTAAAACGTTATTTACTATTACGTTATGACGTATAACGTTATATACTATTACCTTATGACGTATAACGTCACATACTATTACGTAATAATGTATAACGCTATATACTTTTAGTGAATAACGTATAACGTTATATACCATTACGTACTAACGTATAACGTTATATACCATTACGTACTAACGTATAACGTTATATACCATTACGTAATAATGTATAACGTTATATACTATTTCGTACTAACGTATAGCGTTGTATACTATTACGTTAGAACGTAAAACGTTATGTAGTATTAATTTAAAACTTATAACGTTATATAGTATTACTTTATGACGTACAACGTTATATACTATTACGTACTAACGTATAAAGTTATACACTATTATGTAATAATGTATATCGTTATTTACTGTTACGTTATGAACGTATAACGTTACTTACTCTTACGTAATAACATATAACGTTATATAGTATTACCTTATGACGAATAACGTTGTATACTATTACGTTATGACGTACAACGATATATGCTATTACGTACTAACGTATAACGTTGTATACTATTACGTTATAACGTAAAACGTTATGTAGTATTACGTACTAACGTATAAAGTTATATACTATTACGTAATAATGTATAACGTTAGTTACTATTAGTTAATAACTTATAACGTTATATACCGTTACGTACTAACGTATAACGTTATATACCATTACGTAATAATGTATCACGTTATTTACTATTAATTAATAACGTATAACGTTATATACCATTACGTACTAACGTATAACGTTATATACCATTACGTAATAATTTATAACATTATATACTATTACGTACTAACGTATAACGTTGTATACTATTACGTAATAACGTATAACGTTATAAAGTATTACCGTATAACGTATAACGTTATATACTATTACGTAATAATGTATAACGTTATTTACTATTAGTTAATAACGTATAACGTTATATACCATTACGTACTAACGTATAACGTTATATACCATTACGTAATAATGTATAACATTAAATACTATTTCGTACTAACTTATAACGTTGTATACTATTACGTTATAACGCAAAACCTTATGTAGTATTACCTTATAACGAATAACATTGTATACTATTACGTTATGACGTACAACGTAATATACTATTACGTACTAACGTATAAAGTTATATACTATTACGTACTATGGTATAAAGTTATATACTATTACCATAAACGTATAACCTTATATACTATTACGTAATAACGTATGACGTTATATAGTATTACCTTATGACGTATAACGTGATATACTATTACGTACTATCGTATAACGTAATATAGTATTATGTAATAACGTATAACGTTATATACTAATACGTAATAACATATAACGTTATATACTATTACGTAATAACGTATAACGTTATATAGTATTACCGTATGACGTATATCGTTATATACTATTACGTACTAGCGTATAAAGTTATATACTATTACGCAATAACGTATAACGCTATATACTATTACGTAATAACGTATAACGATATATACTGTTACGTAATATTGTATAACGTTGTATAGTATTACCGTATGACGTATAACGTCATATACTATTACGTACTAACGTTTAACGTTATATACTATTACGTTATGACGTATAACGTTATATACTAATACGTACTAACGTATAACGTTATATAATATTACGTACTAACGTATAACGTTATATACTCTTACGTTGTAAGGTAAAACGTTATATACTATTACCTTTTAATGTGTTACGGCGCGCTAGACGGTCAGTGCGACGTACCTTTCGGTCTGACCGCCGACGCCTATCTCTCATCAAACTGACCTGCAGTAACCTAAGGAACCACCATAAACCGAATCTTTTCAACTTACTTTCGATTCATACAAATATTATTCGGTTTATGGATGGTCATTTGAACAGTCATTAGGTTTATTGCACTCTCTTGTTAATTACGGGGAAAGCAGATGTGTCCCGTTAAATGGCGGGTTTTTCCCAAGAACAAGGACACCCATGAGCCAAATATGCAGGAGACTTTCTCCTCGCATTATGTGTATTAATATTGGCCAAAAACCAATGGGCATCGCGGATCGTTACCCTCACTATTCTACCTAAAGGTGTGAACAACGAATCCGCGTCCTTAGTTCAGCAAGGGTACACCCACACCGAGCTTTCCTCCTAAACAAGACGAGATGGGTCAATCACTGTTCTACTGCTCCTCAAACAGTCAAGTACTACTGTCCTTCAATCAGTCAAGGCGATTGCTCTTCTACTCCTCAGACAGTCAAGTAAGCTGTTCACTGTTCTACTGTTCATCAGACAGTCAAGTCTCTGCTCTTCTACTAAGCAGACAGTCAAGTCTCTGCTCTTCTACTATGCAGACAGTCAAGTCTCTGCTCTTCTACTAAGCAGACAGTCAAGTCTCTGCTCTTCTACTAAGCAGTCAGTCAAGTCACTGCTCTTCTACTAAGCAAGTCATTCAAGTATAATTCTAGCCATCGAGGCACTAACTTCAATTCACGCCAACGAGACAGTCGATTCTTGGCGTCAACATACTTCGGACGGTTCTTGCACTTATTCGGCAAGCTAGTCTAATAGTTTCACACGATATCGGGATTCATCGCGTTAACCGGTATCCATTACAACATATTTCTACATACGTTGCAAGTGTTGTGAAAAGTGGCAAAATAAATAAAAATAAATAACTGAAGACTACAGTTATTTCAATATAACCACCCCTATTATCGTAACTGAAATCAGGGGATCGCCCTGCTCGCGGTGTCGATCCGTAGATCGTAACGGGAATTTATGACTCCCGTTGACGCGCCTAACGGAGACGCGTCTCCCCGCGACTGGACGAAAAAACATTGGTCCTTCGAGCCGGATACACGTGCCAGCAAAATGTGCTACATACAGTGCCACGTGATCCCACCGCCATTCTACGCTTGGACGTCAGAAAGCAAAACGTGAGAAGTTTCAATTTTAACTACGTCAATAATAATGCCGACCACCGCCAAAGCCAATAACGTAAGAAGAAGGCGCGATAAGCAGTTTGAAATTGCCCTCAAGCACCTAAGGGAAAGCATCGAGGATTCCGATCAACCCACCGCATCACACAGCACGTTTGTGAGTGTACTTCAATCCCAGCTTCAGTATGCGTGGCAGAGATTTCAATCCTGCCAACAAGAATTAGACGATCTAGATGACGAGGACCTCGCGCAGGAAGAGCAGGCCTGGAAGGATTACACTGAGCTGGGCTTGCGACTCCAAAACATCGCAGACAAAAGGCAACTATCAACATGTCGGATGCCATCTAATCATGAATTAGATAACGAGTCACCCACTACCGCTGAGCCGGTGACGACTAAGCTGCCAGAAATTCACATACCTACATTCGACGGTATAATGGCAAACGAAACAAGAATCACCGCCTTGCATGAGGAGTGGAACGATCTAAGCAACGACTTCAAGAGCATATGGAGAAAACTCAACAAATACGAACTGTCCGGTCAGCACAACAAGGACATCTTAATATCTTACCGAAAACTAGTTGACGACATTTGGAGACGATTCAACATTGTCTTTGACGAATTGCTTGAGATCGACGACAACGAACCTGAGGACTTACTGGATGTTTATATAGAGCTGGTAACACGATTGAACAACCTCAACGAAATTAATTCTTCCTCAACGGATGCCTCCAACACAGTGGCGAATCCAAAACCACCGGAACGCTGCAGCAACACTTCCAGCAGTGTCCAGAGACGTAAGAATGATTTCAATAATAACAGTAACAATGTTCATACTCCGCCGATGGAGAAGGTCGTATCGAATCTAGCGCCGATTCCGTCGCATGACAGGCGAAGTTCATTGCATAATAATAATAATAATACGCGCAGCTCGCCAACACGCGACTTGACAACCAAGCTCGCATCGTCACTACCTGAACGATCTGATTCAACGCTACCAATCGGTTTGAATCAGACAACTACTCACGTCCGCAGCTCATCGCCTACACGCGACTTGACGACAACCAAGTTTGCGTCATCATTATCTGAACGATCTGATTCAACGCTACCGATCGCCTTGAATCAGATAACCTCTAACGTTCATCGTTCGTCGCCTACACGCGATTTGAAGACTAACTCTCACGAGCCTCTGGATCAGAAGGAACTGAATCCCGTCCAGGGCAACTATGGTCATACTCCGCCGACGGAGAATATCTTATCAAATCCAGTGACGATTCCGTTGCATGATACACGGAACTCAACGCACGACACTCGCACCGCGTCACCGACACGCGACCCGACGACAACCACGTTCGCATCGTCAGCATCACAACACTCTGATTCAACGCCACCAGACGCATTGAATCAGACAATCCTTCACGATCGGCGGGATCGCGAGGAAGAGAGAATCTCATCAGACGACAATTCGGCTCCGCCATTGATCTCTACGAATTCGTCACAGGATGTCTCATGCCCTATCACGGTAATTCATAAAGTAGAGAACAACGTGTTAAACTCCGTCAATGACACCGAGGTCTATCCGAAGTCGAAATCAACGACAAACTCTCCGGAATCCACGACGTTCGATTTATCCAGGAACAGGTTCTCCTCGATCATCACTTCGACGGCTAACAACCTATCCTGCATCACGGCATTTGTAACACATGAAATAAATATCATGCCGGAAACTTAATCTCCAGAAAATAACCTGAAGACTCCGCCTTCGCCACGGCCGAAAGAGTCCACACGCGCGAGTGATCCGAATCGGAATAATCACCACCTTATTGCCTACATCGCTACATCGGGCAACTCTTTGTACACCACGTTCAATCTGGCGTCGACCTTGGCTCCAACGAAACCAGGACGGTCTCCAATGCCCAAACCATCAGAATACGAAGAACCTTTAAAGCAATCAAAATGGTTCATCTGGCCTACCTCTAATGAACTCACCAGTAAGGCCGCATCATCGCATTTCCTGCCTAATCACTGCCCTCAGACACTGAGATTTAGGCATACCCCGAGTTATGCGGAACCATCGGGCGCTCTACCTCACAATACTACGATGCCAAACGGACAACTCCAGAAGGATACAGAACTGATTAATCATCAACGCAATAAAGCAGGGTGGCTACAGATGTCTGCAACTGTTCATTCTAACTCACTGTATCCAATCAGGTGGAAGGAGTTGAACCAAACAGACGGTAAGTCGTCACTGATGTTGTCTTTTATAGATCGTGGGGCCACGCCGGCACAACCATCAAATATCATCAAGAAGACGCGCTACGAGTGGGACAGCGGGGGGAGCCCTGCCACCCAGTCATTTGTAGATCGCCTTCCAGCTTCTCCAAATCAGCTACATGTCAATCGCATTTGCCGCGATGAAAACGGTGAAATGTATGACGACACCTCCTGGGCCGAGGTGTTCCACGATAATTCAGGGGCCGAGCTATATCACGACGCTTCATGGATCGTGAACTTCAACGGCAAAGATCCTGGCAATACCGAGGATTACAACGATCCCAAATCCAAGGCTGGCCACGCACCTTCAACGCAACGGTCCTTCGGCCGTACAACCGAATTCGCCCTGATGACGACGCCATCATCGAACCAGCCAACATTTCTACGGCAGCAAGCTTTTTGGATCCAAGTGCCACTTAGTTTATACTACTATCGAGTCAATCAGATCCAACAAAACTCAAAACGCCAACACACCCGCCAATACCAAGGCAAGTCACAGTCACAACGTCCAACGCCGCGACGCCCAACGCCGCGACATCCAACGCTCGTTATCTACCAATGATCATCACTGTGAGAACGCGATTCGGGCGGCTCATCGGGGGGAGCCCAGCCTCCCAATCAACTACAAAATCCCGCGTCGTGTCAGACGAATCAACATACGCAACAAATGGAGCAAGGGGAGTCACGACATTCGAGAAGGGACCATCGTCCTCCTCAGAGACGATAACGCTCCCCCAATGCAATGGCCACTGGGCAGAATCATCAAGGTCCATCCCGGCGCAGACGGCATCATCCGGACGGCTACCGTTCGAACAGCAACGAATTCCATAGATCGGAGTATCAAGCGGATGGTACCACTAACGAGCAGATCGACGCCAGATGCCTCCGACACAATCAAAAGCAACTCAGGATAATGAGAGATCCATCTTGCAAAATAAAACACATCTTTTTGATCGGTACTCTCTCAACGGGGGGAGTATGTTACGGCGCGCTAGACGGTCATTGCGACGTACCTTTCGGTCTGACCGCCGACGCCTATCTCTCATCAAACTGACCTGCAGTAACCTAAGGAACCACCATAAACCGAATCTTTTCAACTTACTTTCGATTCATACAAATATTATTCGGTTTATGGATGGTCATTTGAACAGTCATTAGGTTTATTGCACTCTCTTGTTAATTACGGGGAAAGCAGATGTGTCCCGTTAAATGGCGGGTTTTTCCCAAGAACAAGGACACCCATGAGCCAAATATGCAGGAGACTTTCTCCTCGCATTATGTGTATTAATATTGGCCAAAAACCAATGGGCATCGCGGATCGTTACCCTCACTATTCTACCTAAAGGTGTGAACAACGAAGGGTACACCCACAACGAGCTTTCCTCCTAAACAAGACGAGATGGGTCAATCACTGTTCTACTGCTCCTCAAACAGTCAAGTACTACTGTCCTTCAATCAGTCAAGGCGATTGCTCTTCTACTCCTCAGACAGACAAGTAAGCTGTTCACTGTTCTACTGTTCATCAGACAGTCAAGTCTCTGCTCTTCTACTAAGCAGACAGTCAAGTCTCTGCTCTTCTACTAAGCAGACAGTCAAGTCTCTGCTCTTCTACTAAGCAGACAGTCAAGTCTCTGCTCTTCTACTAAGCAGTCAGTCAAGTCACTGCTCTTCTACTAAGCAAGTCATTCAAGTATAATTCTAGCCATCGAGGCACTAACTTCAATTCACGCCAACGAGACAGTCGATTCTTGGCGTCAACATACTTCGGACGGTTCTTGCACTTATTCGGCAAGCTAGTCTAATAGTTTCACACGATATCGGGATTCATCGCGTTAACCGGTTTCCATTACAACATATTTCTACATACGTTCCAAGTGTTGTGAAAAGTGGCAAAATAAATAAAAATAAATAACTGAAGACTACAGTTATTTCAATATAACCACCCCTATTGTCGTAACTGAAATCAGGGGATCGCCCTGCTCGCGGTGTCCATCCGTAGATCGTAACGGGAATTTACGACTCCCGTTGACGCGCCTAACGGAGACGCGTCTCCCCGCGACTGGACGAACAAACATAATGTAAAACGTTATGTAGTAATACGTACTAACGTATAAAGTTATTTACTATTACGTGATAATGTATAACGTTAGATACTATTAGTTAATAACGTATAACGTTATATACTATTACGTTATGACGTATAACGTTATATACTATTACGTTATGACGTATAACGTTACATACTATTAGGTAATAATGTATAACGTTATATACAATTACGTGCTAACGTATAACGTTATATACCATTACGTTGTAAGGTAAAACGTTATGTAGTAATACGTACTAACCTATAACGTTATGTACCATTACGTAATAATGTATAACGTTAGATACTATTAGGTAATAACTTATAGCGTTATATACTATTACGTTATGACATATAACGTTGTATACTAATACGTACTGACGTATAACTTTATATACTATTACGTACTAACGTACAACGTTATATACTATTACGTACTAACGTATAAAGTTATATACTATTACGTACTTACGTGTAAAGTTATATACTATTACGTACTAACGTATAACGTTATGTACCATTACGTAATAATGTATAACGTTATATATTATTAGCTAATAACTTATAGCGTTATATACTATTACGTTATAACGTAAAGCGTTACATACTATTACGTACTTACGTATAAAGTTATATACTATTACGTAATAATGTATAACGTTATACATTATTGCGTAATGGTACTTAACGTTATACGTTATTACCTAATACTATATAACGTTATACATTATTGCGTAATGGTACTTAACGTTATACGTTAGTACGTCCTAGTATATAAAGTTATACGTTAGTACGTAATACTACATAACGTTTTACGTTATAACGTAATAGTATATAACGCTATAAGTTATTGCCTAATAGTATATAACGTTATACATTATTACGTAATGGTACATAACGTTATACGTTAGTACGTAATAGTATATAACGTTATACGTTATTAACTCATAGTATATAACGTTATACGTTATTAACTCATATTCTATAACGTTATACTTTATTACGTAATGTTATGTAACTTTATACGTTAGTACGTATTACTACATAACGTTTTACGTTATTACGTAATAGTATATAACGCTATAAGTTGTTAGCTAATAGTATATAACGTTATACGTTATTACGTATTGGTACATAAAGTTATACGTTTTTACATAATACTATATAACGTTATACGTTAGTACGTAATAGTATATCACGTTATACGTCATAAGGTAATACTATATAATGTTATACGTTATTACCTGATACTATTTAGAGTTATACGTTAGAACGTAATAGTATATAACTTTATACGTTAGTACGTAATAGTATATAACTTTATACGTTAGTACGTAATACTACATAACGTTTGACATTACAACGTAATAGTATATAACGTTTTACGTTGCAACGTGATAGTATATAACGTTATACGTAAGTACGTTATAGTATATAACGTTAAACATTATTACGTGATAGTGTGTAACGTTATACGTCATAACGTAATGGTATACAACGTTATACGTTATTAACTAATAGTATATAACGTTATACGTTATTAACTAATAGTGTATAACGTTATACGTTATTAACTAATAGTATATAACGTTATACGTTATTAACTAATAGTATATAACGTTATACGTTATTAACTAATAGTATATAACGTTATACTTTATTACGCAATGTTATATAACTTTATACTTTAGTACGTATTACTACATAACGTTTTACGTTATAACGTAATAGTATATAACGTTATACGTTATTACCTAATACTATATAACGTTATGCATTATTGCGTAATGGTACTCAACGTTATACGTTAGTACGTAATAGTATAGAAAGTTATACGTTAGTACGTATTAGTATATACCGTTATACGTCATAACGTAATAGTATATAACGTTATAAGTTATTACCTAATAGCATGGAACGTCATACATTATTACGTAATTCTGTATATCTTTATACGCTAGTACGTAATAGTATATTACGTTATACGTTATGAACTAATAGTATCTAACGTTATACACTATTACGTAATAGTATATACCTTTATACGTTAGTACGTATTACAACATAGAGTTTTACATTATAACGTAATAGTTTATAACGTTTTATGTTACAACGTAATAGTATATAACGTTATACGTTAGTACGTAATAGTATATAACTTTATACATCATTACGTAATAGTATGTAACGTTATACGTTATAACGTAATAGTATACAACGTTATAAGTTGTAAGGTTATATTACATAGCTTTATACGTTATTACCTAATAGTATATAACGTTATACATTATTACGTAATAGTATATAACTTTATACGTTAGTACGTATCACTACATAACGTTATACATTATTACGTAATGGTATATAACGTTATACGTTAGGACGTCATGGTATATAACGTTATACGTCATTAACTAATAGTATATAACGTTAAACATTATTACTTAATAGTATGTAACGTTATACGTTAGCACGTAATAGTATATAAAGTTATATGTTACTACGTAATAGTATATAAAGTTATACGTTAGTACGTAATATTACATAGCGTTTTACGTTATAACGTAATAGTGTATAACGCTATAAGTTATTAGCTAATATTATACAACGTTATACATTATTACGTAATGGTACATAACGTTATACGTTAGTACGTAATAGTATATAACGTTATACGTTATTGCCTAACAGTATACAACGTTATACATTATTACGTAATAGTATATAACGTTATACGTTAGCACGTAATAGTATATAATGTTATATGTTAGTACGTAATAGTGTATAACGTTATACATTATTACGTAATATTATATAACTTTATACGTTAGTACGTATTACTACATAACGTTTTACGTTATTTCGTAATACTATATAACGTTATATGTTATTACGTAATAATAGGTAACGTTATACGTCATAACGTAATACAATAATACGTTATAACTTATATGGTAATACTACATAACGTTTTAGGTTATAACGTAATAGTATATAACGCTATAAGTTATTAGCTAATAGTATATAACGTTATACATTATTACGTAATTGTACATAACGTTATCCGTTAGTACGTAATAGTATATAACGTTATACGTTATTATTTAAAAGTATACAACGTTATACATTATTACGTAATAGTATATAACGTTATACGTTATTACGTAATAGTATATAACTTTATACGTTAGTACGTAATAGTAAATAACTTTATACGTTATAAGGTAATACTACATAACGTTATACGTCATAAGGTAATACTATATAACGTTATATGTTATTACGTAATATTAAGTAACGTTATACGTCATAAGGTAATACTATATAACGTTATAAGTTATATGGTAATACTACATAACGTTTTACGTTATAACGTAATAGTATATAACGCTATAAGTTATTAGCTAACAGTATATAACGTTATACATTATTACTTGATGGTACATAACGTTATACGTTAGTACGTAATAGTATATAACGTTATATATTATTATCTAAAAGTATACAACGTTATACATTACTACGTAAACAGTATATAACTTTATACGTCACACGGAAATACTATATAACGTTATACGTTTGTACGAAATAGTATATAGCGTTATACGTTATAAGGTAATACTACATAACGTTATACGTCATAAGGTAATACTATATAACGTTATATGTTATTACGTAATAGTAAGTACCGTTATACGTCATAACGTAATACTATATAACGTTATAAGTTATACGGTAATACTACATAACGTTTTACGTTATAACGTAATACTATATAACGTTATATGTTATTACGTAATAGTAAGTAACATTATACGTCATAACGTAATACTATATAACGTTATAACTTATATGGTAATACTACATAACGTTTTACGTTATAACGTAATAGTATATAACGCTATAAGTTATTAGCTAATAATATATAACGTTATACATTATTACGTAATGGTACATAACGTTATACGTTAGTACGTAATAGTATATAACGTTATACACTATTACGTAATAGTATATACCTTTATAGGTTAGTACGTATTACAACATAAAGTTTTACATTATAACGTAATAGTTTATAACGTTTTATGTTACAACGTAATAGTATATAACGTTATACGTCAGTACGTAATAGTATATGACGTTATACGTCATACGGTAATACTATATAACGTTATACGTTAGTTCGTAATAGTATATAACGTTATACATTATTACGTAATTGTACATAACGTTATCCGTTAG
This sequence comes from Bombus pascuorum, assembly GCF_905332965.1. NCBI lineage: Eukaryota > Metazoa > Arthropoda > Insecta > Hymenoptera > Apidae > Bombus > Bombus pascuorum. Next base: position 20,633,204 of record NC_083489.1, on the reverse strand, counting down.
TACGTAATAGTATATAACGTTATACGTTATTATTTAAAAGTATACAACGTTATACATTATTACGTAATAGTATATAACGTCATACTTTATTACGTAATGTTATATAACTTTATACGTTAGTACGTATTACTACATAAAGTTTTACGTTATAACGTAATAGTATATAACGTTTTACGTTATAACGTAATAGTAAACGACGCTATAAGTTATTAACTAATAGTATATAACGTTATACTTTATTACGTACTGGTATATAAGGTTATTCATTAGTACGTAATAGTATATAACGTTATACGTCATAAGGTAATACTATATAACATTATATGCTAATACGTAATAGTAAGTAACGTTATACGTTAGTATGTCCTAGTATATAAAGTTATACGTTAGTACGTAATACTACATGACGTTATACGTCATAACGTAATAGTATATACGGCTATAAGTTATTACCTATTAGTATATAACGTTATACATTATTACGTACTGGTATATAAGGTTATTCATTAGTACGTAATAGTATATAACTTTATACGTCATAACGTAATAGTATACAACGTTATAAGTTGTAAGGTAATACTACATATCTTTATACGTTATTACCTAATAGTATATAAAGTTATACATTATTATGTAATAGTATATAATGTTATAAATTAGAACGTAATAGTACATAACGTTATACGTTATTACGTAATAGTATATAACGTTATATGTTATACGTATTAGTATATAACGTTATACGTTTTTACATAATACTATATAACGTTATACGTTAGTACGTAATAGTATATCACGTTATACGTCATAAGGTAATACTATATAATGTTATACGTTATTACCTTATACTATTTAGAGTTATACGTTAGAACGTAATAGTATATAACTTTATACGTTAGTACGTAATAGTATATAACTTTATACGTTAGTACGTAATAGTATATAACGTTATACGTTAGTCCGCAATAGTATATAAAGTTATACGTCAGTACGTATTAGTATATAACGTTATACGTCATAAGGTAATACTATATAATGTTATACGTTATTACCTGATACTATTTAGAGTTATACGTTAGAACGTAATAGTATATAACTTTATACGTTAGTACGTAATAGTATATAACTTTATACGTTAGTACGTAATGCTACATAACGTTTGACATTACAACGTAATAGTATATAACGTTTTACGTTGCAACGTGATAGTATATAACGTTATACGTTAGTACGTTATAGTATATAACGTTAAACATTATTACGTGATAGTGTGTAACGTTATACGTCATAACGTAATAGTATATAACGTTATAAGTTATTACCTAATAGCATAGAACGTCATACATTATTACGTAATTCTATATAACTTTATACGTTTGTACGTAATAGTATATTACGTTATACGTTATGAACTAATAGTATCTAACGTTATACACTATTACGTAATAGTATATAACTTTATACGTTAGTACGTAACACTACATAACGTTATACATTATTACGTAATGGTATATAACGTTATACGTTAGGACGTCATGGTATATAACGTTATACGGCATTAACTAATAGTATATAACGTTAAACATTATTACTTAATAGTATGTAACGTTATAAGTCATAAGATAATACTATATAACGTTATATGTTTGTACCTAATAATATATAGCGTTATACGTTATAGGGTAATACTACATAACGTTATACTTCGTAAGGTAATACTATATAACGTTATATGTTATTACGTAATAGTAAGTAACGTTATACGTCATAACGTAATACTATATAACGTTATAAGTTATATGGTACTACTACATAACGTTTTACGGTATAACGTAATACTATATAACGTTATATGTTATTACGTAATAGTAAGTAACGTTAAACGTCATAACGTAATACTATATAACGTTATAACTTATATGGTGATACTACATAACGTTTTACGTTATAACGTAATATTATATAACGCTATAAGTTATTAGCTAATAATATATAACGTTATACATTATTACGTAATGGTACATAACGTTATACGTCAGTACGTAATAGTATATGACGTTATACGTCATACGGTAATACTATATAACGTTATACGTTAGTACGTAATAGTATATAACGTTATACATTATTACGCAATAGTATAGAATGTTATAAGTTAGTAGGTATTAGTACATAACTTTATACGTTAGTACATATTACTATATAACGTTATACGTAATTAACTAATAGTATAACACGTTATACTTTATTGCGTTATATTATATAACTTTCTACGTTATTACGTATTACTACATCACGTTTTACGTTATAACGTAATAGTATATAACGTTATACATTATTACGTAATAGTATATAACTTTATACGTTAGTACGTCATACTGCATAACGTTATACATTATTACGTAATGGTATATAACGTTATACGTTAGGACGTAATAGCATGTAAAGGTATACGTTAGAACGTATTAGTATATAACGTTATACGTCATAACGTGATAGTATCGAGCGCTATATTACATTACCTAATATTATATAACGTTATACATTATTGCGTAATGGTATATAACGTTATACGTTGGTACGTAATAGTATATACGTTTATACATTATTAACTAATAGTATATAGCGGTATGCATTATTACGTAGTAGTACATAACTTTATACGTTAGTACGTAATACTACATAACGTTATACGTTATTAACTAATAGTATCTAACGTTGTACATTATATCGTAATAGTATATATCTTTATACCTTAGTACGTATTACTACATAACGTTTTACGTTATAACGTAATAGTATATAACGTTATACGTAGTTGAGTAATAGTATATAATGTTATACGTTATACGTTATAAGATAATACTACATAACGTTTTACGTCATATGGTAATACTATATAATGTTATGCGTTATGACGTGACAGTATATAACGTTATACGTTATTACGAAATAGTATACAACGTTATACGTTATGACGTAAGAGTATAAAACGTTATACGTTATTACGTAATAGTATATAATGTTATAAGTTGTTACGTAATAGTATATAACGTTATACGTTATTACGTAATAGTATACAACGTTATACGTTATTACGTAATAGTATAGAACGTTATACGTTATTACGTAATAGTATACAACGTTATACGTTATTACGTAATAATATAGAAATTTATACGTTATTACGTAATAGTATACAACGTTACACGTTATTACGTAATAGTATAGAAATTTATACGTTATTACGTAATAGTATACAACGTTATACGTTATTACGTAATTGTATAGAACGTTATACGATATTACGTAATAGTATATAACGTTATACGTTATTACGTAATAGTATATAACGTTATGCGTTGTTAAGTAATAGTATATAATGTTATACGTTATACGTTATAAGGTAATGCTACATAACGATTTACGTCATAAGGTAATACTATATAACTTTGTGCGTTATGACGTGACAGTATATAACGTTATACGTTATTACGTAATAGTATACAACGTTATACGTTATTACCTAATAGTATATAACGTCATACGTCGTAACGTAATTGTATATAACCTTACACGATATAACGTAATAGTACACAACATTATACGTTATAAGGTAATATTATATAACGCTATACGCCATAAGGTAATACTCTATAGCGTTATACGTTATTACGTAATAGTATACAGCGTTATACGTTATTTCGTAATAGTATTCAACGTTATTGGTTATTACGTTATAGTATATAACGTTATACGTTATTGCGTAATGGTATATAACGTTATACGTTATAACGTAATAGTATATAACGTTATACGTTGTTACGTTATAGTATAATGTGTTATACGTTATACGTTTTAAGGTAATACTACATAACGTTTTAAGTCATAAGGTATAATTATATAACGTTATGCGTTATTACGTAAGAGTATATAACGTTATACGTTATTACGTAACAGTATATAACGTTATACGTTATTACGTAGTGGCATATAACGTTATACGTTATGACGTATTAGTATATAACGTTATACGTTATTACGTTATAGCATATAACGTTATAAGTCAGTACGTAATAGTATATAACGTTATACGTCATAACGTAATAGTATATAACGTTATACGTTGTTACGTTATAGTATAATGTGTTATACGTTATACGTTGTAAGGTAATACTACATAACGATTTACGTCGTAAGGCAATATTATATAACGTTATGCGTTATTACGTAATTATATATAACGTTATACGTTAGGACGTCATAGTATACGACGTAATACGTTAGTACGTAATAGTATATAACGTTATACGTTATTACGTAATAGTATATAACGTTATAAGTCAGTACGTAATAGTATATAACGTTATACGTCATAACGTAATAGTATATAACGTTATACGTTGTTACGTTATAGTATAATGTGTTATACGTTATACGTTGTAAGGTAATACTACATAACGATTTACGTCGTAAGGTAATATTATATAACGTTATGCGTTATTACGTAATTATATATAACGTTATACGTTAGAACGTCATAGTATACGACGTAATACGTTAGTACGTAATAGTATATAACGTTATACGTTATTACGTAATAGTATATAACGTTATAAGTTGTTACGTAATAGTATATAACGCAATACGTTATTACGTAATAGTATATATGGTTATACGTTATTAAGTAATAGAATATAACATTATACGTTATTACCTAATATTATATATCGTCATACGTCGTAACGTAATTGCATATAACCTTACACGATATAACGTAATAGTACATAACTTTATATGTTATAAGGTAATATTACATAACGCTATACGTCATAAGGTAATACTATATAGCGTTCTACGTTATTACGTAATAGTATACAACGTTATACGTAATTACGTAATAGTATGCAACGTTATACGTTATCTCGTAATAGTATACAACGTTATACGTTATTACGTAATAGTATAGAAAGTTATACGTTAGTACGTAATAGTATATAACGATATACGTTATTTCGTAATAGTATACAACGTTATACGTTATTACGTAATAGTATAGAACGTTATACGATATTACGTAATAGTATATAACGTTATACGTTATTACGTAATAGTATATAACGTTATACGTAGTTAAGTAATAGTATATAATGTTATAGGTTATACGTTATAAGGTTATACTATATAACGTATTACGTCATAAGGTAATACTATATAACGTTATGCGTTATGACGTAATAGTATATAACGCTATACGTTATTACGTAATAGTATATAACATTATAAGTTGTTACGTAATAGTATATAACGCTATACGTTATTACGTAATAGTATAAAAGGTTATACGTTATTAAGAAATAGAATATAAAGTTAAACGTTATTACCTAATAGTATATAACGTCCTACGTCGTAACGTGATTGTATATAACCTTGCACGATATAACGTAATAGTACATAACTTTATACGTTATAAGGTAATATTACATAACGCTATACGCCATAAGGTAATACTATATAGCGTTATACGTTATTACGTAATAGTATACAACGTTATACGTTATTACGTAATAGTATATAATGTGATAAGTTGTTACGTAATAGTATATAACGTTATACGTTATTACGTAATAGTATACAACGTTATACGTTATTACGTAATAGTATAGAACGTTATACGTTATTACGTAATAGTATACAACGTTATACGTTATTACGTAATAATATAGAAATTTATACGTTATTACGTAATAGTATACAAAGTTACACGTTATTACGTAATAGTATAGAAATTTATACGTTATTACGTAATAGTATACAACGTTATACGTTATTACGTAATCGTATAGAACGTTATACGATATTACGTAATAGTATATAACGTTATACGTTATTACGTAATAGTATATAACGTTATGCGTTGTTAAGTAATAGTATATAATGTTATACGTTATACGTTATAAGGTAATGCTACATAACGATTTACGTCATAAGGTAATACTATATAACTTTGTGCGTTATGACGTGACAGTATATAACGTTATACGTTATTACGTAATAGTATACAACGTTATACGTTATTACCTAATAGTATATAACGTCATACGTCGTAACGTAATTGTATATAACCTTACACGATATAACGTAATAGTACACAACATTATACGTTATAAGGTAATATTATATAACGCTATACGCCATAAGGTAATACTCTATAGCGTTATACGTTATTACGTAATAGTATACAGCGTTATACGTTATTTCGTAATAGTATTCAACGTTATTGGTTATTACGTTATAGTATATAACGTTATACGTTATTGCGTAATGGTATATAACGTTATACGTTATAACGTAATAGTATATAACGTTATACGTTGTTACGTTATAGTATAATGTGTTATACGTTATACGTTGTAAGGTAATACTACATAACGATTTACGTCGTAAGGTAATATTATATAACGTTATGCGTTATTACGTAATTATATATAACGTTATACGTTAGGACGTCATAGTATACGACGTAATACGTTAGTACGTAATAGTATATAACGTTATACGTTATTACGTAATAGTATATAACGTTATAAGTCAGTACGTAATAGTATATAACGTTATAAGTTGTTACGTAATAGTATATAACGCAATACGTTATTACGTAATAGTATATAAGGTTATACGTTATTAAGTAATAGAATATAACATTATACGTTATTACCTAATATTATATATCGTCATACGTCGTAACGTAATTGCATATAACCTTACACGATATAACGTAATAGTACATAACTTTATAAGTTATAAGGTAATATTACATAACGCTATACGTCATAAGGTAATACTATATAGCGTTCTACGTTATTACGTAATAGTATACAACGTTATACGTAATTACGTAATAGTATGCAACGTTATACGTTATCTCGTAATAGTATACAACGTTATACGTTATTACGTAATAGTATAGAAAGTTATACGATATTACGTAATAGTATATAACGATATACTTTATTTCGTAATAGTATACAACGTTATACGTTATTACGTAATAGTATAGAACGTTATACGATATTACGTAATAGTATATAACGTTATACGTTATTACGTAATAGTATATAACGTTATACGTAGTTAAGTAATAGTATATAATGTTATAGGTTATACGTTATAAGGTTATACTATATAACGTATTACGTCATAAGGTAATACTATATAACGTTATGCGTTATGACGTAATAGTATATAACGCTATACGTTATTACGTAATAGTATATAACATTATAAGTTGTTACGTAATAGTATATAACGTTATACGTTATTACGTAATAGTATATAAGGTTATACGTTATTAAGAAATAGAATATAAAGTTAAACGTTATTACCTAATAGTATATAACGTCCTACGTCGTAACGTGATTGTATATAACCTTGCACGATATAACGTAATAGTACATAACTTTATACGTTATAAGGTAATATTACATAACGCTATACGCCATAAGGTAATACTATATAGCGTTATACGTTATTACGTAATAGTATACAACGTTATACGTTATTACGTAATAGTATACAACGTTATACGTTATTACGTAATAGTATACAACGTTATACGTTATCTCGTAATAGTATATAACGTTATACGTAGTTAAGTAGTAGTATATAATGTTATACGTTATACGTTATAAGATAATACTACATAACGTTTTACGTCATATGGTAATACTATATAACGTTATGCGTTATGACGTAACAGTATATAACGTTATACGTAATAACGTAATTGTATACAACGTTATACGTTATGACGTAATAGTATATAACGTTATACGTTATTACGTAATGGTATATAACGTTATACGTTATTACGTAATAGTATAGAAAGTTATACGATATTACGTAATAGTATATAACGATATACTTTATTTCGTAATAGTATACAACGTTATACGTTATTACGTAATAGTATAGAACGTTATACGATATTACGTAATAGTATATAACGTTATACGTTTTTACGTTATAGCATATAACGTTATAAGTTAGTACATAATATTATATAACGTTATACGTTATTACGTAATAGTATATAATGTTATAAGTTGTTACGTAATAGTATATAACGTTATACGTTATTTCGTAATAGTATATAAGGTTATACGTTATTAAGTAACAGAATATAACGTCATACGTTATTACCTAATAGTATATAACTTACTACGTCGTAACATAATTTGTATATAACCATACACGATATAACGTAATAGTACATACCTTCATACGTTATAAGGTAATACTACATAACGTTTTACGTTAGAAGGTAGTAGTATATAACGATATACGTTACTTCGTAATAGTATACAACGTTATACGTTATGACGTCACAGTATAAAACGTTATAGCATATAAAGTTATAAGTTAGTACGTAATAGTATATAACGTTATACGTTATTACGTTATAGCATATAACGTTATAAGTCAGTACGTAATAGTATATAACGTTATACGTCATAACGTAATAGTATATAACGTTATACGTTGTTACGTTATAGTATAATGTGTTATACGTTATACGTTGTAAGGTAATACTACATAACGATTTATGTCGTAAGGTAATATTATATAACGTTATGCGTTATTACGTAATTATATATAACGTTATGCGTTAGGACGTCATAGTATACGACGTAATACGTTAGTACGTAATAGTATATAACGTTATACGTTATTACGTAATAGTATATAACGTTATAAGTTGTTACGTAATAGTATATAGCGCAATACGTTATTACGTAATAGTATATAAGGTTATACGTTATTAAGTAATAGAATATAAAGTTATACGTTATTACCTAATAGTATATAACGTCCTACGTCGTAACGTAATTGTATATAACCTTACACGATATAACGTAATAGTACATAACTTTATACGTTATCAGGTAATATTACATAACGCTATACGTCATGAGGTAGTACTACATAGCGTTATACGTTATTACGTAATGGTATACAACGTTATGCGTTATTACGTAATAGTATTCGACGTTATAAGTTATTACGTAATAGTATATAACGTTATACGTTATTACGTAATAGTATATAACGTTATACGTTATAACGTAATAGTATATAACGTTATACGTTATTACGTAATAGTATATAACGGTATACGTTGTTACGTAATAGTATACAATGTTATACGTTATACGTTATAAGGTATTACTACATAACGTTTTACGTAATAAGGTAACACTATATAACGTTATGCGTTATGACGTAATAGTATATAACGTTATACGTTATTACGTAATAGTATACAACGTTATAAGTTAGTACATAATAGTATATAACGTTATAGGTTACTACGTAATAGTATATATCGTTATAAGTTGTTACGTAATAGTATATAACGTTATACGTTATTTCGTAATAGTATATATCGTTATACGTTGTAAGGTAATACTACATAGCATTTTACGTTATAACGTAATAGTAACTAACGTATTACGTCAGAACGTAATAGTATATAACGTTATACGTTATTACGTTATAGTACATAACGTTATACGTTAGTACGTAATAGTAAATAACGCAATACGTCGGAACGAAATAGTATATAACGTTATACGTTATTACGGAATAGTACATAACGTTATACGTTAGTACGTAATAGTAAATAACGCAATACGTCGGAACGAAATAGTATATAACGTTATACGTTATTACGGAATAGTACATAACGTTATACGTTATAAGGTAATACTACATAACGTTTTACGTCATAAGGTAATATTATATAACGTTATGCGGTATAACGTATTAGTATATAACGTTATAAGTTATTACGTAATATTATATAACGTTATTCGTTATGAGGTAATAGTAGATAACGTTATATGGTATTACGTTATACTATACAACTTTAGACGTTCTTACGTAATAGTATACAACGTTATACGTTATTACGTTATAGTTTATAACGTCATACGTCGTAACGTAATTGTATATAACGTTATGCGATATTACGTACTAGTATATAACGGTATACGTTAGTACGTAATAGTAAATAACGCAATACGTTGGAACGAAACAGTATATAACGTTATACGTTATTACGGAATAGTACATAACGTTATACGTTATAAGGTAATATAACATAACGTTTTACGTTATAACGTAATAGTATATAAGGTTATACGTTAGTACGTAGTAGTATATATCGTGATACGTTATTACCTAATAGTATACAACGTTATACGTTATTACGTAACAGTATATAACGTTATACGTCATAAAGTAATAGTATATAAGGTTATACAATATTAAGTAATAGAATATAACATTATACGATTGTACGTACTAGTATATAACGTTATACGTTAGTTCGTAATAGTAAATAACGTAATACGTCAGATCGTAATAGTATATAACGTTATACGATAGTACGCACTAGTATATAACGTTAGAAGTTAGTGCGTAATAGTATATTACGTTTTACGTCATAAGGTAATATTATATAACGTTATGCGTTATTACGTAATAGTAAATAACGTTATACTTTATTACGTAATATAGTATATAACGTTATACGTTGTTACGTAATAGTATATAACGTTATACGTTAATACATATTAGTATAAAAAGTTATACGTCATAAGGTAATACTACATGACGCTATTCGTCATAAGGTAATACTATATAACGATATACGTTATTACGTAATAGTATATAACGTTATACGTTATTACGTTATAGTATATAACGTTATAAATTAGTACGTAATAGTATATAACGTTATCCGTTATTACGTAATATTATATAATGTTATAAGTTGTTACGTAATATTATATAAAGTTATACGTTATTACCTAATAGTATATAACGTCCTACATCCTAACGTAATTGTTTATAACCTTACACGATATAACGTAATAGTACATACCTTTATGCGGTATAAGGTAAAACTACATAACGTTATACGTTATGACGTAATAGTATATAACGTTGTACGTTATTACGTTATAGTATACAACGTTATACGTTGTTACGTAATCGTATATAATGTTATACGTTATGCGTTATAAGGTAATACTACATAACGTTTTACGTCATAAGGTAATACTATATAACGTAATACGTTATCACGTTATAGCATATAACGTTATACGTTTGTACGGAATAGTATATAACGTTATACGCTATTACGTTGTAGTATATAACGTTATACGTTATAAGGTAATACTACATGACGCTATTCGTCACAAGGTAATACTATAAAAGGATATACGTTATTACCTAATAGAATACAACGTTATACGTTATTACGTAATAGTATATAACGTTATACGTTATTACGTAATAGTTTATAACGTCATACGTTGTAGCGTAATTGTATATAACGTTATGCGGTATTACGTACTAGTATATAACGTTATACGTTAGTACGTAATAGTAAATAACGCAATACGTTGAAACGAAATAGTATATAACGTTATACGTTATTGCGGAATAGTACATAACGTTATACGTTATAAGGTAATACTACATAACGTTTTACGTCAGAAGGTAATACTAAATAACGTTATGCATTATGACGTGACAGTATATAACGTTATACGTTATTACGTAATAGTATACAACGTTATACGTTATGACGTAATAGTATATATCGCTATACGTTTTTACGTTATAGCATATAACGTTATAAGTTGTTAGGTAATAGTATATAACGTTATACGTTATCACGTAAGAGTATATAAGGTTATACGTTATTAAGTACTAGAATATAAAGTTATACGTTATTACCTAATACTATATAACGTCCTACGTCGTAACGTAATTGTATATAACCTTACACGATATAACGTATTAGTATATACCTTTATACGTTATAAGGTAATACTACATAACGTTTTACGTTAGAACGTAATAGTATATAACGATATACGTTATTTCGTAATAGTATACAACGTTATACGTTAGTACGTAATAGTATATAACATTATACGTTATTACGTAATAGTATAGAACGTTATACGATATCACGTAATAGTATATAACGTTATACGTTATTACGTAATAGTATATAACGTTATACCTTGTTACGTTATAGCATATAATGTTATAATTTAGTACGTAATAGTATATAACGTTATACGTCATTACGTAATAGTATACAACATTATACGTTGTTACGTAATAGTATAGAACGTTATACGATATTACGTAATAGTATATAACGTTATAAGTTATTACGTGATAGTATAAACGTTATACGTTATTACGTAATAGTATACTACGTTATACGTTATGACGTAATATTATATAACGTTATATGTTGTTAAGTAATAGTATATAATGTTATACGTTATAAGGTAATACTACATAACGTTTTACGTCATAAGGTAATACTATATAACATTATGCGTTATGACGTGACAGTATATAACGTTATACGTTTTTACGTTATAGCATATAACGTTATAACTTAGTACGTAATAGTATATAACGTTATACGTTATTACGTAATAGTATATAACGTTATAAGTTGTTACGTAATAGTATATAAGGTTATACGTTATTGAGTAATGGAATATAACGTTATACGTTATTAGCTAATAATATATAACGTCCTACGTCGTAATGTAATTGTATATAACCTTACACGATATAACGTAATAGTATATACCTTTATACGTTATAAGGTAATACTACATAACGTTTTACGTTAGAACGTAAAGTATATAAAGATATACGTTATTTCTTAATAGTATACAACGTTATACGTTATTACGTGATAGCATACAACGTTATACGTTATTACGTAAGATTATATAACGTTATACGTAATAACGTAATAGTATACAACGTTATACGTTATGACGTAATAGTATGTAACGTTATGCGTTATTACGTGATAGTATAGAACGCTATACGTTATTACGTAATAGTATACAACGTTATACGTTATTACGTAATAGTATGCAACCTTATACGTTATTACGTAATAGTATACAACGTTATACGTTATTACGTAATAGTATACAACCTTATACGTTATTACGTAATTGTATACAACGTTATACGTTATTACGTAATAGTATACAACCTTATACGTTATTGCGTTATAGCATATAACGTTATAAGTTAGTACGCAATAGTATATAACGTTATACGCCACAACGTAATAGTATATAACGTTATACGTTGTTACGTTATAGTATACAACCTTATACGTTATTACGTAATAGTATACAACCTTATACGTTATTACGTAATAGTATAGAACGTTATACGTTATTACGTAATGGTATACTACGTTATACGTTATGACGTAATATTATATAACGTTATAAGTTATTACGTAATATTATATAAAGTTATAAGTTAGTACGTAATAGTATATAACGTTATACGTTATTACGTAATAGTATATAACGTTATAAGTTGTTACGTAATAGTATATAACTTTATACGATAGTACGTACTAGTATATAACGTTAGACGTTAGTGCGTAATAGTATATAACGTTATACGATAGTACGTACTAGTATATAACGTTAGACGTTAGTGCGTAATAGTATATAACGTTATACGTTATAAGGTAATACTACATAACGTTTAAGTTATAACGTAATAGTATATAATGTTATACATTATGCGTTATAAGGTAACACTACATAACGTTTTACGTCATAAGGTAATACTACATAACGTTTTACGTCATAAGGTAATATTATATAACGTTATGCGTTATTACGTAATTGTATATTACGTTATACGTTAGTACGTCATAGTATACGACGTTATACGTTAGTACGTAATACTATATAACGTTATACGTTAGATCCTAATAGTATACAACGTTATACGTTATTACGTAATAGTATACAACCTTATACGTTATTACGTAATAGTATAGAACGTTATACGTTATTACGTAATAGTATACTAAGTTATACGTTATGACGTAATATTATATAACGTTATACGTTATTACGTAATAGTATAGAACAACCTTATACGTTAGTACGTCATAGTATACGACGTTATACGTTAGTACGTAATAGTATATAACGTTATACGTTAGATCGTAATAGTATACAACGTTACACGTTATTACGTAATAGTATACAACGTTATACGTTATGACGTAATAGTATATAACGCTATACGTTTTTACGTTATAGCATATGACGTTATAAGTTGTTACGTAATAGTACATAACGTTATACGTTATCACGTAATAGTATATAACGTTATACGATAGTACGTACTAGTATATAACGTTAGACGTTAGTGCGTAATAGTATATAACGTTATACGTTATAGGGTAATACTGCATAACGTTTTACGTCATAAGGTAATATTATATAACGTTATGCGTTATTACGTAATTGTATATAACGTTATACGTTAGTACGTCATAGTATACGACGTTATACGTTAGTACGTAATAATATATAACGTTATACGTTAGATCGTAATAGTATACAACGTTATACGTTATTACGTAATAGTATACAACCTTATACGTTATTACGTAATAGTATACTACGTTATACGTTATGACGTAATATTATATAACGTTATACGTTATTACGTAATAGTATAGAACAACCTTATACGTTAGTACGTCATAGTATACGACGTTATACGTTAGTACGTAATAGTATATAACGTTATACGTTAGATCGTAATAGTATACAACGTTATACGTTATTACGTAATAGTATACAACGATATACGTTATTTCGTAGTAGTATATAACTTTATACGTTATTACGTAACAGTATATGACGTCATACGTTATTAGGTTATAAGTTAGAACGTAATAGTATATAACGTTATACGTCATAAAGTAATAGTATATAAGGTTATACGTTATTAAGTAATATAATATAACATTATACGATAGTACGTACTAGTATATAACGTTATACGTTAGTACGTATTATTTTACAACCTTTAACGTTATTACGTAATGGTATAGAACGTTATACGTTATCACCTAATAGTTTATAACGTTATACGTCGTAATGTAATTGTATATAACGTTATGCGGTATTACGTATTAGTATATAACGTTATAAGTTATTACGTAATATTACATAACGTTATTCGTTATGAGGTAATAGTAGATAACGTTATATGATATTACGTAATACTATACAACGTTATACGTTATTACGTAATAGAATACAACGTTATACGTTATTACGTAATAGTATACAACGTTATACATTATTACGTAATAGTATAGAACGTTATACGTTATTACGTAATAGTATACTACGTTATCCGTTATGACGTAATATTATATAACGTTATACGTTATTACGTAATAGTACATAACGTTATACGTTAGTACGTCATAGCATTCGACGTTATACGTTAGTACGTAATAGTATATAACGTTAAACGTTATAAGGTAATACTACATAACGTTTTACGTTATAACGTAATAGTATATAAGGTTATACGTTAGTACGTAATAGTATATATCGTGATACGTTATTACCTAATAGTATATAACGTTATACGTTATTACGTGATACAATAGAACGTTATACGTTATTACCTAATAGTATACAACGTTATACGTTATTACGTAATAGTATACAACCTTATACGTTATTACGTAATAGTATACAACGTTATACGGTATTACGTAATAGTATAGAACGTTATACGTTATTACGTAATAGTATACTACGTTATACGTTATTACGTAATAGTATATAACGTTATACGTTATTACGTAATAGTATATAACGTTATAAGTTGTTACGTAATAGTATATAACGTTATACGTTAGATCGTAATAGTATACAACGTTGTACGTTATTACGTAATAGTATACCACCTTATACGTTATTACGTAATAGTATAGAACGTTATACGTTATTACGTAATAGTATACTACGTTAAACGTTATGACGTAATATTATATAACGTTATACGTTATTACGTAATAGTATACTACGTTATACGTTATTACGCAACAGTATACAACGTTATACGTTATTACGTAATAGTATATAACGTTATAAGTTGTTACGTAATAGTATATAACGTTATACGTTAGATCGTAATAGTATACAACGTTGTACGTTATTACGTAATAGTATACCACCTTATACGTTATTACGTAATAGTATAGAACGTTATACGTTATTACGTAATAGTATACTACGTTAAACGTTATGACGTAATATTATATAACGTTATACGTTATTACGTAATAGTATACTACGTTATACGTTATTACGCAACAGTATACAACGTTATACGTTATTACGTAATAGTATATAACGTTATACTTTATCACGTTATAGCAAATAACGTTATACGTTTGTACGTAATAGTATATAACGTTATACGTTATCACGTTATAGCATATAACGTTATACGTATGTAGGTAATACTATGTAACGTTATACGTTATTACGTAATAGTATATAACATTATACGTTAGTACGTCATAGCATTCGACGTTATACGTTAGTACGTAATAGTATATAACGTTAAACGTTATAAGGTAATACTACATAACGTTTTACGTTATAACGTAATAGTATATAAGGTTATACGTTAGTACGTAATAGTATATATCGTGATACGTTATTACCTAATAGTATATAAATTTATACGTCATTACGTGATAGTATAGAACGTTATACGTTATTACGTAATAGTAGACAACCTTATACGTTATTACGTAATAGTATACAACGTTATACGTTATTACGTAATAGTATAAAACGTTATACGTTATTACGTAATAGTATACCACGTTATACGTTGTGACGTAATATTATATAACGTTATACGTTATTACGTTGTAGTATATAACGTTATAAGTTGTTATGTAATAGTATACAACCTTATACGTTATTACGTAATAGTATACAACCTTATACGTTATTACGTAATAGTATAGAACGTTATACGTTATTACGTAATAGTATACTACGTTATCCGTTATGACGAAATATTATATAACGTTATACGTTATTACTTAATAGTACATTGCGTTATACGTTAGTACGTCATAGCATTCGACGTTATACGTTAGTACGTAATAGTATATAACGTTAAACGTTATAAGGTAATACTACATAACGTTTTACGTTATAACGTAATAGTATATAAGGTTATACGTTAGTACGTAATAGTATATATCGTGATACGTTATTACGTAATAGTATACAACCTTATACGTTATTGCGTAATAGTATAGAACGTTATACGTTATTACGTAATAGTATACAACGTTATACGTTATTACGTAATAGTATACAACCTTATACGTTATTACGTAATAATATACAACCTTATTCGTTATTACGTAATAGTATACAACGCTATACGTTATTACGTAATAGTATACAACCTTATACGTTATTACGTAATAGTATACAACGCTATACGTTATTACGTAATATTATACAACCTTATACGTTATTTCGTAATAGTATACTACGTTATACGTTATGATGTAATATTATATAACGTTATACGTCTTTCCGTTATAGCATGTAACGTTATAACTTAGTACGTAATAGTATACAACGTTATACGTTATTACGTGATAGTATAGAACGTTATACGTTAGTACGTAATAGTATATAACGTTAAACGTTATAAGGTAATACTACATAACGTTTTACGTTATAACGTAATAGTATATAAGGTTATACGTTAGTACGTAATAGTATATATCGTGATACGTTATTACATAATAGTATATAAATTTATACGTCATTACGTGATAGTATAGAACGTTATACGTTATTACGTAATAGTAGACAACCTTATACGTTATTACGTAATAGTATACAACGTTATACGTTATTACGTAATAGTATAAAACGTTATACGTTATTACGTAATAGTATACCACGTTATACGTTGCGACGTAATATTATATAACGTTATACGTTATTACGTTGTAGTATATAACGTTATAAGTTGTTACGTAATAGTATACAACCTTATACGTTATTACGTAATAGTATACAACCTTATACGTTATTACGTAATAGTACATAACGTTATACGTTAGTACGTCATAGCATTCGACGTTATACGTTAGTACGTAATAGTATATATCGTTAAACGTTATAAGGTAATACTACATAACGTTTTACGTTATAACGTAATAGTATATAAGGTTATACGTTAGTACGTAATAGTATATATCGTGATACGTTATTACCTAATAGTATATAACGTTATACGTTATTACGTGATACAATAGAACGTTATACGTTATTACCTAATAGTATACAACGTTATACGTTATTACGTAATAGTATACAACCTTATACGTTATTACGTAATAGTATACAACGTTATACGGTATTACGTAATAGTATAGAACGTTATACGTTATTACGTAATAGTATACTACGTTATACGTTATTACGTAATAGTATAGAACGTTATACGTTATTACGTAATAGTATACTACGTTATACGTTATGACGTAATATTATATAACGTTATACGTTTTTATGTTATAGCATATAACGTTATAACTTATTACGTAACAGTATATAACGCTATACGTTATTACGTAATAGTATATAACGTTATAAGTTGTTACGTAATAGTATATAACGTTATACGTTAGATCGTAATAGTATACAACGTTGTACGTTATTACGTAATAGTATACCACCTTATACGTTATTACGTAATAGTATAGAACGTTATACGTTATTACGTAATGGTATACTACGTTATATGTTATTACGCAACAGTATACAACGTTATACGTTATTACGTAATAGTATACAACCTTATACGTTATTGCGTAATAGTATAGAACGTTATACGATATTACGTAATAGTATACAACGTTATACGTTATTACGTAACAGTATACAACCTTATACGTTATTAAGTAATAGTATACAACGTTATACGTTATTACGTAATAGTATACAACCTTATACGTTATTACGTAATAGTATAAAACGTTATACGTTATTACGTAGTAATATACAACCTTATCCGTTATTACGTAATAGTATACAACGTTATACGTTATTACGTAATAGTATACAACCTTATACGTTATTACGTAATAGTATACGCCGTTATACGTTATTACGTAATAGTATAAAACCTTATACGTTATTACGTAATAGTATACAACGTTATACGTTATTACGTAATAGTATACAACGTTATACGTTATTACGTAATAGTATAGAACGTTATACGTTATTACGTAATAGTATACTACGTTATCCGTTATGACGTAATATTATATAACGTTATACGTTATTACGTAATAGTACATAACGTTATACGTTAGTACGTCATAGCATTCGACGTTATACGTTAGTACGTAATAGTATATAACGTTAAACGTTATAAGGTAATACTACATAACGTTTTACGTTATAACGTAATAGTATATAAGGTTATACGTTAGTACGTAATAGTATATATCGTGATACGTTATTACCTAATAGTATATAAATTTATACGTCATTACGTGATAGTATAGAACGTTATACGTTATTACGTAATAGTAGACAACCTTATACGTTATTACGTAATAGTATACAACGTTATACGTTATTACGTAATAGTATAAATCGTTATACGTTATTACGTAATAGTATACCACGTTATACGTTGTGACGTAATATTATATAACGTTATACGTTATTACGTTGTAGTATATAACGTTATAAGTTGTTATGTAATAGTATACAACCTTATTCGTTATTACGTAATAGTATACAACCTTATACGTTATTACGTAATAGTATAGAACGTTATACGTTATTACGTAATAGTATACTACGTTATCCGTTATGACGAAATATTATATAACGTTATACGTTATTACTTAATAGTACATTGCGTTATACGTTAGTACGTCATAGCATTCGACGTTATACGTTAGTACGTAATAGTATATAACGTTAAACGTTATAAGGTAATACTACATAACGTTTTACGTTATAACGTAATAGTATATAAGGTTATACGTTAGTACGTAATAGTATATATCGTGATACGTTATTACGTAATAGTATACAACCTTATACGTTATTGCGTAATAGTATAGATCGTTATACGTTATTACGTAATAGTATACAACGTTATACGTTATTACGTAATAGTATACAACCTTATACGTTATTACGTAATAATATACAACCTTATCCGTTATTACGTAATAGTATACAACGTTATACGTTATTACGTAATAGTATACAACCTTATACGTTATTACGTAATAGTATACAACGCTATACGTTATTACGTAATATTATACAACCTTATACGTTATTTCGTAATAGTATACTACGTTATACGTTATGACGTAATATTATATAACGTTATACGTCTTTCCGTTATAGCATATAACGTTATAACTTAGTACGTAATAGTATACAACGTTATACGTTATTACGTGATAGTATAGAACGTTATACGTTAGTACGTAATAGTATATAACGTTAAACGTTATAAGGTAATACTACATAACGTTTTACGTTATAACGTAATAGTATATAAGGTTATATGTTAGTACGTAATAGTATATATCGTGATACGTTATTACCTAATAGTATATAAATTTATACGTCATTACGTGATAGTATAGAACGTTATACGTTATTACGTAATAGTAGACAACCTTATACGTTATTACGTAATAGTATACAACGTTATACGTTATTACGTAATAGTATAAAACGTTATACGTTATTACGTAATAGTATACCACGTTATACGTTGCGACGTAATATTATATAACGTTATACGTTATTACGTTGTAGTATATAACGTTATAAGTTGTTACGTAATAGTATACAACCTTATACGTTATTACGTAATAGTATACAACCTTATACGTTATTACGTAATAGTACATAACGTTATACGTTAGTACGTCATAGCATTCGACGTTATACGTTAGTACGTAATAGTATATATCGTTAAACGTTATAAGGTAATACTACATAACGTTTTACGTTATAACGTAATAGTATATAAGGTTATACGTTAGTACGTAATAGTATATATCGTGATACGTTATTACCTAATAGTATATAACGTTATACGTTATTACGTGATACAATAGAACGTTATACGTTATTACCTAATAGTATACAACGTTATACGTTATTACGTAATAGTATACAACCTTATACGTTATTACGTAATAGTATACAACGTTATACGGTATTACGTAATAGTATAGAACGTTATACGTTATTACGTAATAGTATACTACGTTATACGTTATTACGTAATAGTATAGAACGTTATACGTTATTACGTAATAGTATACTACGTTATACGTTATGACGTAATATTATATAACGTTATACGTTTTTATGTTATAGCATATAACGTTATAACTTATTACGTAACAGTATATAACGCTATACGTTATTACGTAATAGTATATAACGTTATAAAATGTTACGTAATAGTATATAACGTTATACGTTAGATCGTAATAGTATACAACGTTGTACGTTATTACGTAATAGTATACCACCTTATACGTTATTACGTAATAGTATAGAACGTTATACGTTATTACGTAATGGTATACTACGTTATATGTTATTACGCAACAGTATACAACGTTATACGTTATTCCGTAATAGTATACAACCTTATACGTTATTGCGTAATAGTATAGAACGTTATACGATATTACGTAATAGTATACAACGTTATACGTTATTACGTAACAGTATACAACCTTATACGTTATTACGTAATAGTATACAACGTTATACGTTATTACGTAATAGTATACAACCTTATACGTTATTACGTAATAGTATAAAACGTTATACCTTATTACGTAGTAATATACAACCTTATCCGTTATTACGTAATAGTATACAACGTTATACGTTATTACGTAATAGTATACAACCTTATACGTTATTACGTAATAGTATACGCCGTTATACGTTATTACGTAATAGTATAAAACCTTATACGTTATTACGTAATAGTATACAACGTTATACGTTATTACGTAATAGTATACAACGTTATACGTTATTACGTAATAGTATAGAACGTTGTACGTTATTACGTAATAGTATACAACGTTATACGTTATTACGTAATAGTATACAACCTTATACGTTATTACGTAATAGTATACAACGTTATACGTTATTACGTAATAGTATACAACGTTATACGTTATTACGTAATAGTATAGAACGTTATACGTTATTACGTAATAGTATACTACGTTATCCGTTATGACGTAATATTATATAACGTTATACGTTATTACGTAATAGTACATAACGTTATACGTTAGTACGTCATAGCATTCGACGTTATACGTTAGTACGTAATAGTATATAACGTTAAACGTTATAAGGTAATACTACATAACGTTTTACGTTATAACGTAATAGTATATAAGGTTATACGTTAGTACGTAATAGTATATATCGTGATACGTTATTACCTAATAGTATATAAATTTATACGTCATTACGTGATAGTATAGAACGTTATACGTTATTACGTAATAGTAGACAACCTTATACGTTATTACGTAATAGTATACAACGTTATACGTTATTACGTAATAGTATAAAACGTTATACGTTATTACGTAATAGTATACCACGTTATACGTTGTGACGTAATATTATATAACGTTATACGTTATTACGTTGTAGTATATAACGTTATAAGTTGTTATGTAATAGTATACAACCTTATACGTTATTACGTAATAGTATACAACCTTATACGTTATTACGTAATAGTATAGAACGTTATACGTTATTACGTAATAGTATACTACGTTATCCGTTATGACGAAATATTATATAACGTTATACGTTATTACTTAATAGTACATTGCGTTATACGTTAGTACGTCATAGCATTCGACGTTATACGTTAGTACGTAATAGTATATAACGTTAAACGTTATAAGGTAATACTACATAACGTTTTACGTTATAACGTAATAGTATATAAGGTTATACGTTAGTACGTAATAGTATATATCGTGATACGTTATTACGTAATAGTATACAACCTTATACGTTATTGCGTAATAGTATAGATCGTTATACGTTATTACGTAATAGTATACAACGCTATACGTTATTACGTAATAGTATACAACCTTATACGTTATTACGTAATAATATACAACCTTATCCGTTATTACGTAATAGTATACAACGTTATACGTTATTACGTAATAGTATACAACCTTATACGTTATTACGTAATAGTATACAACGCTATACGCTATTACGTAATATTATAGAACCTTATACGTTATTTCGTAATAGTATACTACGTTATACGTTATGACGTAATATTATATAACGTTATACGTCTTTCCGTTATAGCATATAACGTTATAACTTAGTACGTAATAGTATACAACGTTATACGTTATTACGTGATAGTATAGAACGTTATACGTTAGTACGTAATAGTATATAACGTTAAACGTTATAAGGTAATACTACATAACGTTTTACGTTATAACGTAATAGTATATAAGTTTATACGTTAGTACGTAATAGTATATATCGTGATACGTTATTACCTAATAGTATATAAATTTATACGTCATTACGTGATAGTATAGAACGTTATACGTTATTACGTAATAGTAGACAACCTTATACGTTATTACGTAATAGTATACAACGTTATACGTTATTACGTAATAGTATAAAACGTTATACGTTATTACGTAATAGTATACCACGTTATACGTTGCGACGTAATATTATATAACGTTATACGTTATTACGTTGTAGTATATAACGTTATAAGTTGTTACGTAATAGTATACAACCTTATACGTTATTACGTAATAGTATACAACCTTATACGTTATTACGTAATAGTACATAACGTTATACGTTAGTACGTCATAGCATTCGACGTTATACGTTAGTACGTAATAGTATATATCGTTAAACGTTATAAGGTAATACTACATAACGTTTTACGTTATAACGTAATAGTATATAAGGTTATACGTTAGTACGTAATAGTATATATCGTGATACGTTATTACCTAATAGTATATAACGTTATACGTTATTACGTGATACAATAGAACGTTATACGTTATTACCTAATAGTATACAACGTTATACGTTATTACGTAATAGTATACAACCTTATACGTTATTACGTAATAGTATACAACGTTATACGGTATTACGTAGTAGTATAGAACGTTATACGTTATTACGTAATAGTATACTACGTTATACGTTATTACGTAATAGTATAGAACGTTATACGTTATTACGTAATAGTATACTACGTTATACGTTATGACGTAATATTATATAACGTTATACGTTTTTATGTTATAGCATATAACGTTATAACTTATTACGTAACAGTATATAACGCTATACGTTATTACGTAATAGTATATAACGTTATAAGTTGTTACGTAATAGTATAAAACGTTATACGTTATTACGTAATAGTAAACCACGTTATACGTTGCGACGTAATATTATATAACGTTATACGTTATTACGTTGTAGTATATAACGTTATAAGTTGTTACGTAATAGTATACAACCTTATACGTTATTACGTAATAGTATACAACCTTATACGTTATTACGTAATAGTACATAACGTTATACGTTAGTACGTCATAGCATTCGACGTTATACGTTAGTACGTAATAGTATATATCGTTAAACGTTATAAGGTAATACTACATAACGTTTTACGTTATAACGTAATAGTATATAAGGTTATACGTTAGTACGTAATAGTATATATCGTGATACGTTATTACCTAATAGTATATAACGTTATACGTTATTACGTGATACAATAGAACGTTATACGTTATTACCTAATAGTATACAACGTTATACGTTATTACGTAATAGTATACAACCTTATACGTTATTACGTAATAGTATACAACGTTATACGGTATTACGTAATAGTATAGAACGTTATACGTTATTACGTAATAGTATACTACGTTATACGCTATTACGTAATATTATACAACCTTATACGTTATTTCGTAATAGTATACTACGTTATACGTTATGACGTAATATTATATAACGTTATACGTCTTTCCGTTATAGCATATAACGTTATAACTTAGTACGTAATAGTATACAACGTTATACGTTATTACGTGATAGTATAGAACGTTATACGTTAGTACGTAATAGTATATAACGTTAAACGTTATAAGGTAATACTACATAACGTTTTACGTTATAACGTAATAGTATATAAGTTTATACGTTAGTACGTAATAGTATATATCGTGATACGTTATTACCTAATAGTATATAAATTTATACGTCATTACGTGATAGTATAGAACGTTATACGTTATTACGTAATAGTAGACAACCTTATACGTTATTACGTAATAGTATACAACGTTATACGTTATTACGTAATAGTATAAAACGTTATACGTTATTACGTAATAGTATACCACGTTATACGTTGCGACGTAATATTATATAACGTTATACGTTATTACGTTGTAGTATATAACGTTATAAGTTGTTACGTAATAGTATACAACCTTATACGTTATTACGTAATAGTATACAACCTTATACGTTATTACGTAATAGTACATAACGTTATACGTTAGTACGTCATAGCATTCGACGTTATACGTTAGTACGTAATAGTATATATCGTTAAACGTTATAAGGTAATACTACATAACGTTTTACGTTTTAACGTAATAGTATATAAGGTTATACGTTAGTACGTAATAGTATATATCGTGATACGTTATTACCTAATAGTATATAACGTTATACGTTATTACGTGATACAATAGAACGTTATACGTTATTACCTAATAGTATACAACGTTATACGTTATTACGTAATAGTATACAACCTTATACGTTATTACGTAATAGTATACAACGTTATACGGTATTACGTAATAGTATAGAACGTTATACGTTATTACGTAATAGTATACTACGTTATACGTTATTACGTAATAGTATAGAACGTTATACGTTATTACGTAATAGTATACTACGTTATACGTTATGACGTAATATTATATAACGTTATACGTTTTTATGTTATAGCATATAACGTTATAACTTATTACGTAACAGTATATAACGCTATACGTTATTACGTAATAGTATATAACGTTATAAGTTGTTACGTAATAGTATAAAACGTTATACGTTATTACGTAATAGTATACCACGTTATACGTTGCGACGTAATATTATATAACGTTATACGTTATTACGTTGTAGTATATAACGTTATAAGTTGTTACGTAATAGTATACAACCTTATACGTTATTACGTAATAGTATACAACCTTATACGTTATTACGTAATAGTACATAACGTTATACGTTAGTACGTCATAGCATTCGACGTTATACGTTAGTACGTAATAGTATATATCGTTAAACGTTATAAGGTAATACTACATAACGTTTTACGTTATAACGTAATAGTATATAAGGTTATACGTTAGTACGTAATAGTATATATCGTGATACGTTATTACCTAATAGTATATAACGTTATACGTTATTACGTGATACAATAGAACGTTATACGTTATTACCTAATAGTATACAACGTTATACGTTATTACGTAATAGTATACAACCTTATACGTTATTACGTAATAGTATACAACGTTATACGGTATTACGTAATAGTATAGAACGTTATACGTTATTACGTAATAGTATACTACGTTATACGTTATTACGTAATAGTATAGAACGTTATACGTTATTACGTAATAGTATACTACGTTATACGTTATGACGTAATATTATATAACGTTATACGTTTTTATGTTATAGCATATAACGTTATAACTTATTACGTAACAGTATATAACGCTTTACGTTATTACGTAATAGTATATAACGTTATAAGTTGTTACGTAATAGTATATAACGTTATACGTTAGATCGTAATAGTATAAAACCTTATACGTTATTACGTAATAGTATACAACGTTATACGTTATTACGTAATAGTATACAACGTTATACGTTATTACGTAATAGTATAGAACGTTATACGTTATTACGTAATAGTATACTACGTTATCCGTTATGACGTAATATTATATAACGTTATACGTTATTACGTTATAGTATATAACGTTATACGATGTTACGTAATATTATATAATCTTATACGTTATGCGTTATAAGGTAATACCACATAACGTTTTACGTCATAAGGTAATACTATATAACGTTATATGTTATCACGTTATAGCAAATAACGTTATACGTTTGTACGTAATAGTATATAACGTTATACGTTATCACGTTATAGCATATAACGTTATACGTTTGTAGGTAATACTATGTAACGTTATACGTTATTACGTAATAGTACATAACGTTATACGTTAGTACGTCATAGCATTCGACGTTATACGTTAGTACGTAATAGTATATAACGTTAAACGTTATAAGGTAATACTACATAACGTTTTACGTTATAACGTAATAGTATATAAGGTTATACGTTAGTACGTAATAGTATATATCGTGATACGTTATTACCTAATAGTATATAACGTTACACGTTATTACGTGATACAATAGAACGTTATACGTTATTACCTAATAGTATACAACGTTACACGTTATTACGTAATAGTATACAACCTTATACGTTATTACGTAATAGTATACTGCGTTATACGTTATTACGGAATAGTATAGAACGTTATACGTTATTACGTAATAGTATACTACGTTATACGTTATGACGTAATATTATATAACGTTATACGTTTTTATATTATAGCATATAACGTTATAACTTAGTACGTAACAGTATATAACGTTATACGTTATTACGTAATAGTATATAACGTTATAAGTTGTTACGTAATAGTATATAACGTTATACGTTAGATCGTAATAGTATACAACGTTGTACGTTATTACGTAATAGTATACCACCTTATACGTTATTACGTAATAGTATAGAACGTTATACGTTATTACGTAATAGTATACTACGTTATACGTTATGACGTAATATTATATAACGTTATACGTTATTACGTAATAGTATATAACGTTATACTTTATTACATTATAGTATATAACGTTATACGATGTTACGTAATATTATATAATCTTATACGTTATGCGTTATAAGGTAATACCACATAACGTTTTACGTCATAAGGTAATACTATATAACGTTATATGTTATCACGTTATAGCAAATAACGTTATACGTTTGTACGTAATAGTATATAACGTTATACGTTATCACGTTATAGCATATAACGTTATACGTTTGTAGGTAATACTATGTAACGTTATACGTTATTACGTAATAGTACATAACGTTATACGTTAGTACGTCATAGCATTCGACGTTATACGTTAGTACGTAATAGTATATAACGTTAAACGTTATAAGGTAATACTACATAACGTTTTACGTTATAACGTAATAGTATATAAGGTTATACGTTAGTACGTAATAGTATATATCGTGATACGTTATTACCTAATAGTATATAACGTTACACGTTATTACGTGATACAATAGAACGTTATACGTTATTACCTAATAGTATAAAACGTTACACGTTATTACGTAATAGTATACAACCTTATACGTTATTACGTAATAGTATACAACGTTATACGGTATTACGTAATAGTATAGAACGTTATACGTTATTACGTAATAGTATACTACGTTATACGTTATTACGTAATAGTATAGAACGTTATACGTTATTACGTAATAGTATACTACGTTATACGTTATGACGTAATATTATATAACGTTATACGTTTTTATGTTATAGCATATAACGTTATAACTTATTACGTAACAGTATATAACGTTATACGTTATTACGTAATAGTATATAACGTTATAAGTTGTTACGTAATAGTATATAACGTTATACGTTATTACGTAATATTATACAACCTTATACGTTATTACATAATAGTATACCACCTTATACGTTATTACGTAAGAGTATACAACCTTATACGTTATTACGTAATAGTATACTACGTTATACGTTATGACGTAATATTATATAACGTTATACGTCTTTACGTTATAGCATATAACGTTATAAGTTAGTACGTATTAGTATATAACGTTATACGCCATAACGTAATAGTATATAACGTTATACGTTAGTACGTCATAGCATTCAACGTTATACGTTAGTACGTAATAGTATATAACGTTAAACGTTATAAGGTAATACTACATAACGTTTTACGTTATAACGTAATAGTATACAACCTTATACGTTATTACGTAATAGTATACAACGTTATACGTTATTACGTAATAGTATACAACCTTATACGTTATTACGTAATAGTATACTACGTTATACGTTATTACGTAATAGTATACAACCTTATACGTTATTACGTAATAGTATACAACGTTATACGTTATTACGTAATAGTATACAACCTTATACGTTATTACGTAATAGTATACAACCTTATACGTTATTACGTAATAGTATACAACGTTATACGTTATTACGTAATAGTATACAACCTTATACGTTATTACGTAATAGTATACAACGTTATACGGTATTACGTAATAGTATACAACCTTATACGTTATTACGTAATAGTATAGAACGTTATACGTTATTACGTAATATTATACAACCTTATACGTTATTACATAATAGTATACCACCTTATACGTTATTACGTAATAGTATACAACCTTATACGTTATTACGTAATAGTATACTACGTTATACGTTATGACGTAATATTATATAACGTTATACGTCTTTACGTTATAGCATATAACGTTATAAGTTAGTACGTAATAGTATATAACGTTATACGCCATAACGTAATAGTATATAACGTTATACGTTAGTACGTCATAGCATTCAACGTTATACGTTAGTACGTAATAGTATATAACGTTAAACGTTATAAGGTAATACTACATAACGTTTTACGTTATAACATAATAGTATATAAGTTTATACGTTGGTACGTAATAGTATATATCGTGATACGTTATTACCTAATAGTATACGACGTTATACGTAAGTACGTAATAGTATATAACGTTATACGTTATTACGTAATAGTATACAACCTTATACGTTATTACGTAATAGTATACAACGTTATACGTCATTACCTAATAGTATACAACGTTATACGTTATTACTTAATAGTATACAACCTTATACGTTATTACGTAATAGTATACAACCTTATACGTTATTACGTAATAGTATACTACGTTATACGTTATGACGTAATATTATATAACGTTATACGTCTTTACGTTATAGCATATAACGTTATAAGTTAGTACGTAATAGTATATAACGTTATACGCCATAACGTAATAGTATACAACGTTATACGTTATTACGTAATAGTATAGAACGTTATACGTTATTACGTAACAGTATACAACCTTATACGTTATTACGTAATGTTAAGATTATTCAGTGGATGTAATTAAATAAATGCGTGAGCAAACTGCAAGGTATTGAAAGTGTATATATTTTGTGACTAGTAAATTACAAAATATGTGGTACAATGTGAGCCTATCCAGATCCTCTCTCTAGCAGCGTTACCCTTAGACTAAAGACAACTGCCTCAACCAACATCGGACGTGTACCGCTTATGGCCTTTCCTAAACGCATTCTTTTGTCTATGCGCCTTCGAAGACCTTAGGCGGTTGAAAAACCGAAGACCAGATGTTGAGTTTTCTCAGAAGTGACAATCACTTCAACACCCTCCCTAAAACTCTACATCGGTCTATACAATTATCTCTTTGTAAATATTCGAAGCTTAATTTCGTCAATACCTTTCTCTTTATTATTCACATTAATTTATTACTAAAAAAATACTACAAGAGGACTTAACAGATCATGTAGAGTTTTTCCCTTTTTTTTTTTTTTTTTTTTTTTAATATAATAACCACTTCGATACCCTCCCTAAAAACTCTACATCTTTACAAAAATTACCTCTTAATATCTCTTTTATTGTTCAAACCTAATTTCTGTCTCAAATAGTCAAATCTTGGTTTTGGCAACGCCTTTGTACATATATCTGCCAGTTGTTCTTCGCTTATTACATACGTTACATCAATTTCGCCTCTATTGTATAAATCTCGCAAGAAATGATATCTTACATCAATATGCTTACTTCTTTGATGGAATTCCTTTTCGGATCTCATCGCTTCGTTAAAATCCACCGGTAATTTTTCCGCTACGTACGTTACTGGACTACCATAAAAATCGGTTCGTTTTATTTTGTCTCTATCTCTCAATTGTCTCACATTCTCGTTGGTTACATGAGGTTGTTTTTCATGTTCACTCACTGCGCTTTCATACGTACATGCTCTATCGTTCTGCGTACACACATCTTCGCGCTCGACAATTTTCGGTAAATTTATACTAACGTATTTTGCTGTTTCTAGTTCGGGCTTAAATATTACGTCACGGCTTAATATTACATTTCTTACGGTCGGCACGTATATTCGATACCCTCGTCCGTCATCTAAATAGCCTACCAAATATCCTTTGTTAGCCTTTTTGTCAAGTTTACTTCTCTTTTCCGCAGGTATGTGTGCAAAGCATTCAGTACCGAAAACTCTAAACTTTTCTACATCTGGGGATTTCCCGTACCATAGTTCATATGGTGTTTTATTGTCTTGTCCTGTTGGCCCTGTCTTATTTATGACATGCACTGCTGTGTTCATGGCTTCGGCCCATAAAAACAACGGTAGAATTGGTTTCGAATGTAGCATTGACCGGCCTGCCTCTACTATTGTTCTATTTTCTCTTTCTGCAACGCCATTCTGTTCAGGAGTGTATGGGACGTTAACCGTGTGCCTAATTCCCTGACTTCTTAAGAATTCTTTAACTTCTTTATTTTTGAATTCTTTCCCTCCATCACTATGAATTTCTTTGATCTTACTATTGAATTGGTTTTCGACTTCTAAACAAAAAGTTTTTATCTTTTCGATTACTTCTGACTTATGTCGTAAGAAGTAAATCTTCGTGAATTTCGAAAAATCGTCCTTAAATATCAAAAAATACAGTTTCTTTCCTAATGACTCGACTTCCATAGGTCCACATACATCCGTATAGATAATTTCGCGAGGTTTAGTCGCACGCTTGATTTTCTCGTGAAAACTCGATCTATGATGTTTCCCGTATGCGCAACCTTCACAGAAAAAGCTACTATCCTCTACAACTTTTATATTTAAATTCTTTAAGAAATCCTTAACGTGTCTGATGTTTTGATGACATAGCCGTTCGTGCCATAATTGCAACGTATCCGCGTTTGATTCCGCTCTATTGCTAAGATTGCAAACTGACGGTACTATAACTCGCATATCGACCTTATATAAATTTCCGATAACCGAACCTCTTGCTATTACCTTCTTGTTTTGTAGAAATATACATTTTTCCCCATCCTTTAAAATACAGAAGTCTATACCCCTCCTTGCGACAGATCTAATGGAAAACAGATTTCTTTTCATACCTGGTACATATAATACATCGTTCATTGTACATGCTACCCCTTTGCCATCTACAAAAGTCTCTACTTTGATTTTTCCTCTGCCGCATGCTTCCATGAATGTACCATCGCCGATCTCTATCTTCACCGTGTTATCGAATTTTTCGAAAACGCTGAACCATTCTTTTCGTCCTGTCATGTGATCCGTAGCTCCTGAGTCGATTATCCAAACATCGTGGTTTGCCGCATGCATCGTTGAGGTGCTTCCTAATAGGCTAATTCCGTTGTCATCACGATTTTGATTTCTGGGTTCCTGGTTGTTTCTACTGTTGTTTCCTTTATTCTTGAAACAATTTTTGCTGATGTGGCCTTTCCTTTTACATATATAGCATCTAAAACAATCTCTTTTTAGATGTCCAACTTTTCCACAGTTGAAACAGCTTCGTCCTTGTTTCTCGTATTCAATTTTATTTGATCGCTTCTGCTGTTCCCTTTTACAATTATTACTTTTTGTTACCAGCGCCACCGATGTTTCCTGGTCGTCTTTCTTCCATCTGCTTTCTTCTGTCATCAGTCTGGTACTAAGCCTGTCTAGGGTCATCTTTTCTTCTTCCATTGAATCCCATGCACTGTGAAAGTGATCAAATTTACTCGGTAACGCCGATAAAATGCGTGTTATCAGCATTTTCTCGGCAATTTCACTTCCAAGGGCTTTCATCTTCGCTGCTATTAGTTCCAACTTCGACAAGTTGTGGGACACATTTTCAGATTCCTCCCATTTAAAATTGAAGAACTGCTTCTGGACCATATTTAGATTCTCATTCGACTTCATATCATATACTGCGTTTAATTTTTTCCACATTTCATGTGCTGTTGTGCAGCATAAAAGAAGATCCAACGGTTTTCTTCCTACCGAGGTCACAATTAATTTCCTCGCTAACCGATCTGCCTTCAAAAATCTTTCACGGGCGATTTCCTCTTCTGTACTGTTACCTGGATGACACAGATTCCCTTCACACACGTTGATCAGGTCGTCATCTTCCTCCAAAAGTGTACGCATAATAAAACGCCACTGGAGCCAATTTTCTTCGCCACGTAACATCTCGATCTTCGCACTTGCTGATTCCATTTTAGCACTATCACTTACTTTACTAAGCACAACTCTTTAACACTTTATTCACTTCGCGTTGCTACCTTACAATTTACAGCCCTGGGTCCATAACCTGTTAAGATTATTCAGTGGATGTAATTAAATAAATGCGTGAGCAAACTGCAAGGTATTGAAAGTGTATATATTTTGTGACTAGTAAATTACAAAATATGTGGTACAATGTGAGCCTATCCAGATCCTCTCTCTAGCAGCGTTACCCTTAGACTAAAGACAACTGCCTCAACCAACATCGGACGTGTACCGCTTATGGCCTTTCCTAAACGCATTCTTTTGTCTATGCGCCTTCGAAGACCTTAGGCGGTTGAAAAACCGAAGACCAGATGTTGAGTTTTCTCAGAAGTGACAATCACTTCAACACGTAATACTATACAACGTTATACGTTATTACGTAATAGTATAA
The DNA here is from genome assembly GCF_905332965.1 of Bombus pascuorum. Taxonomy (NCBI): domain Eukaryota; kingdom Metazoa; phylum Arthropoda; class Insecta; order Hymenoptera; family Apidae; genus Bombus; species Bombus pascuorum. The sequence goes on along the minus strand of NC_083489.1, from coordinate 20,599,081 downwards.
AACCTTATACGTTATTACGTAATAGTATACAACGTTATACGTTATTACGTAATAGTATACAACCTTATACGTTATTACGTTATACTATAGAACGTTATACGTTATTACGTAATAGTATACAACGTTATACGTTATTACGTAATAGTATAAAACCTTATACGTTATTACGTTATAGCATATAACGTTATACGTTGTTACGTAATAGTATACTATCTTATACGTTATTACGTTATAGCATATAACGTTATAAGTTAGTACGTAATAGTATAAAACCTTATACGTTATTACGTTATAGCATATAACGTTATACGTTGTTACGTAATAGTATACAACCTTATACGTTATTACGTAATACTATAGAACGTTATACGTTATTACGCAACAGTATACAACGTTATACGTTATTACGTAACAGTATACAACCTTATACGTTATTACGTAATAGTATACAACGCTATACGTTATTACGTAATATTATACAACCTTATACGTTATTACGTAATAGTATATAAAGTTATACGTTATTACGTAATAGTATACAACCTTATACGTTATTACGTAATAGTATACAACGTTATACGTTATTACGTAATAGTATACAACCTTATACGTTATTACGTAATAGTATAGAACGTTATACGTTATTACGTTATAGTATACTACGTTATACGTTATGACGTAATATTATATAACGTTATACGTTTTTACAATATAGCATATAACGTTATAACTTAGTACGTAATAGTACTTAACGTCATACGTTATTACGTAATAGTATATAACGTTATAAGTTGTTACGTAGTAATATACAACCTTATACGTTATTACGTAATAGTATACAACGTTATACGTTATTTCGTAATAGTATACAACCTTATACGTTATTACGAAATAGTATACGACGTTATACGTTATTACGGAATAGTATACAACCTTATACGTTATTACGTAATAGTATAGAACGTTATACGTTATTACGTAATAGTATACTACGTTATACGTTATGACGTAATATTATATAACGTTATACGTCTTTACGTTATAGCATATAACGTTATAACTTAGTACGTAATAGTATACAACCTTATACGTTATTACGTAATACTATAGAACGTTATACGTTATTACGTAATATTATACAACCTTATACGTTATTGCGTAATAGTATACAACCTTATACGTTATTACGTAATAGTATACAACCTTATACGTTATTACGTAATAGTATACTACGTTATACGTTATGACGTAATATTATATAACGTTATTCGTATTTACGTTATAGCATATAACGTTATAACTTAGTACGTAATAGTATACAACGTTATACGTTATTACGTGATAGTATAGAACGTTATACGTTATTACGTAATAGTATACAACCTTATACGTTATTACGTAATAGTATAAAACCTTATACGTTATTACGTAATAGTATACAACGTTATACGTTATTACGTAATAGTATAAAACCTTATACGTTATTACGTTATAGCATATAACGTTATACGTTGTTAGGTAATAGTATACTACCTTATACGTTATTACGTTATAGCATATAACGTTATAAGTTAGTACGTAATAGTATAAAACCTTATACGTTATTACGTAATAGTATACAACCTTATACGTTATTACGTAATAGTATAGAACGTTATACGTTATTACGTTATAGTATACTACGTTATACGTTATGACGTAATATTATATAACGTTATACGTTTTTACAATATAGCATATAACGTTATAACTTAGTACGTAATAGTACTTAACGTTATATGTTATTACGTAATAGTATATAACGTTATAAGTTGTTACGTAGTAATATACAACCTTATACGTTATTACGTAATAGTATACAACGTTATACGTTATTTCGTAATAGTATACAACCTTATACGTTATTACGAAATAGTATACGACGTTATACGTTATTACGTAATAGTATACAACCTTATACGTTATTACGTAATAGTATAGAACGTTATACGTTATTACGTAATAGTATACTACGTTATACGTTATGACGTAATATTATATAACGTTATACGTCTTTACGTTATAGCATATAACGTTATAACTTAGTACGTAATAGTATACAACCTTATACGTTATTACGTAATACTATAGAACGTTATACGTTATTACGTAATATTATACAACCTTATTCGTTATTACGTAATAGTATACAACCTTATACGTTATTACGTAATAGTATACAACCTTATACGTTATTACGTAATAGTATACTACGTTATACGTTATGACGTAATATTATATAACGTTATACGTTTTTACAATATAGCATATAACGTTATAACTTAGTACGTAATAGTACTTAACGTTATACGTTATTACGTAATAGTATATAACGTTATAAGTTGTTACGTAGTAATATACAACCTTATACGTTATTACGTAATAGTATACAACGTTATACGTTATTACGTAATAGTATACAACCTTATACGTTATTACGAAATAGTATACGACGTTATACGTTATTACTTAATAGTATACAATCTTATACGTTATTACGTAATAGTATAGAACGTTATACGTTATTACGTAATAGTATATAACGTTATACGTTATTACGTAGTAATATACAACCTTATACATTATTACGTAATAGTATACAACGTTATACGTTATTACGTAATAGTATACAACCTTATACGTTATTACGTAATAGTATACAGCGCTATACGTTATTACGTAATATTATACAACCTTATACGTTATTACGTAATAGTATACTACGTTATACGTTATGACGTAATATTATATAACGTTATACGTCTTTACGTTATAGCATATAACGCTATAACTTAGTACATAATAGTATACAACCTTATACGTTATTACGTAATACTATAGAACGTTGTACGTTATTACGTAATATTATACAACCTTATACGTTATTACGTAATAGTATACAACCTTATACGTTATTACGTAATAGTATACAACCTTATACGTTATTACGTAATAGTATACTACGTTATACGTTATGACGTAATATTATATAACGTTATACGTCTTTACGTTATAGCATATAACGTTATAACTTAGTACGTAATAGTATACAACGTTATACGTTATTACGTGATAGTATAGAACGTTATACGTTATTACGTAATAGTATACAACCTTATACGTTATTACGTAATAGTATAAAACGTTAAACGTTATAAGGTAATACTACATAACGTGTTACGTTATAACGTAATAGTATATAAGGTTATACGTTGGTACGTAATAGTATATATCGTGATACGTTATTACCTAATAGTATATAACGTTATACGTTATTACGTGATACAGTAGAACGTTATACGTTATTACCTAATAGTATACAACGTTATACGTTATTACGTAATAGTATACAACCTTATACGTTATTAAGTAATAGTATACAACGTTATACGTTATTACGTAATAGTATACAACCTTATACGTTATTTCGTAATAGTATACAACGTTAAACGTTATTACGTAATAGTATACGACGTTATACGTTATTACGTAATAGTATACAACCTTATACGTTATTACGTAATAGTATAGAACGTTATACGTTATTAGGTAATAGTATACTACGTTATACGTTATGACGTAATATTATATAACGTTATACGTTTTTACAATATAGCATATAACGTTATAACTTAGTACGTAATAGTACTTAACGTTATACGTTATTACGTAATAGTATACAACGTTAGACGTTATTACGTAATAGTATACAACCTTATACGTTATTACGTAATAGTATACAACTTTATACGTTATAACGTAATAGTATACAACCTTATACGTTATTACGTAATAGTATACAACGTTAAACGTTATTACGTAATAGTATACAACCTTATACGTTATTACGAAGTAGTATACGACGTTATACGTTATTACGTAATAGTATACAACGTTATACGTTATTACGTAATAGTATAAAACCTTATACGTTATTACGAAATAGTATACGACGTTATACGTTATTACGTAATAGTATACAACCTTATACGTTATTACGTAATAGAATACAACGCTATACGTTATTACGTAATATTATACAACCTTATACGTTATTACGTAATAGTATACTGAGTTATACGTTATGACGTAATATTATATAACGTTATACGTTATTACGTAATAGTATAAAACGTTATACGTTATTACGTAATAGTATACAACCTTATACGATATTACGTAATACTATAGAACGTTATACGTTATTACGCAACAGTATACAACGTTATACGTTATTACGTAATAGTATACAACCTTATACGTTATTGCGTAATAGTATAGAACGTTATACGTTATGACGTAATATTATATAACGTTATACGTTATTACGTAATAGTATATAACGTTATACGTTATTACGTAATAGTATACAACCTTCTACGTTATTACGTAATAGTATACAACCTTATACGTTATTACGTAATAGTATAGAACGTTATACGTTATTACGTAATAGTATACTACGTTATACGTTAGTACGTAATAGTATACAACGTTATACGTTATTACGTGATAGCATAGAACGTTATACGTTATTACGTAATAGTATACAACCTTATACGTTATTACGTAATAGTATACAACGTTATACGTTATTACGTAATAGTATAAAACCTTATACGTTATTACGTTATAGCATATAACGTTATACGTTGTTACGTAATAGTATACAACCTTATACGTTATTACGTTATAGCATTTAACGTTATAAGTTAGTACGTAATAGTATATAACGTTATACGCCATAACGTAATAGTATATAACGTTACACGTTAGCTACGTAATAGTATACAAACTTATACGTTATTACGTAATAGTATATAACGTTATAAGTTGTTACGTAATAGTATATAACGTTGTACGTTATTTCGAAATAGTATATAAGGTTGTACGTTATTAAGTAATAGAATATAACAACCTTATACGTTAGTACGTCATAGTATACGACGTTGTACGTAAGTACGTAATAGTATATAACGTTATACGTTATTACGAAATAGTATACGACGTTATACGTTATTACGTAATAGTATACATTCCTATACGTTATTACGTAATAGTATAGAACGTTATACGTTATTACGTAATCGTATACTACGTTATACGTTATGACGTAATATTATATAACGTTATACGTCTTTACGTTATAGCATATAACGTTATAACTTAGTACGTAATAGTATACAACCTTATACGTTATTACGTAATACTATAGAACGTTGTACGTTATTACGTAATATTATACAACCTTATACGTTATTACGTAATAGTATACAACCTTATACGTTATTACGTAATAGTATACAACGCTATACGTTATTACGTAATAGTATACAACCTTATACGTTATTTCGTAATAGTATACAACGTTAAACGTTATTACGGAATAGTATACAACATTATACGTTATTACGTAATAGTATACGACGTTATATGTTATTACGTAATAGTATACAGCCTTATACGTTATTACGTAATAGTATAGAACGTTATACGTTATTACGTAATAGTATACTACGTTATACGTTATTACGTAATAGTATACAACGTTATACGTTATTACGTAATAGTATACAACCTTATACGTTATTACGTAATAGTATATAACGTTATACGTTATCACGTAATAGTATACAACCTTATACGTTATTACGTAATAGTATATAACGTTATAAGTTGTTACGTAATAGTATATAACGTTGTACGTTATTTCGAAATAGTATATAAGGTTGTACGTTATTAAGTAATAGAATATAACAACCTTATACGTTAGTACGTCATAGTATACGACGTTGTACGTAAGTACGTAATAGTATATAACGTTATACGTTATCACGTAATAGTATACAACCTTATACGTTATTACGTAATAGTATACAACGTTATACGTCATTACCTAATAGTATACAACGATATACGTTATTACGTAATACTATAGAACGTTATACGTTATTACGCAACAGTATACAACGTTATACGTTATTACGTAATAGTATACAACCTTATACGTTATTGCGTAATAGTATAGAACGTTATACGTTATGACGTAATATTATATAACGTTATACGTTACTACGTAATAGTATATAACGTTATACGTTATTACGTAATAGTATACAACCTTCTACGTTATTACGTAATAGTATACAACCTTATACGTTATTACGTAATAGTATAGAACGTTATACGTTATTACGTAATAGTATATTACGTTATACGTTAGTACGTAATAGTATACAACGTTATACGTTATTACGTAATAGCATAGAACGTTATACGTTATTACGTAATGGTATACAACCTTATACGTTATTACGTAATAGTATACAACGTTATACGTTATTACGTAATAGTATAAAACCTTATCCGTTATTACGTTATAGCATATAACGTTATACGTTGTTACGTAATAGTATACAACCTTATACGTTATTACGTTATAGCATATAACGTTATAAGTTAGTACGTAATAGTATATAACGTTATACGCCATAACGTAATAGTATATAACGTTACACGTTAGTACGTAATAGTATACAAACTTATACGTTATTACGTAATAGTATACAACGTTAAACGTTATTACGTAATAGTATACAACCTTATACGTTATTACGAAATAGTATACGACGTTATACGTTATTACGCAATAGTATACAACCTTATATGTTATTACGTAATAGTATACAACGTTATACGTTATTACGTAATAGTATATAACGTTATAACTTAGTAGGTAATAGTATACAACGTTATACGTCATTACGTAATAGTATACAACGCTATACGTTATTACGTAATAGTATACAACCTTATACGTTATTACGTTATAGTATACAACGTTATACGTTATTACGTAATAGTTTACAACCTTGTACGTTATTACGTAATAGTATACTACGTTATACGTTATGACGTAATATTATATAACGTTATACGTTTTTACGTTATAGCATATAACGTTATAACTTAGTTCGTAATAGTACTTAACGTTATACGTTATTACGTAATAGTATATAACGTTATAAGTTGTTACGTAATAGTAAATAACGTTATACGTTATTTCGAAATAGTATATAAGGTTGTACATTATTAAGTAATAGAATATAACAACCTTATACGTTAGTACGTCATAGTATAAGACGTTATACGTTAGTACGTAATAGTCTATAACGTTATACGTTATTACGTAATAGTATACAACCTTATACGTTATTACGTAATAGTATACAACGTTATACGTCATTACCTAATAGTATACAACGTTATACGTTATTACGTAACACTATACAACCTTATACGTCATTACGTAATAGTATACAACGTTATACGTTATTACGTAATAGTATACAACCTTATACGTTATTAAGAAATAGTATACGACGTGATACGTTATTACGTAATAGTATACAACCTTATACGTTATTACGTAATAGTATAGAACGTTATACGTTATTACGTAATAGTATACTACGTTATACGTTATGACGTAATATTATATAACGTTATACGTCTTTACGTTATAGCATATAACGTTATAACTTAGTACGTAATAGTATACAACCTTATACGTTATTACGTAATACTATAGAACGTTATACGGTATTACGTAATATTATACAACCTTATACGTAATTACGTAATAGTATACAACCTTATACGTTATTACGTAATAGTATACAACCTTATACGTTATTACGTAATAGTATACAATGTTATACGTCTTTACGTTATAGCATATAACGTTATACGTTATTACGTAATAGTATACAACCTTATACGATATTACGTAATAGTATACAACTTTATACGTTATAACGTAATAGTATACAACCTTATACGTTATTACGTAATAGTATACAACGTTATACGTTATTACGTAATAGTATACAACCTTATACGTTATTACGTAATAGTATACAACGTTAAACGTTATTACGGAATATTATACAACCTTATACGTTATTACGGAATAGTATACGACGTTATACGTTATTACGTAATAGTATACAACCTTATACGTTATTACGTAATAGTATAGAACGTTATACGTTATTACGTAATAGTATATAACGTTATACGTTATTACGAAATAGTATACGACGTTATACGTTATTACGTAATAGTATACAATCTTATACGTTATTACGTAATAGTATAGAACGTTATACGTTATTACGTAGTAGTATATAACGTTATACGTTATTACGTAGTAATATACAACCTTATACGTTATTACGTAATAGTATACAACGTTATGCGTTATTACGTATTAGTATACAACCTAATACGTTATTACGTAATAGTATACAACGATATACGTTATTACGTAATATTATACAACCTTATACGTTATTACGTAATAGCATACTACGTTATACGTTATGACGTAATATTATATAACGTTATACGTCTTTACGTTATAGCATATAACGTTACAACTTAGTACGTAATAGTATACAACCTTATACGTTATCACGTAATAGTATACAACCTTATACGTTATTACGTAATAGTATACAACGTTATACGTCATTACCTAATAGTATACGACGTTATACGTTATTACGTAATAGTATACAACCTTATACGATATTACGTAATAGTATACAACTTTATACGTTATAACGTAATGGTATACAACCTTATACGTTATTACGTAATAGTATACAACGTTATACGTTATTACGTAATAGTATACAACCTTATACGTTATTACGTAATAGTATACAACGTTAAACGTTATTTCGTAATAGTATACAACCTTATACGTTATTACGTAATAGTATACGACGTTATACGTTATTACGTAATAGTATACAACCTTATACGTTATTACGTAATACTATAGAACGTTATACGTTATTACGTAATATTATACAACCTTATACGTTATTACGTAATAGTATACAATCTTATACGTTATTACGTAATAGTATACGACGTTATACGTTATGACGTAATATTATATAACGTTATACGTTTTTACGTTATAGCATATAACGTTATAACTTAGTACGTAATAGTACTTAACGTTTTACGTTATTACGTAATAGTATACAACCTTATACGTTATTACGTAATAGTATAGAACGTTATACGTTATTACGTAATAGTATACTACGTTATACGTTATGACGTAATATTATATAACGTTATACGTTTTTACGTTATAGCATATAACGTTATAACTTAGTACGTAATAGTACTTAACGTTATACGTTATTACGTAATAGTATACAACCTTATACGTTATTACGTAATAGTATACAACCTTATACGATATTACGTAATAGTATACAACTTTATACGTTATAACGTAATAGTATACAACCTTATACGTTATTACGTAATAGTATACAACGTTATACGTTATTACGTAATAGTATACAACCTTATACGTTATAACGTAATATTATGCAACCTTATACGTTATTACGTAATAGTATACAACCTTATACGTTATTACGTAATAGTATACGACGTTATACGTTATGACGTAATATTATATAACGTTATACGTCTTTACGTTATAGCATATAACGTTATAACTTAGTACGTAATAGTATACAACGTTATACGTTATTACGTGATAGTATAGAACGTTATACGTTATTACGTAATAGTATACAACCTTATACGTTATTACGTAATAGTATACAACCTTATGCGTTATTACGTAATAGTATACAACCTTATACGTTATTACTTAATAGTATACGACGTTATACGTTATGACGTAATATTATATAACGTTATACGTCTTTACGTTATAGCATATAACGTTATAACTTAGTACGTAATAGTATACAACCTTATACGTTATCACGTAATAGTATACAACCTTATACGTTATTACGTAATAGTATACAACGTTATACGTCATTACCTAATAGTATACAACGTTATACGTTATTACGTAATAGTATACAACCTTATACGATATTACGTAATAGTATACAACTTTATACGTTATAACGTAATAGTATACAACCTTATACGTTATTACGTAATAGTATACAACGTTATACGTTATTACGTAATAGTATACAACCTTATACGTTATTACGTAATAGTATGCAACGTGGTACGTTATTACGTAATAGTATACAACCTTATACGTTATTACGTAATAGTATACGACGTTATACGTTATTACGTAATAGTATACAACCTTATTCATTATTACGTAATAGTATACAACCTTATACGTTATTACGTAATAGTATACGACGTTATAAGTTATTACGTAATAGTATACAACCTTATACGTTATTACGTAATAGTATACAACGTTATACGTTATTACGTAATAGTATACAACCTTATACGTTATTACGTAATAGTATACAACGTTATACGTTATTACGTAATAGTATACAACCTTATACGATATTACGTAATAGTATACAACTTTATACGTTATAACGTAATGGTATACAACCTTATACGTTATTACGTAATAGTATACAACGTTATACGTTATTACGTAATAGTATACAACCTTATACGTTATTACGTAATAGTATACAACGTTAAACGTTATTTCGTAATAGTATACAACCTTATACGTTATTACGTAATAGTATACGACATTATACGTTATTAAGTAATAGTATACAACCTTATACGTTATTACGTAATAGTATAGAACGTTATACGTTATTACGTCATAGTATATAACGTTATACGTCATTACGTAATAGTATACAACCTTATACGTTATTACGTAATAGTATACAACGTTATACGTTATTACGTAATAGTATACAACCTTATACGTTATTACGTAATAGTATAGAACGTTATACGTTATTACGTAATAGTATACTACGTTATACGTTATGACGTTATATTATATAACGTTATACGTTTTTACGTTATAGCATATAACGTTATAACTTAGAACGTAATAGTATACAACCTTATACGTTATCACGTAATAGTATACAACCTTATACGTTATTACGTAATAGTATACAACATTATACGTCATTACCTAATAGTATACAACGTTATACGTTATTACGTAATAGTATACAACCTTATACGATATTACGTAATAGTATACAACTTTATACGTTATAACGTAATAGTATACAACCTTATACGTTATTACGTAATAGTATACAACGTTATACGTTATTACGTAATAGTATACAACCTTATACGTTATTACGTAATAGTATACAACGTTAAACGTTATTACGGAATATTATACAACCTTATACGTTATTACGGAATAGTATACGACGTTATACGTTATTACGTAATAGTATACAACCTTATACGTTATTACGTAATAGTATAGAACGTTATACGTTATTACGTAATAGTATTTAACGTTATACGTTATTACGAAATAGTATACGACGTTATACGTTATTACGTAATAGTATACAATCTTATACGTTATTACGTAATAGTATAGAACGTTATACGTTATTACGTAGTAGTATATAACGTTATACGTTATTACGTAGTAATATACAACCTTATACGTTATTACGTAATAGTATACAACGTTATACGTTATTACGTATTAGTATACAACCTAATACGTTATTACGTAATAGTATACAACCTTATACGTTATTACGTAATAGTATACAACGCTATACGTTATTACGTAATAGTATACAACCTTATACGTTATTTCGTAATAGTATACAACGTTAAACGTTATTACGGAATAGTATACAACATTATACGTTATTACGTAATAGTATACGACGTTATATGTTATTACGTAATAGTATACAGCCTTATACGTTATTACGTAATAGTATAGAACGTTATACGTTATTACGTAATAGTATACTACGTTATACGTTATTACGTAATAGTATACAACGTTATACGTTATTACGTAATAGTATACAACCTTATACGTTATTACGTAATAGTATATAACGTTATACGTTATCACGTAATAGTATACAACCTTATACGTTATTACGTAATAGTATATAACGTTATAAGTTGTTACGTAATAGTATATAACGTTGTACGTTATTTCGAAATAGTATATAAGGTTGTACGTTATTAAGTAATAGAATATAACAACCTTATACGTTAGTACGTCATAGTATACGACGTTGTACGTAAGTACGTAATAGTATATAACGTTATACGTTATCACGTAATAGTATACAACCTTATACGTTATTACGTAATAGTATACAACGTTATACGTCATTACCTAATAGTATACAACGATATACGTTATTACGTAATACTATAGAACGTTATACGTTATTACGCAACAGTATACAACGTTATACGTTATTACGTAATAGTATACAACCTTATACGTTATTGCGTAATAGTATAGAACGTTATACGTTATGACGTAATATTATATAACGTTATACGTTACTACGTAATAGTATATAACGTTATACGTTATTACGTAATAGTATACAACCTTCTACGTTATTACGTAATAGTATACAACCTTATACGTTATTACGTAATAGTATAGAACGTTATACGTTATTACGTAATAGTATATTACGTTATACGTTAGTACGTAATAGTATACAACGTTATACGTTATTACGTAATAGCATAGAACGTTATACGTTATTACGTAATGGTATACAACCTTATACGTTATTACGTAATAGTATACAACGTTATACGTTATTACGTAATAGTATAAAACCTTATCCGTTATTACGTTATAGCATATAACGTTATACGTTGTTACGTAATAGTATACAACCTTATACGTTATTACGTTATAGCATATAACGTTATAAGTTAGTACGTAATAGTATATAACGTTATACGCCATAACGTAATAGTATATAACGTTACACGTTAGTACGTAATAGTATACAAACTTATACGTTATTACGTAATAGTATACAACGTTAAACGTTATTACGTAATAGTATACAACCTTATACGTTATTACGAAATAGTATACGACGTTATACGTTATTACGCAATAGTATACAACCTTATATGTTATTACGTAATAGTATACAACGTTATACGTTATTACGTAATAGTATATAACGTTATAACTTAGTAGGTAATAGTATACAACGTTATACGTCATTACGTAATAGTATACAACGCTATACGTTATTACGTAATAGTATACAACCTTATACGTTATTACGTTATAGTATACAACGTTATACGTTATTACGTAATAGTTTACAACCTTGTACGTTATTACGTAATAGTATACTACGTTATACGTTATGACGTAATATTATATAACGTTATACGTTTTTACGTTATAGCATATAACGTTATAACTTAGTTCGTAATAGTACTTAACGTTATACGTTATTACGTAATAGTATATAACGTTATAAGTTGTTACGTAATAGTAAATAACGTTATACGTTATTTCGAAATAGTATATAAGGTTGTACATTATTAAGTAATAGAATATAACAACCTTATACGTTAGTACGTCATAGTATAAGACGTTATACGTTAGTACGTAATAGTCTATAACGTTATACGTTATTACGTAATAGTATACAACCTTATACGTTATTACGTAATAGTATACAACGTTATACGTCATTACCTAATAGTATACAACGTTATACGTTATTACGTAACACTATACAACCTTATACGTCATTACGTAATAGTATACAACGTTATACGTTATTACGTAATAGTATACAACCTTATACGTTATTAAGAAATAGTATACGACGTGATACGTTATTACGTAATAGTATACAACCTTATACGTTATTACGTAATAGTATAGAACGTTATACGTTATTACGTAATAGTATACTACGTTATACGTTATGACGTAATATTATATAACGTTATACGTCTTTACGTTATAGCATATAACGTTATAACTTAGTACGTAATAGTATACAACCTTATACGTTATTACGTAATACTATAGAACGTTATACGGTATTACGTAATATTATACAACCTTATACGTAATTACGTAATAGTATACAACCTTATACGTTATTACGTAATAGTATACAACCTTATACGTTATTACGTAATAGTATACAATGTTATACGTCTTTACGTTATAGCATATAACGTTATACGTTATTACGTAATAGTATACAACCTTATACGATATTACGTAATAGTATACAACTTTATACGTTATAACGTAATAGTATACAACCTTATACGTTATTACGTAATAGTATACAACGTTATACGTTATTACGTAATAGTATACAACCTTATACGTTATTACGTAATAGTATACAACGTTAAACGTTATTACGGAATATTATACAACCTTATACGTTATTACGGAATAGTATACGACGTTATACGTTATTACGTAATAGTATACAACCTTATACGTTATTACGTAATAGTATAGAACGTTATACGTTATTACGTAATAGTATATAACGTTATACGTTATTACGAAATAGTATACGACGTTATACGTTATTACGTAATAGTATACAATCTTATACGTTATTACGTAATAGTATAGAACGTTATACGTTATTACGTAGTAGTATATAACGTTATACGTTATTACGTAGTAATATACAACCTTATACGTTATTACGTAATAGTATACAACGTTATGCGTTATTACGTATTAGTATACAACCTAATACGTTATTACGTAATAGTATACAACGATATACGTTATTACGTAATATTATACAACCTTATACGTTATTACGTAATAGCATACTACGTTATACGTTATGACGTAATATTATATAACGTTATACGTCTTTACGTTATAGCATATAACGTTACAACTTAGTACGTAATAGTATACAACCTTATACGTTATCACGTAATAGTATACAACCTTATACGTTATTACGTAATAGTATACAACGTTATACGTCATTACCTAATAGTATACGACGTTATACGTTATTACGTAATAGTATACAACCTTATACGATATTACGTAATAGTATACAACTTTATACGTTATAACGTAATGGTATACAACCTTATACGTTATTACGTAATAGTATACAACGTTATACGTTATTACGTAATAGTATACAACCTTATACGTTATTACGTAATAGTATACAACGTTAAACGTTATTTCGTAATAGTATACAACCTTATACGTTATTACGTAATAGTATACGACGTTATACGTTATTACGTAATAGTATACAACCTTATACGTTATTACGTAATACTATAGAACGTTATACGTTATTACGTAATATTATACAACCTTATACGTTATTACGTAATAGTATACAATCTTATACGTTATTACGTAATAGTATACGACGTTATACGTTATGACGTAATATTATATAACGTTATACGTTTTTACGTTATAGCATATAACGTTATAACTTAGTACGTAATAGTACTTAACGTTTTACGTTATTACGTAATAGTATACAACCTTATACGTTATTACGTAATAGTATAGAACGTTATACGTTATTACGTAATAGTATACTACGTTATACGTTATGACGTAATATTATATAACGTTATACGTTTTTACGTTATAGCATATAACGTTATAACTTAGTACGTAATAGTACTTAACGTTATACGTTATTACGTAATAGTATACAACCTTATACGTTATTACGTAATAGTATACAACCTTATACGATATTACGTAATAGTATACAACTTTATACGTTATAACGTAATAGTATACAACCTTATACGTTATTACGTAATAGTATACAACGTTATACGTTATTACGTAATAGTATACAACCTTATACGTTATAACGTAATATTATGCAACCTTATACGTTATTACGTAATAGTATACAACCTTATACGTTATTACGTAATAGTATACGACGTTATACGTTATGACGTAATATTATATAACGTTATACGTCTTTACGTTATAGCATATAACGTTATAACTTAGTACGTAATAGTATACAACGTTATACGTTATTACGTGATAGTATAGAACGTTATACGTTATTACGTAATAGTATACAACCTTATACGTTATTACGTAATAGTATACAACCTTATGCGTTATTACGTAATAGTATACAACCTTATACGTTATTACTTAATAGTATACGACGTTATACGTTATGACGTAATATTATATAACGTTATACGTCTTTACGTTATAGCATATAACGTTATAACTTAGTACGTAATAGTATACAACCTTATACGTTATCACGTAATAGTATACAACCTTATACGTTATTACGTAATAGTATACAACGTTATACGTCATTACCTAATAGTATACAACGTTATACGTTATTACGTAATAGTATACAACCTTATACGATATTACGTAATAGTATACAACTTTATACGTTATAACGTAATAGTATACAACCTTATACGTTATTACGTAATAGTATACAACGTTATACGTTATTACGTAATAGTATACAACCTTATACGTTATTACGTAATAGTATGCAACGTGGTACGTTATTACGTAATAGTATACAACCTTATACGTTATTACGTAATAGTATACGACGTTATACGTTATTACGTAATAGTATACAACCTTATTCATTATTACGTAATAGTATACAACCTTATACGTTATTACGTAATAGTATACGACGTTATAAGTTATTACGTAATAGTATACAACCTTATACGTTATTACGTAATAGTATACAACGTTATACGTTATTACGTAATAGTATACAACCTTATACGTTATTACGTAATAGTATACAACGTTATACGTTATTACGTAATAGTATACAACCTTATACGATATTACGTAATAGTATACAACTTTATACGTTATAACGTAATGGTATACAACCTTATACGTTATTACGTAATAGTATACAACGTTATACGTTATTACGTAATAGTATACAACCTTATACGTTATTACGTAATAGTATACAACGTTAAACGTTATTTCGTAATAGTATACAACCTTATACGTTATTACGTAATAGTATACGACATTATACGTTATTAAGTAATAGTATACAACCTTATACGTTATTACGTAATAGTATAGAACGTTATACGTTATTACGTCATAGTATATAACGTTATACGTCATTACGTAATAGTATACAACCTTATACGTTATTACGTAATAGTATACAACGTTATACGTTATTACGTAATAGTATACAACCTTATACGTTATTACGTAATAGTATAGAACGTTATACGTTATTACGTAATAGTATACTACGTTATACGTTATGACGTTATATTATATAACGTTATACGTTTTTACGTTATAGCATATAACGTTATAACTTAGAACGTAATAGTATACAACCTTATACGTTATCACGTAATAGTATACAACCTTATACGTTATTACGTAATAGTATACAACATTATACGTCATTACCTAATAGTATACAACGTTATACGTTATTACGTAATAGTATACAACCTTATACGATATTACGTAATAGTATACAACTTTATACGTTATAACGTAATAGTATACAACCTTATACGTTATTACGTAATAGTATACAACGTTATACGTTATTACGTAATAGTATACAACCTTATACGTTATTACGTAATAGTATACAACGTTAAACGTTATTACGGAATATTATACAACCTTATACGTTATTACGGAATAGTATACGACGTTATACGTTATTACGTAATAGTATACAACCTTATACGTTATTACGTAATAGTATAGAACGTTATACGTTATTACGTAATAGTATTTAACGTTATACGTTATTACGAAATAGTATACGACGTTATACGTTATTACGTAATAGTATACAATCTTATACGTTATTACGTAATAGTATAGAACGTTATACGTTATTACGTAGTAGTATATAACGTTATACGTTATTACGTAGTAATATACAACCTTATACGTTATTACGTAATAGTATACAACGTTATACGTTATTACGTATTAGTATACAACCTAATACGTTATTACGTAATAGTATACAACGCTATACGTTATTACGTAATATTATACAACCTTATACGTTATTACGTAATAGCATACTACGTTATACGTTATGACGTAATATTATATAACGTTATACGTCTTTACGTTATAGCATATAACGTTACAACTTAGTACGTAATAGTATATAACCTTATACGTTATCACGTAATAGTATACAACCTTATACGTTATTACGTAATAGTATACAACGTTATACGTCATTACCTAATAGTATACGACGTTATACGTTATTACGTAATAGTATACAACCTTATACGATATTACGTAATAGTATACAACTTTATACGTTATAACGTAATGGTATACAACCTTATACGTTATTACGTAATAGTATACAACGTTATACGTTATTACGTAATAGTATACAACCTTATACGTTATTACGTAATAGTATACAACGTTATACGTTATTACGTAATAGTATACAACCTTATACGATATTACGTAATAGTATACTACGTTATTACGTAATAGTATACGACGTTATACGTTATTACGTAATAGTATACAACCTCATTCGTTATTACGTAATAGTATACAACCTTATACGTTATTACGTAATAGTATACTACGTTATTACGTAATAGTATACGACGTTATACGTTATTACGTAATAGTATACAACCTTATACGTTATTACGTAATAGTATACAACGTTATACGTTAATACGTAATAGTATACAACCTTATACGTTATTACGTAATAGTATACAACGTTATACGTTAGTACGTAATAGTATATAACGTTATACGTTATTACGTAATAGTTTGCAACCTTATACGTTATTACGTAATAGTATACAACATTATACGTCATTACCTAATAGTATACAACGTTATACGTTATTACGTAATAGTATACAACCTTATACGTTATTACGTAATAGTATACAACTTTATACCTTATAACGTAATAGTATACAACCTTATACGTTATTACGTAATAGTATACAACGTTAAACGTTATTACGTAATAGTATACAACCTTATACGTTATTACGTAATAGTATACAACGCTATACGTTATTACGTAATATTATACAACCTTATACGTTATTACGTAATAGTATACTACGTTATACGTTATGACGTAATATTATATAACGTTATACGTCTTTACGTTATAGCATATAACGTTATAACTTAGTACGTAATAGTATACAACCTTATACGTTATTACGTAATACTATAGAACGTTATACGTTATTACGTAATAGTATACAACGCTATACGTTATTACGTAATATTATACAACCTTATACGTTATTACGTAATAGTATACTTCTTTATACGTTATGACGTACTATTATATAACGTTATACGTCTTTACGTTATAGCATATAACGTTATAACTTAGTACGTAATAGTATACAACCTTATACGTTATTACGTAATACTATAGAACGTTATACGTTATTACGTAATATTATACAACCTTATACGTTATTACGTAATAGTATACAACCTTATACGTTATTACGTAATAGTATACGACGTTATACGTTATGACGTAATATTATATAACGTTATACGTTTTTACGTTATAGCATATAACGTTATAACTTAGTACGTAATAGTACTTAACGTTATACGTTATTACGTAATAGTATACAACCTTATACGTTATTACGTAATAGTATAGAACGTTATACGTTATTACGTAATAGTATACTACGTTATACGTTATGACGTAATATTATATAACGTTATACGTTTTTACGTTATAGCATATAACGTTATAACTTAGTACGTAATAGTACTTAACGTTATACGTTATTACGTAATAGTATATAACGTTATACGTTATTACGTAATAGTATAGAACGTTATACGTTTTTACGTAATAGTATACAACGTTATACGTTATTACGTAATAGTATACAACCTTATACGTTATTACGTAATAGTATAGAACGTTATACGTTAATACGTAATAGTATACTACGTTATACGTTATGACGTAATATTATATAACGTTATACGTTTTTACGTTATAGCATATAACGTTATAACTTAGTACGTAATAATACTTAACGTTATACGTTATTACGTAATAGTATACAACCTTATACCTTATTACGTAATAGTATAGAACGTTATACGTTATTACGTAATAGTATATAACGTTATACGTTATTACGTAATAGTATACAACCTTATACGTTATTACGTAATAGTATACGACGTTATACGTTATGACGTAATATTATATAACGTTATACGTTTTTACGTTATAGCATATAACGTTATAACTTTGTACGTAATAGTACTTAACGTTATACGTTATTACGTAATAGTATACAACCTTATACGTTATTACGTAATAGTATACAACCTTATACGATATTACGTAATAGTATACAACTTTTTACGTTATAACGTAATAGTATACAACCTTGTACGTTATTACGTAATAGTATACAACGTTATACGTTATTACGTAATAGTATACAACCTTATACGTTATAACGTAATATTATGCAACCTTATACGTTATTACGTAATAGTATACAACCTTATACGTTATTACGTAATAGTATACGACGTTATACGTTATGACGTAATATTATATAACGTTATACGTCTTTACGTTATAGCATATAACGTTATAACTTAGTACGTAATAGTATACAACGTTATACGTTATTACGTGATAGTATAGAACGTTATACGTTATTACGTAATAGTATACAACCTTATACGTTATTACGTAATAGTATACAACCTTATGCGTTATTACGTAATAGTATACAACCTTATACGTTATTACGTAATAGTATACGACGTTATACGTTATGACGTAATATTATATAACGTTATACGTCTTTACGTTATAGCATATAACGTTATAACTTAGTACGTAATAGTATACAACCTTATACGTTATCACGTAATAGTATACAACCTTATACGTTATTACGTAATAGTATACAACGTTATACGTCATTACCTAATAGTATACAACGTTATACGTTATTACGTAATAGTATACAACCTTATACGATATTACGTAATAGTATACAACTTTATACGTTATAACGTAATAGTATACAACCTTATACGTTATTACGTAATAGTATACAACGTTATACGTTATTACGTAATAGTATACAACCTTATACGTTATTACGTAATAGTATGCAACGTGATACGTTATTACGTAATAGTATACAACCTTATACGTTATTACGTAATAGTATACTACGTTATTACGTAATAGTATACGACGTTATACGTTATTACGTAATAGTATACAACCTTATTCATTATTACGTAATAGTATACAACCTTATACGTTATTACGTAATAGTATACTACGTTATTACGTAATAGTATACGACGTTATAAGTTATTACGTAATAGTATACAACCTTATACGTTATTACGTAATAGTATACAACGTTATACGTTATTACGTAATAGTATACAACCTTATACGTTATTACGTAATAGTATACAACGTTATACGTTAGTACGTAATAGTATATAACGTTATACGTTATTACGTAATAGTTTGCAACCTTATACGTTATTACGTAATAGTATACAACGTTATACTTCATTACCAAATAGTATACAACGTTATACGTTATTACGTAATAGTATACAACCTTATACGTTATTACGTAATAGTATACAACGTTATACGTTATTACGTAATAGTATGCAACCTTATACGTTATTACGTAATAGTATACAACGCTATACGTTATTACGTAATATTATACAACCTTATACGTTATTACGTAATAGTATACTTCTTTATACGTTATGACGTAATATTATATAACGTTATACGTTTTTACGTTGTAGCATATAACGTTATAACTTAGTACGTAATAGTACTTAACGTTATACGTTATTACGTAATAGTATACAACCTTATACGTTATTACGTAATAGTATAGAACGTTATACGTTAGTACGTAATAGTGTATAAGGTTATACGTTGGTACGTAATAGTATATATCGTGATACGTTATTACCTAATAGTATATAACGTTATACGTTATTACGTGATACAATAGAACGTTATACGATATTACCTATTAGTAAACAACGTTATACGTTATTACGTAATAGTATACAACCTTATACGTTATTACGTAATAGTATACAACCTTATACGGTATTACGTAATAGTATAGAACGTTATACGTTTTTACGTAATAGCATACAACGTTATACGTTATTTCGTAATAGTATACTACGTTATACGTTATGACGTAATATTATATAACGTTATACGTTTTTACGTTATATCATATAACGTTATAACTTAGTACGAAATAGTACTTAACGTTATACGTTATTACGTAATAGTATACAACCTTATACGTTATTACGGAATAGTATAGAACGTTATACGTTATTACGTAATAGTACATAACGTTATACGTTATTTCGTAATAGTATACGACGTTATACGTTATTACGTAATAGTATACAACCTTATACGTTATTACGTAATAGTATACAACGTTATACGTTATTACGTAATAGTATACAACCTTATACGTTATTACGTAATAGTATACAACCTTATACGTTATTACGTAATAGTATACAACGTTAAACGTTATTACGTAATAGTATACAACCTTATACGTTATTACGTAATAGTATACAACGCTATACGTTAGTACGTAATATTATACAACCTTATACGTCTTTACGTTATAGCATATAACGTTATAACTTAGTACGTAATAGTATACAACGTTATACGTTATTACGTGATAGTATAGAACGTTATACGTTATTACGTAATGGTATACAAACTTATACGTTATTACGTAATAGTAGACAACGTTATACGTTATTACGCAATAGTATACAACCTTATATGTTATTACGTAATAGTATACAACGTTATACGTTATTACGTAATAGTATACAACCTTATACGTTATTACGTAATAGTATACAACGCTATACGTTACTATGTAATATTATACAACCTTATACGTTATTACGCAATAGTATACTTCTTTATACGTTATGACGTAATATTATATAACGTTCTACGTCTTTACGTTATAGCATATAACGTTATAACTTAGTACGTAATAGTATACAACCTTATACGTTATTACGTAATACTATAGAACGTTATACGTTATTACGTAATATTATACAACCTTATACGTTGTTACGTAATAGTATACAACCTTATACGTTATTACGTAATAGTATACGACGTTATACGTTATGACGTAATATTATATAACGTTATACGTTTTTACGTTATAGCATATAACGTTATAACTTAGTACGTAATAGTACTTAACGTTATACGTTATTACGTAATAGTATACAACCTTATACGTTATTACGTAATAGTATAGAACGTTATACGTTATTACGTAATAGTATACTACGTTATACGTTATGACGTAATATTATATAACGTTATACGTTTTTACGTTATAGCATATAACGTTATAACTTAGTACGTAATAGTACTTAACGTTATACGTTATTACGTAATAGTATACAACCTTATACGTTATTACGTAATAGTATAGAACGTTATACGTTATTACGTTATAGTATATAACGTTATACGTTATTACGAAATAGTATACGACGTTATACGTTATTACGTAATAGTATACAATCTTATACGTTATTACGTAATAGTATAGAACGTTATACGTTATTACGTAGTAGTATATAACGTTATACGTTATAACGTAATAGTATACAACCTTATACGTTATTACGTAATAGTATAGAACGTTATACGTTATTACGTCATAGTATATAACGTTATACGTCATTACGTAATAGTATACAACCTTATACGTTATTACGTAATAGTATACAACGTTATACGTTATTACGTAATAGTATACAACCTTATACGTTCTTACGTAATATTATAGAACGTTATACGTCTTTACGTTATAGCATATAACGTTATAACTTAGTACGTATTAGTATACAACGTTATACGTTATTACGTGATAGTATAGAACGTTATACGTTATTACGTAATAGTATACAACCTTATACGTTATGACTTAATATTATATAACGTTATACGTCTTTACGTTATAGCATATAACGTTATAACTTAGTACGTAATAGTATACAACCTTATACGTTATTACGTAATAGTATACAACCTTATACGTTATTACGTAATAGTATACAACGTTATACGTTATTACGTAATAGTATACAACCTTATACATTATTACGTAATAGTATACAACGCTATACGTTATTACGTAATATTATACAACCTTATACGTTATTACGTAATAGTATACTTCTTTATACGTTATGACGTACTATTATATAACGTTATACGTCTTTACGTTATAGCATATAACGTTATAACTTAGTACGTAATAGTATACAACCTTATACGTTATTACGTAATACTACAGAACGTTATACGTTATTACGTAATATTATACAACCTTATACGTTATTACGTAATAGTATACAACCTTATACGTTATTACGTAATAGTATACGACGTTATACGTTATGACGTAATATTATATAACGTTATACGTTTTTACGTTATAGCATATAACGTTATAACTTAGTACGTAATAGTACTTAACGTTATACGTTATTACGTAATAGTATACAACCTTATACGTTATTACGTAATAGTATAGAACGTTATACGTTATTACGTAATAGTATACTACGTTATACGTTATGACGTAATATTATATAACGTTATACGTTTTTACGTTATAGCATATAACGTTATAACTTAGTACGTAATAGTACTTAACGTTATACGTTATTACGTAATAGTATATAACGTTATACGTTATTACGTAATAGTATAGAACGTTATACGTTTTTACGTAATAGTATACAACGTTATACGTTATTACGTAATAGTATACAACCTTATACGTTATTACGTAATAGTATAGAACGTTATACGTTAATACGTAATAGTATACTACGTTATACGTTATGACGTAATATTATATAACGTTATACGTTTTTACGTTATAGCATATAACGTTATAACTTAGTACGTAATAATACTTAACGTTATACGTTATTACGTAATAGTATACAACCTTATACGTTATTACGTAATAGTATACGACGTTATACGTTATGACGTAATATTATATAACGTTATACGTTTTTACGTTATAGCATATAACGTTATAACTTTGTACGTAATAGTACTTAACGTTATACGTTATTACGTAATAGTATACAACCTTATACGTTATTACGTAATAGTATACAACCTTATACGATATTACGTAATAGTATACAACTTTATACGTTATAACGTAATAGTATACAACCTTATACGTTAGTACGTAATAGTATACAACGTTATACGTTATTACGTAATAGTATACAACCTTATACGTTATAACGTAATATTATGCAACCTTATACGTTATTACGTAATAGTATACAACCTTATACGTTATTACGTAATAGTATACGACGTTATACGTTCTTACGTAATATTATATAACGTTATACGTCTTTACGTTATAGCATATAACGTTATAACTTAGTACGTAATAGTATACAACGTTATACGTTATTACGTGATAGTATAGAACGTTATACGTTATTACGTAATAGTATACAACCTTATACGTTATTACGTAATAGTATACAACCTTATGCGTTATTACGTAATAGTATACAACCTTATACGTTATTACGTAATAGTATACAACCTTATACGTTATAACGTAATATTATGCAACCTTATACGTTATTACGTAATAGTATACAACCTTATACGTTATTACGTAATAGTATACGACGTTATACGTTCTTACGTAATATTATATAGCGTTATACGTCTTTACGTTATAGCATATAACGTTATAACTTAGTACGTAATAGTATACAACGTTATACGTTATTACGTGATAGTATAGAACGTTATACGTTATTACGTAATAGTATACAACCTTATACGTTATTACGTAATAGTATACAACCTTATGCGTTATTACGTAATAGTATACAACCTTATACGTTATTACGTAATAGTATACGACGTTATACGTTATGACGTAATATTATATAACGTTATACGTCTTTACGTTATAGCATATAACGTTATAACTTAGTACGTAATAGTATACAACCTTATACGTTATCACGTAATAGTATACAACCTTATACGTTATTACGTAATAGTATACAACGTTATACGTCATTACCTAATAGTATACAACGTTATACGTTATTACGTAATAGTATACAACCTTATACGATATTACGTAATAGTATACAACTTTATACGTTATAACGTAATAGTATACAACCTTATACGTTATTACGTAATAGTATACAACGTTATACGTTATTACGTAATAGTATACAACCTTATACGTTATTACGTAATAGTATGCAACGTGATACGTTATTACGTAATAGTATACAACCTTATACGTTATTACGTAATAGTATACTACGTTATTACGTAATAGTATACGACGTTATACGTTATTACGTAATAGTATACAACCTTATTCATTATTACGTAATAGTATACAACCTTATACGTTATTACGTAATAGTATACTACGTTATTACGTAATAGTATACGACGTTATAAGTTATTACGTAATAGTATACAACCTTATACGTTATTACGTAATAGTATACAACGTTATACGTTATTACGTAATAGTATACAACCTTATACGTTATTACGTAATAGTATACAACGTTATACGTTAGTACGTAATAGTATATAACGTTATACGTTATTACGTAATAGTTTGCAACCTTATACGTTATTACGTAATAGTATACAACGTTATACTTCATTACCAAATAGTATACAACGTTATACGTTATTACGTAATAGTATACAACCTTATACGTTATTACGTAATAGTATACAACGTTATATGTTATTACGTAATAGTATACAACCTTATACGTTATTACGTAATAGTATACAACGCTATACGTTATTACGTAATATTATGCAACCTTATACGTTATTACGTAATAGTATACTTCTTTATACGTTATGACGTAATATTATATAACGTTATACGTTTTTACGTTGTAGCATATAACGTTATAACTTAGTACGTAATAGTACTTAACGTTATACGTTATTACGTAATAGTATACAACCTTATACGTTATTACGTAATAGTATAGAACGTTATACGTTAGTACGTAATAGTGTATAAGGTTATACGTTGGTACGTAATAGTATATATCGTGATACGTTATTACCTAATAGTATATAACGTTATACGTTATTACGTGATACAATAGAACGTTATACGTTATTACCTATTAGTAAACAACGTTATACGTTATTACGTAATAGTATACAACCTTATACGTTATTAAGTAATAGTATACAACGTTATACGTTATTACGTAATAGTATACAACCTTATACGTCATTACGTAATAGTATACAACGTTAAACGTTATTTCGTAATAGTATACAACCTTATACGTTATTACGTAATAGTATACGACGTTATACGTTATTACGTAATAGTATACAACCTTATACGTTATTACGTAATAGTATAGAACGTTATACGTTATTACGTCATAGTATATAACGTTATACGTCATCACGTAATAGTATACAACCTTATACGTTATTACGTAATAGTATACAACGTTATACGTTATTACGTAATAGTATACAACCTTATACGTTCTTACGTAATAGTATACAACGTTATACGTCATTACGTAATAGTATACAACCTTATACGTTATTACGTAATAGTATACAACGTTAAACGTTATTACGGAATATTATACAACCTTATACGTTATTACGTAATAGTATACGACGTTATACGTTATTACGTAATAGTATACAACCTTATACGTTATTACGTTATAGCATATAACGTTATAAGTTAGTACGTAATAGTATACAACGTTATACGTTATTACGTGATAGTATAGAACGTTATACGTTATTACGTAATAGTATACGACGTTATACGTTATTACGTAATAGTATAAAACGTTATACGTTATTACGTAATAGTATAAAACCTTATACGTTATTACGTAATAGTATACAACGTTATACGTTGTTACGTAAGAGTATACAACCTTATACGTTATTACGTTATAGCATATAACGTTATAAGTTAGTACGTAATAGTATATAACGTTATACGCCATAACGTAATAGTATATAACGTTATACGTTATTACGTAATAGTATACAACCTTATACGTTATTACGTTATAGCATATAACGTTATAAGTTAGTACGTAATAGTATACAACGTTATACGTTATTACGTGATAGTATAGAACGTTATACGTTATTACGTAATAGTATACGACGTTATACGTTATTACGTAATAGTATACAACCTTATACGTTATTACGTTATAGCATATAACGTTATAAGTTAGTACGTAATAGTATACAACGTTATACGTTATTACGTGATAGTATAGAACGTTATACGTTATTACGTAATAGTATACGACGTTATACGTCATTACCTAATAGTATACAACGTTATACGTTATTACGTAATAGTATACAACCTTATACGTTATTACGTAATAGTATACAACGTTATACGTTATTACGTAATAGTATACAACCTTATACGTTATTACGTAATAGTATACAACGTTATACGTTATTACGTAATAGTATACAACCTTATACGTTATTACGTAATAGTATACGACGTTATACGTTATTACGTAATAGTATACAACCTCATTCGTTATTACGTAATAGTATACAACCTTATACGTTATTACGTAATAGTATACTACGTTATTACGTAATAGTATACGACGTTATACGTTATTACGTAATAGTATACAACGTTATACGTTATTACGTATTAGTATACAACCTAATACGTTATTACGTAATAGTATACAACGCTATACGTTATTACGTAATATTATACAACCTTATACGTTATTACGTAATAGCATACTACGTTATACGTTATGACGTAATATTATATAACGTTATACGTCTTTACGTTATAGCATATAACGTTATAACTTAGTACGTAATAGTATACAACCTTATACGTTATTACGTAATACTATAGAACGTTATACGTTATTACGTAATATTATACAACCTTATACGTTATTACGTAATAGTATACAACCTTATACGTTATTACGTAATAGTATACAACCTTATACGTTATTACGTAATAGTATACGACGTTATACGTTATGACGTAATATTATATAACGTTATACGTCTTTACGTTATAGCATATAACGTTATAACTTAGTACGTAATAGTATACAACGTTATACGTTATTACGTGATAGTATAGAACGTTATACGTTATTACGTAATAGTATACAACCTTATACGTTATTACGTAATAGTATACAACCTTATGCGTTATTACGTAATAGCATACAACCTTATACGTTATTACGTAATAGTATACGACGTTATACGTTATGACGTAATATTATATAACGTTATACGTCTTTACGTTATAGCATATAACGTTATAACTTAGTACGTAATTGTATACAACGTTATTCGTTATTACGTTGTAGTATAGAACGTTATACGTTATTACGTAATAGTATACAACCTTATACGTTATTACGTAATAGTATACTTCTTTATACGTTATGACGTACTATTATATAACGTTATACGTCTTTACGTTATAGCATATAACGTTATAACTTAGTACGTAATAGTATACAACCTTATACGTTATTACGTAATACTATAGAACGTTATACGTTATTACGTAATATTATACAACCTTATACGTTATTACGTAATAGTATACAACCTTATACGTTATTACGTAATAGTATACGACGTTATACGTTATGACGTAATATTATATAACGTTATACGTTTTTACGTTATAGCATATAACGTTATAACTTAGTACGTAATAGTACTTAACGTTATACGTTATTACGTAATAGTATACAACCTTATACGTTATTACGTAATAGTATAGAACGTTATACGTTATTACGTAATAGTATACTACGTTATACGTTATGACGTAATATTATATAACGTTATACGTTTTTACGTTATAGCATATAACGTTATAACTTAGTACGTAATAGTACTTAACGTTATACGTTATTACGTAATAGTATATAACGTTATACGTTATTACGTAATAGTATAGAACGTTATACGTTTTTACGTAATAGTATACAACGTTATACGTTATTACGTAATAGTATACAACCTTATACGTTATTACGTAATAGTATAGAACGTTATACGTTAATACGTAATAGTATACTACGTTATACGTTATGACATAATATTATATAACGTTATACGTTTTTACGTTATAGCATATAACGTTATAACTTAGTACGTAATAATACTTAACGTTATACGTTATTACGTAATAGTATACAACCTTATACGTTATTACGTAATAGTATACGACGTTATACGTTATGACGTAATATTATATAACGTTATACGTTTTTACGTTATAGCATATAACGTTATAACTTTGTACGTAATAGTACTTAACGTTATACGTTATTACGTAATAGTATACAACGTTATACGTTATTACGTAATAGTATACAACCTTATACGTTATAACGTAATATTATGCAACCTTATACGTTATTACGTAATAGTATACAACCTTATACGTTATTACGTAATAGTATACGACGTTATACGTTATGACGTAATATTATATAACGTTATACGTCTTTACGTTATAGCATATAACGTTATAACTTAGTACGTAATAGTATACAACGTTATACGTTATTACGTGATAGTATAGAACGTTATACGTTATTACGTAATAGTATACAACCTTATACGTTATTACGTAATAGTATACAACCTTATGCGTTATTACGTAATAGTATACAACCTTATACGTTATTACGTAATAGTATACGACGTTATACGTTATGACGTAATATTATATAACGTTATACGTCTTTACGTTATAGCATATAACGTTATAACTTAGTACGTAATAGTATACAACCTTATACGTTATCACGTAATAGTATACAACCTTATACGTTATTACGTAATAGTATACAACGTTATACGTCATTACCTAATAGTATACAACGTTATACGTTATTACGTAATAGTATACAACCTTATACGATATTACGTAATAGTATACAACTTTATACGTTATAACGTAATAGTATACAACCTTATACGTTATTACGTAATAGTATACAACGTTATACGTTATTACGTAATAGTATACAACCTTATACGTTATTACGTAATAGTATGCAACGTGATACGTTATTACGTAATAGTATACAACCTTATACGTTATTACGTAATAGTATACTACGTTATTACGTAATAGTATACGACGTTATACGTTATTACGTAATAGTATACAACCTTATTCATTATTACGTAATAGTATACAACCTTATACGTTATTACGTAATAGTATACTACGTTATTACGTAATAGTATACGACGTTATAAGTTATTACGTAATAGTATACAACCTTATACGTTATTACGTAATAGTATACAACGTTATACGTTATTACGTAATAGTATACAACCTTATACGTTATTACGTAATAGTATACAACGTTATACGTCATTACCTAATAGTATACAACGTTATACGTTATTACGTAATAGTATACAACCTTATACGATATTACGTAATAGTATACAACTTTATACGTTATAACGTAATAGTATACAACCTTATACGTTATTACGTAATAGTATACAACGTTATACGTTATTACGTAATAGTATACAACCTTATACGTTATTACGTAATAGTATGCAACGTGATACGTTATTACGTAATAGTATACAACCTTATACGTTATTACGTAATAGTATACTACGTTATTACGTAATAGTATACGACGTTATACGTTATTACGTAATAGTATACAACCTTATTCATTATTACGTAATAGTATACAACCTTATACGTTATTACGTAATAGTATACTACGTTATTACGTAATAGTATACGACGTTATAAGTTATTACGTAATAGTATACAACCTTATACGTTATTACGTAATAGTATACAACGTTATACGTTATTACGTAATAGTATACAACCTTATACGTTATTACGTAATAGTATACAACGTTATACGTTAGTACGTAATAGTATATAACGTTATACGTTATTACGTAATAGTTTGCAACCTTATACGTTATTACGTAATAGTATACAACGTTATACTTCATTACCAAATAGTATACAACGTTATACGTTATTACGTAATAGTATACAACCTTATACGTTATTACGTAATAGTATACAACGTTATACGTTATTACGTAATTGTATACAACCTTATACGTTATTACGTAATAGTATACAACGCTATACGTTATTACGTAATATTATACAACCTTATACGTTATTACGTAATAGTATACTTCTTTATACGTTATGACGTAATATTATATAACGTTATACGTTTTTACGTTGTAGCATATAACGTTATAACTTAGTACGTAATAGTACTTAACGTTATACGTTATTACGTAATAGTATACAACCTTATACGTTATTACGTAATAGTATAGAACGTTATACGTTAGTACGTAATAGTGTATAAGGTTATACGTTGGTACGTAATAGTATATATCGTGATACGTTATTACCTAATAGTATATAACGTTATACGTTATTACGTGATACAATAGAACGTTATACGTTATTACCTATTAGTAAACAACGTTATACGTTATTACGTAATAGTATACAACCTTATACGTTATTAAGTAATAGTATACAACGTTATACGTTATTACGTAATAGTATACAACCTTATACGTCATTACGTAATAGTATACAACGTTAAACGTTATTTCGTCATAGTATACAACCTTATACGTTATTACGTAATAGTATACGACGTTATACGTTATTACGTAATAGTATACAACCTTATACGTTATTATGTAATAGTATAGAACGTTATACGTTATTACGTCATAGTATATAACGTTATACGTCATCACGTAATAGTATACAACCTTATACGTTATTACGTAATAGTATACAACGTTATACGTTATTACGTAATAGTATACAACCTTATACGTTCTTACGTAATAGTATACAACGTTATACGTCATTACGTAATAGTATACAACCTTATACGTTATTACGTAATAGTATACAACGTTAAACGTTATTACGGAATATTATACAACCTTATACGTTATTACGTAATAGTATACGACGTTATACGTTATTACGTAATAGTATACAACCTTATACGTTATTACGTTATAGCATATAACGTTATAAGTTAGTACGTAATAGTATACAACGTTATACGTTATTACGTGATAGTATAGAACGTTATACGTTATTACGTAATAGTATACGACGTTATACGTTATTACGTAATAGTATAAAACGTTATACGTTATTACGTAATAGTATAAAACCTTATACGTTATTACGTAATAGTATACTACGTTATTACGTAATAGTATACGACGTTATACGTTATTACGTAATAGTATACAACGTTATACGTTATTACGTATTAGTATACAACCTAATACGTTCTTACGTAATAGTATACAACGCTATACGTTATTACGTAATATTATACAACCTTATACGTTATTACGTAATAGCATACTACGTTATACGTTATGACGTAATATTATATAACGTTATACGTCTTTACGTTATAGCATATAACGTTATAACTTAGTACGTAATAGTATACAACCTTATACGTTATTACGTAATACTATAGAACGTTATACGTTATTACGTAATATTATACAACCATATACGTTATTACGTAATAGTATACAACCTTATACGTTATTACGTAATAGTATACAACCTTATACGTTATTACGTAATAGTATACGACGTTATACGTTATGACGTAATATTATATAACGTTATACGTCTTTACGTTATAGCATATAACGTTATAACTTAGTACGTAATAGTATACAACGTTATACGTTATTACGTGATAGTATAGAACGTTATACGTTATTACGTAATAGTATACAACCTTATACGTTATTACGTAATAGTATACAACCTTATGCGTTATTACGTAATAGCATACAACCTTATACGTTATTACGTAATAGTATACGACGTTATACGTTATGACGTAATATTATATAACGTTATACGTCTTTACGTTATAGCATATAACGTTATAACTTAGTACGTAATTGTATACAACGTTATACGTTATTACGTTGTAGTATAGAACGTTATACGTTATTACGTAATAGTATACAACCTTATACGTTATTACGTAATAGTATAGAACGTTATACGTTATTACGTAGTAGTATATAACGTTATACGTTATTACGTAGTAATATACAACCTTATACGTTATTACGTAATAGTATACAACGTTATACGTTATTACGTATTAGTATACAACCTAATACGTTATTACGTAATAGTATACAACGCTATACGTTATTACGTAATATTATACAACCTTATACGTTATTACGTAATAGCATACTACGTTATACGTTATGACGTAATATTATATAACGTTATACGTCTTTACGTTATAGCATATAACGTTACAACTTAGTACGTAATAGTATACAACCTCATAGTTATCACGTAATAGTATACAACCTTATACGTTATTACGTAATAGTATACAACGTTATACGTCATTACCTAATAGTATACAACGTTATACGTTATTACGTAATAGTATACAACCTTATACGTTATTACGTAATAGTATACAACGTTATACGTTATTACGTAATAGTATACAACCTTATACGTTATTACGTAATAGTATACAACGTTATACGTTATTACGTAATAGTATACAACCTTATACGTTATTACGTAATAGTATACTATGTTATTACGTAATAGTATACGACGTTATACGTTATTACGTAATAGTATACAACCTCATTCGTTATTACGTAATAGTATACAACCTTATACGTTATTACGTAATAGTATACTACGTTATTACGTAATAGTATACGACGTTATACGTTATTACGTAATAGTATACAACCTTATACGTTATTACGTAATAGTATACAACGTTATACGTTATTACGTAATAGTATACAACCTTATACGTTATTACGTAATAGTATACAACGTTATACGTTATTACGTAATAGTATACAACCTTATACGTTATTACGTAATAGTATACAACCTTATACGTTATTACGTAATAGTATACAACGTTAAACGTTATTACGTAATAGTATACAACCTTATACGTTATTACGTAATAGTATACAACGCTATACGTTAGTACGTAATATTATACAACCTCATACGTTATTACGTAATAGTATACTACGTTATA
Source organism: Bombus pascuorum (assembly GCF_905332965.1). NCBI lineage: Eukaryota > Metazoa > Arthropoda > Insecta > Hymenoptera > Apidae > Bombus > Bombus pascuorum. The sequence continues at coordinate 20,563,815 of NC_083489.1, read as the reverse complement.
CGTTATGACGTAATATTATATAACGTTATACGTCTTTACGTTATAGCATATAACGTTATAACTTAGTACGTAACAGTATACAACGTTATACGTTATTACGTGATAGTATAGAACGTTATACGTTATTACGTAATAGTATACAACCTTATACGTTATTACGTAATAGTATACAACGTTTTACGTTATTACGCAATAGTATACAACCTTATATGTTATTACGTAATAGTATACAACGTTATACGTTATTACGTAATAGTATACAACCTTATACGTTATTACGTAATAGTATACAACGCTATACGTTATTACGTAATATTATACAACCTTATACGTTATTACGTAATAGTATACTTCTTTATACGTTATGACGTAATATTATATAACGTTCTACGTCTTTACGTTATAGCATATAACGTTATAACTTAGTACGTAATAGTACTTAACGTTATACGTTATTACGTAATAGTATACAACCTTATACGTTATTACGTAATAGTATAGAACTTTATACGTTATTACGTAATAGTATACTACCTTATACGTTATGACGTTATATTATATAACGTTATACGTTTTTACGTTATAGCATATAACGTTATAACTTAGTACGTAATAGTACTTAACGTTATACGTTATTACGTAATAGTATACAACCTTATACGTTATTACGTAATAGTATAGAACGTTATACGTTATTACGTTATAGTATATAACGTTATACGTTATTACGAAATAGTATACGACGTTATACGTTATTACGTAATAGTATACAATCTTATACGTTATTACGTAATAGTATAGAACGTTATACGTTATTACGTAGTAGTATATAACGTTATACGTTATTACGTAGTAATATACAAAGTTATACGTTATTACGTAATAGTATACGACGTTATACGTTATTACGTAATAGTATACAACCTTATACGTTATTACGTTATAGCATATAACGTTATAAGTTAGTACGTAATAGTATACAACGTTATACGTTATTACGTGATAGTATAGAACGTTATACGTTATTACGTAATAGTATACGACGTTATACGTTATTACGTAATAGTATACAACGTTATACGTTGTTACGTAAGAGTATACAACCTTATACGTTATTACGTTACAGCATATAACGTTATAACTTAGTACGTAATAGTACTTAACGTTATACGTTATTACGTAATAGTATACAACCTTATACGTTATTACGTAATAGTATAGAACGTTATACGTTATTACGTAATAATATAAAACCTTATACGTTATTACGTAATAGTATACAACGTTATACGTTATTACGTAATAGTATACAACCTTATACGTTCTTACGTAATAGTATACAACGTTATACGTTATTACGTAATATTATACAACGTTATACGTTATTACGTAATAGTATACAACCTTATACGTTATTACGTAATAGTATACAACGTTAAACGTTATTACGGAATATTATACAAACTTATACGTTATTACGTAATAGTATACAACCTTATACGTTATTACGTAATAGTATACAACGTTAAACGTTATAACGGAATATTATACAACCTTATACTTTATTACGTAATAGTATACGACGTTATACGTTATTACGTAATAGTATACAACCTTATACGGTATTACGTAATAGTATAGAACGTTATACGTATTTACGTAATAGTATACAACGTTATACGTTATTTCGTAATAGTATACTACGTTATACGTTATGACGTAATATTATATAACGTTATACGTTTTTACGTTATATCATATAACGTTATAACTTAGTACGAAATAGTACTTAACGTTATACGTTATTACGTAATAGTATACAACCTTATACGTTATTACGTAATAGTATAGAACGTTATACGTTATTACGTAATAGTATATAACGTTATACGTTATTTCGTAATAGTATACAACGTTATACGTTATTACGTAATAGTATACAACCTTATACGTTATTACGTAATAGTATACAACGTTATACGTTATTACGTAATAGTATACAACCTTATACGTTATTACGTAAGAGTATACAACCTTATACGTTATTACGAATAGTATACAACGTTAAACGTTATTACGTAATAGTATACAACCTTATACGTTATTACGTAATAGTATACAACGCTATACGTTAGTACGTAATATTATACAACCTTATACGTTATTACGTAATAGTATACTACGTTATACGTTATGACGTAATATTATATAACGTTATACGTCTTTACGTTATAGCATATAACGTTATAACTTAGTACGTAATAGTATACAACGTTATACGTTATTACGTGATAGTATAGAACGTTATACGTTATTACGTAATAGTATACAACCTTATACGTTATTACGTAATAGTATACAACGTTATACGTTATTACGCAATAGTATACAACCTTATATGTAATTACGTAATAGTATACAACGTTATACGTTATTACGTAATAGTATACAACCTTATACGTTATTACGTAATAGTATACAACGCTATACGTTATTACGTAATATTATACAACCTTAAACGTTATTACGTAATAGTATACTTCTTTATACGTTATGACGTAATATTATATAACGTTCTACGTCTTTACGTTATAGCATATAACGTTATAACTTAGTACGTAATAGTATACAACCTTATACGTTATTACGTAATACTATAGAACGTTATACGTTATTACGTAATATTATACAACCTTATACGTTATTACGTAATAGTATACAACCTTATACGTTATTACGTAATAGTATACGACGTTATACGTTATGACGTAATATTATATAACGTTATACGTTTTTACGTTATAGCATATAACGTTATAACTTAGTACGTAATAGTACTTAACGTTATACGTTATTACGAAATAGTATACGACGTTATACGTTATTACGTAATAGTATACAATCTTATACGTTATTACGTAATAGTATAGAACGTTATACGTTATTACGTAGTAGTATATAACGTTATACGTTATTACGTAGTAATATACAACCTTATACGTTATTACGTAATAGTATACAACGTTATACGTTATTACGTATTAGTATACAACCTAATACGTTATTACGTAATAGTATACAACGCTATACGTTATTACGTAATATTATACAACCTTATACGTTATTACGTAATAGCATACTACGTTATACGTTATGACGTAATATTATATAACGTTATACGTCTTTACGTTATAGCATATAACGTTACAACTTAGTACGTAATAGTATACAACCTTATACGTTATCACGTAATAGTATACAACCTTATACGTTATTACGTAATAGTATACAACGTTATACGTCATTACCTAATAGTATACAACGTTATACGTTATTACGTAATAGTATACAACCTTATACGTTATTACGTAATAGTATACAACGTTATACGTTATTACGTAATAGTATACAACCTTATACGTTATTACGTAATAGTATACAACGTTATACGTTATTACGTAATAATATACAACCTTATACGTTATTACGTAATAGTATACTATGTTATTACGTAATAGTATACGACGTTATACGTTATTACGTAATAGTATACAACCTCATTCGTTATTACGTAATAGTATACAACCTTATACGTTATTACGTAATAGTATACTACGTTATTACGTAATAGTATACGACGTTATACGTTATTACGTAATAGTATACAACCTTATACGTTATTACGTAATAGTATACAACGTTATACGTTATTACGTAATAGTATACAACCTTATACGTTATTACGTAATAGTATACAACGTTATACGTTAGTACGTAATAGTATATAACGTTATACGTTATTACGTAATAGTTTGCAACCTTATACGTTATTACGTAATATTATACAACATTATACGTCATTACCTAATAGTATACAACGTTATACGTTATTACGTAATAGTATACAACCTTATACGTTATTACGTAATAGTATACAATTTTATACCTTATAACGTAATAGTATACAACCTTATACGTTATTACGTAATAGTATACAACGTTAAACGTTATTACGTAATAGTATATAACCTTATACGATATTACGTAATAGTATACAACGCTATACGTTATTACGTAATATTATACAACCTTATACGTTATTACGTAATAGTATACTACGTTATACGTTATGACGTAATATTATATAACGTTATACGTCATTACGTTATAGCATATAACGTTATAACTTAGTACGTAATAGTATACAACGTTATACGTTATTACGTGATAGTATAGAACGTTATACGTTATTACGTAATAGTATACAACCTTATACGTTATTACGTAATAGTATACAACGTTATACGTTATTACGCAATAGTATACAACCTTATATGTTATTACGTAATAGTATACAACGTTATACGTTATTACGTAATAGTATACAACCTTATACGTTATTACGTAATATTATACAACGCTATACGTTATTACGTAATATTATACAACCTTATACGTTATTACGTAATAGTATACTTCTTTATACGTTATGACGTAATATTATATAACGTTATTCGTCTTTACGTTATAGCATATAACGTTATAACTTAGTACGTAATAGTATACAACCTTATACGTTATTACGTAATACTATAGAACGTTATACGTTATTACGTAATATTATACAACCTTATACGTTATTACGTAATAGTATACAACCTTATACGTTATTTCGTAATAGTATACGACGTTATACGTTATGACGTAATATTATATAACGTTATACGTCTTTACGTTATAGCATATAACGTTATAACTTAGTACGTAATAGTATACAACGTTATACGTTATTACGTGATAGTATAGAACGTTATACGTTATTACGTAATAGTATACAACCTTATACGTTATTACGTAATAGTATACAACCTTATGCGTTATTACGTAATAGTATACAACCTTATACGTTATTACGTAATAGTATACGACGTTATACGTTATGACGTAATATTATATAACGTTATACGTCTTTACGTTATAGCATATAACGTTATAACTTAGTACGTAATTGTATACAACGTTATACGTTATTACGTTGTAGTATAGAACGTTATACGTTATTACGTAATAGTATACAACCTTATACGTTATTACGTAATAGTATAGAACGTTATACGTTATTACGTAGTAATATATAACGTTATACGTTATTACGTAGTAATATACAACCTTATACGTTATTACGTAATAGTATACAACGTTATACGTTATTACGTATTAGTATACAACCTAATACGTTATTACGTAATATTATACAACGCTATACGTTATTACGTAATATTATACAACCTTATACGTTATTACGTAATAGCATACTACGTTATACGTTATGACGTAATATTATATAACGTTATACGTCTTTACGTTATAGCATATAACGTTACAGCTTAGTACGTAATAGTATACAACCTTATACGTTATCACGTAATAGTATACAACCTTATACGTTATTACGTAATAGTATACAACGTTATACGTCATTACCTAATAGTATACAACGTTATACGTTATTACGTAATAGTATACAACCTTATACGTTATTACGTAATAGTATACAACGTTATACGTTATTACGTAATAGTATACAACCTTATACGTTATTACGTAATAGTATACAACGTTATACGTTATTACGTAATAGTATACAACCTTATACGTTATTACGTAATAGTATACTATGTTATTACGTAATAGTATACGACGTTATACGTTATTACGTAATAGTATACAACCTCATTCGTTATTACGTAATAGTATACAACCTTATACGTTATTACGTAATAGTATACTACGTTATTACGTAATAGTATACGACGTTATACGTTATTACGTAATAGTATACAACCTTATACGTTATTACGTAATAGTATACAACGTTATACGTTATTACGTAATAGTATACAACCTTATACGTTATTACGTAATAGTATACAACGTTATACGTTAGTACGTAATAGTATATAACGTTATACGTTATTACGTAATAGTTTGCAACCTTATAAGTTATTACGTAATAGTATACAACGTTATACGTCATTACGTAATAGTATACAATCTTATACGTTATTACGTAATAGTATAGAACGTTATACGTTATTACGTAGTAGTATATAACGTTATACGTTATTACGCAATAGTATACAACCTTATATTCTATTACGTAATAGTATACAACGTTATACGTTATTACGTAATAGTATACAACCTTATACGTTATTACGTAATAGTATACTACGTTATTACGTAATAGTATACAACCTCATTCGTTATTACGTAATAGTATACAACGTTATACGTTAGTACGTAATAGTATACTATGTTATTACGTAATAGTATACAACGTTATACGTTATTACGTAATAGTATACAACCTCATTCGTTATTACGTAATAGTATACAAAGTTATACGTTATTACGTAATAGTATACTACGTTATTACGTAATAGTATACAACCTCATTCGTTATTACGTAATAGTATACAACCTTATACGTTATTACGTAATAGTATACTACGTTATTACGTAATAGTATACGACGTTATACGTTATTACGTAATAGTATACAACCTTATACGTTATTAAGTAATAGTATACAACGTTATACGTTATTACGTAATATTATACAACCTTATACGTTATTACGTAATAGCATACTACGTTATACGTTATGACGTAATATTATATAACGTTATACGTCTTTACGTTATAGCATATAACGTTACAACTTAGTACGTAATAGTATACAACCTTATACGTTATCACGTAATAGTATACAACCTTATACGTTATTACGTAATAGTATAGAACGTTATACGTTATTACGTAATAGTATAGAACGTTATACGTTATTACGTAATAGTATACAACCTTATACGTTATTACGTAATAGTATACGACGTTATACGTTATGACGTAATATTATATAACGTTATACGTCTTTACGTTATAGCATATAACGTTATAACTTAGTACGTAATTGTATACAACGTTATACGTTATTACGTTGTAGTATAGAACGTTATACGTTATTACGTAATAGTATACAACCTTATACGTTATTACGTAATAGTATAGAACGTTATACGTTATTACGTAGTAGTATATAACGTTATACGTTATTACGTAGTAATATACAACCTTATACGTTATTACGTAATAGTATACAACGTTATACGTTATTACGTATTAGTATACAACCTTATACGTTATTACGTAATAGTATACAACGTTATACGTTATTACGTAATAGTATACAACCTTATACGTTATTACGTAATAGTATACAACGTTATACGTTAGTACGTAATAGTATACAACGTTATACGTTAGTACGTAATAGTATATAACGTTATACGTTATTACGTAATAGTTTGCAACCTTATACGTTATTACGTAATGGTATACAACATTATACGTCATTACCTAATAGTATACAACGTTATACGTTATTACGCAATAGTATACAACCTTATATGTTATTACGTAATAGTATACAACGTTATACGTTATTACGTAATAGTATACAACCTTATACGTTATTACGTAATAGTATACAACGCTATACGTTATTACGTAATATTATACAACCTTATACGTTATTACGTAATAGTATACTTCTTTATACGTTATGACGTAATATTATATAACGTTCTACGTCTTTACGTTATAGCATATAACGTTATAACTTAGTACGTAATAGTATACAACCTTATACGTTATTACGTAATACTATAGAACGTTATACGTTATTACGTAATATTATACAACCTTATACGTTATTACGTAATAGTATACAACCTTATACGTTATTACGTAATAGTATACGACGTTATACGTTATGACGTAATATTATATAACGTTATACGTTTTTACGTTATAGCATATAACGTTATAACTTAGTACGTAATAGTACTTAACGTTATACGTTATTACGTAATAGTATACAACCTTATACGTTATTACGTAATAGTATAGAACGTTATACGTTATTACGTAATAGTATACTACGTTATACGTTATGACGTAATATTATATAACGTTATACGTTTTTACGTTATAGCATATAACGTTATAACTTAGTACGTAATAGTACTTAACGTTATACGTTATTACGTAATAGTATACAACCTTATACGTTATTACGTAATAGTATAGAACGTTATACGTTATTACGTTATAGTATATAACGTTATACGTTATTACGAAATAGTATACGACGTTATACGTTATTACGTAATAGTATACAATCTTATACGTTATTACGTAATAGTATAGAACGTTATACGTTATTACGTAGTAGTATATAACGTTATACGTTATTACGTAGTAATATACAACCTTATACGTTATTACGTAATAGTATACAACGTTATACGTTATTGCGTATTAGTATACAACCTAATACGTTATTACGTAATAGTATACAACGCTATACGTTATTACGTAATATTATACAACCTTATACGTTATTACGTAATAGCATACTACGTTATACGTTATGACGTAATATTATATAACGTTATACGTCTTTACGTTATAGCATATAACGTTACAACTTAGTACGTAATAGTATACAACCTTATACGTTATCACGTAATAGTATACAACCTTATACGTTATTACGTAATAGTATACAACGTTATACGTCATTACCTAATAGTATACAACGTTATACGTTATTACGTAATAGTATACAACCTTATACGTTATTACGTAATAGTATACAACGTTATACGTTATTACGTAATAGTATACAACCTTATACGTTATTACGTAATAGTATACAACGTTATACGTTATTACGTAATAGTATACAACCTTATACGTTATTACGTAATAGTATACTATGTTATTACGTAATAGTATACGACGTTATACGTTATTACGTAATAGTATACAACCTCATTCGTTATTACGTAATAGTATACAACCTTATACGTTATTACGTAATAGTATACTACGTTATTACGTAATAGTATACGACGTTATACGTTATTACGTAATAGTATACAACCTTATACGTTATTACGTAATAGTATACAACGTTATACGTTATTACGTAATAGTATACAACATTATACGTCATTACCTAATAGTATACAACGCTATACGTTATTACGTAATATTATACAACCTTATACGTTATTACGTAATAGTATACTACGTTATACGTTATGACGTAATATTATATAACGTTATACGTCTTTACGTTATAGCATATAACGTTATACGTTATTACGAAATAGTATACGACGTTATACGTTATTACGTGATAGTATACAATCTTATACGTTATTACGTAATAGTATAGAACGTTATACGTTATTACGTAGTAGTATATAACGTTATACGTTATTACGCAATAGTATACAACCTTATATTCTATTACGTAATAGTATACAACGTTATACGTTATTACGTAATAGTATACAACCTTATACGTTATTACGTAATAGTATACGACGCTATACGTTATTACGTAATAGTATACAACCTTATACGTTATTACGTAATAGTATAGAACGTTATACGTTAATACGTAATAGTATACAACCTAATACGTTATTACGTAATAGTATACAACGCTATACGTTATTACGTAATAGTATAGAACGTTATACGTTAATACGTAATAGTATACTACGTTATACGTTATGACGTAATATTATATAACGTTATACGTCTTTACGTTATAGCATATAACGTTACAACTTAGTACGTAATAGTATACAACCTTATACGTTATCACGTAATAGTATAGAACCTTATACGTTATTACGTAATAGTATACAACGTTATACGTCATTACCTAATAGTATACAACGTTATACGTTATTACGTAATAGTATACAACCTTATACGTTATTACGTAATAGTATACAACGCTATACGTTATTACGTAATAGTATACAACGTTATACGTTATTACGTAATATTATACAACCTTATACGTTATTACGTAATAGTATACTACGTTATACGTTATGACGTAATATTATATAACGTTATACGTCTTTACGTTATAGCATATAACGTTATAACTTAGTACGTAATAGTATACAACGTTATACGTTATTACGTGATAGTATAGAACGTTATACGTTATTACGTAATAGTATACAACCTTATACGTTATTACGTAGTAGTATATAACGTTATACGTTATTACGTAGTAATATACAACCTTATACGTTATTACGTAATAGTATACAACGTTATACGTTATTACGTATTAGTATACAACCTAATACGTTATTACGTAATAGTATACAACGCTATACGTTATTACGTAATATTATACAACCTTATACGTTATTACGTAATAGCATACTACGTTATACGTTATGACGTAATATTATATAACGTTATACGTCTTTACGTTATAGCATATAACGTTACAACTTAGTACGTAATAGTATACAACCTTATACGTTATCACGTAATAGTATACAACCTTATACGTTATTACGTAATAGTATACAACGTTATACGTCATTACCTAATAGTATACAACGTTATACGTTATTACGTAATAGTATACAACCTTATACGTTATTACGTAATAGTATACAACGTTATACGTTATTACGTAATAGTATACAACCTTATACGTTATTACGTAATAGTATACAACGTTATACGTTATTACGTAATAGTATACAACCTTATACGTTATTACGTAATAGTGTACTATGTTATTACGTAATAGTATACGACGTTATACGTTATTACGTAATAGTATACAACCTCATTCGTTATTACGTAATAGTATACAACCTTATACGTTATTACGTAATAGTATACTACGTTATTACGTAATAGTATACGACGTTATACGTTATTACGTAATAGTATACAACCCTATACATTATTACGTAATAGTATACAACGTTATACGTTATTACGTAATAGTATACAACATTATACGTCATTACCTAATAGTATACAACGCTATACGTTATTACGTAATATTATACAACCTTATACGTTATTACGTAATAGTATACTACGTTATACGTTATGACGTAATATTATATAACGTTATACGTCTTTACGTTATAGCATATAACGTTATAACTTAGTACGTAATAGTATACAACGTTATACGTTATTACGTGATAGTATAGAACGTTATACGTTATTACGTAATAGTATACAACCTTATACGTTATTACGTAATAGTATACAACGTTATACGTTATTACGCAATAGTATACAACCTTATATGTTATTACGTAATAGTATACAACGTTATACGTTATTACGTAATAGTATACAACCTTATACGTTATTACGTAATAGTATACGACGCTATACGTTATTACGTAATAGTATACAACCTTACACGTTATTACGTAATAGTATAGAACGTTATACGTTAATACGTAATAGTATACTACGTTATACGTTATGACGTAATATTATATAACGTTATACGTTTTTACGTTATAGCATATAACGTTATAACTTAGTACGTAATAATACTTAACGTTATACGTTATTACGTAATAGTATACAACCTTATACGTTATTACGTAACAGTATAGAACGTTATACGTTATTACGTAATAGTATAGAACGTTATACGTTATTACGTAATAGTATACAACCTTATACGTTATTACGTAATAGTATACGACGTTATACGTTATGACGTAATATTATATAACGTTATACGTTTTTACGTTATAGCATATAACGTTATAACTTTGTACGTAATAGTACTTAACGTTATACGTTATTACGTAATAGTATACAACCTTATACGTTATTACGTAATAGTATAGAACGTTATACGTTGTTACGTAATAGTATACTACGTTATACGTTATGACGTAATATTATATAACGTTATACGTTTTTACGTTATAGCATATAACGTTATAACTTAGTACGTAATAGTACTTAACGTTATACGTTATTACGTAATAGTATACAACCTTATACGTTATTACGTAATAGTATAGAACGTTATACGTTATTACGTAATAGTATACAACCTTATACGTTATTACGTAATAGTATACAACGTTATACGTCATTACCTAATAGTATACAACGTTATACGTTATTACGTAATAGTATACAACCTTATACGTTATTACGTAATAGTATACAACGTTATACGTTATTACGTAATAGTATACAACCTTATACGTTATTACGTAATAGTATACAACGTTATACGTTATTACGTAATAGTATACAACCTTATACGTTATTACGTAATAGTGTACTATGTTATTACGTAATAGTATACGACGTTATACGTTATTACGTAATAGTATACAACCTCATTCGTTATTACGTAATAGTATACAACCTTATACGTTATTACGTAATAGTATACTACGTTATTACGTAATAGTATACGACGTTATACGTTATTACGTAATAGTATACAACCCTATACATTATTACGTAATAGTATACAACGTTATACGTTATTACGTAATAGTATACAACATTATACGTCATTACCTAATAGTATACAACGCTATACGTTATTACGTAATATTATACAACCTTATACGTTATTACGTAATAGTATACTACGTTATACGTTATGACGTAATATTATATAACGTTATACGTCTTTACGTTATAGCATATAACGTTATAACTTAGTACGTAATAGTATACAACGTTATACGTTATTACGTGATAGTATAGAACGTTATACGTTATTACGTAATAGTATACAACCTTATACGTTATTACGTAATAGTATACAACGTTATACGTTATTACGCAATAGTATACAACCTTATATGTTATTACGTAATAGTATACAACGTTATACGTTATTACGTAATAGTATACAACCTTATACGTTATTACGTAATAGTATACGACGCTATACGTTATTACGTAATAGTATACAACCTTATACGTTATTACGTAATAGTATAGAACGTTATACGTTAATACGTAATAGTATACTACGTTATACGTTATGACGTAATATTATATAACGTTATACGTTTTTACGTTATAGCATATAACGTTATAACTTAGTACGTAATAATACTTAACGTTATACGTTATTACGTAATAGTATACAACCTTATACGTTATTACGTAATAGTATAGAACGTTATACGTTATTACGTAATAGTATAGAACGTTATACGTTATTACGTAATAGTATACAACCTTATACGTTATTACGTAATAGTATACGACGTTATACGTTATGACGTAATATTATATAACGTTATACGTTTTTACGTTATAGCATATAACGTTATAACTTTGTACGTAATAGTACTTAACGTTATACGTTATTACGTAATAGTATACAACCTTATACGTTATTACGTAATAGTATAGAACGTTATACGTTGTTACGTAATAGTATACTACGTTATACGTTATGACGTAATATTATATAACGTTATACGTTTTTACGTTATAGCATATAACGTTATAACTTAGTACGTAATAGTACTTAACGTTATACGTTATTACGTAATAGTATACAACCTTATACGTTATTACGTAATAGTATAGAACGTTATACGTTATTACGTAATAGTATATAACGTTATACGTTATTACGTAGTAATATACAACCTTATACGTTATTACGTAATAGTATACAACGTTATACGTTATTACGTATTAGTATACAACCTAATACGTTATTACGTAATAGTATACAACGCTATACGTTATTACGTAATATTATACAACCTTATACGTTATTACGTAATAGCATACTACGTTATACGTTATGACGTAATATTATATAACGTTATACGTCTTTACGTTATAGCATATAACGTTATAACTTAGTACGTAATAGTATACAACCTTATACGTTATCACGTAATAGTATACAACCTTATACGTTATTACGTAATAGTATACAACGTTATCCGTCATTACCTAATAGTATACAACGTTATACGTTATTACGTAATAGTATACAACCTTATACGATATTACGTAATAGTATACAACTTTATACGTTATAACGTAATAGTATACAACCTTATACGTTATTACGTAATAGTATACAACGTTATACGTTATTACGTAATAGTATACAACCTTATACGTTATTACGTAATAGTATGCAACGTGATACGTTATTACGTAATAGTATACAACCTTATACGTTATTACGTAATAGTATACTACGTTATTACGTAATAGTATACGACGTTATACGTTATTACGTAATAGTATACAACCTTATTCGTTATTACGTAATAGTATACAACCTTATACGTTATTACGTAATAGTATACTACGTTATTACGTAATAGTATACGACGTTATACGTTATTACGTAATAGTATACAACCTTATACGTTATTACGTAATAGTATACAACGTTATACGTTATTACGTAATAGTATATAACGTTATACGTTATCTCGTAACAGTATACAACGTTATACGTTATTACGTAATAGTATACAACCTTATACGTTATTACGTAATAGTATACAACGTTATACGTTATTACGTAATAGTATACAACCTTATACGTTATTACGTAATAGTATACAACGTTAAACGTTATTACGGAATATTATACAACCTTATACGTTATTACGTAATAGTATACGACGTTATACGTTTTTACGTAATAGTATACAACGTTATACGTTTTTACGTAATAGTATACAACCTTATACGTTATTACGTAAAAGTATAGAACGTTATACGTTATTACGTAATAGTATACTACGTTATACGTTATGACGTAATATTATATAACGTTATACGTTTTTACGTTATAGCATATAACGTTATAACTTAGTACGTATTAGTACTTAACGTTATACGTTATTACGTAATAGTATACAACCTTATACGTTATTACGTAATAGTATAGAACGTTATACGTTATTACGTAATAGTATATAACGTTATACGTTATTACGTAATAGTATACAACGTTATACATTATTACGTAATAGTATACAACCTTATACGTTATTACGTAATAGTATACAACGCTATACGTTATTACGTAATATTATACAACCTTATACGTTATTACGTAATAGTATACTACGTTATACGTTATGACGTAATATTATATAACGTTATACGTCTTTACGTTATAGCATATAACGTTATAACTTAGTACGTAATAGTATACAACCTTATACGTTATTACGTAATACTATAGAACGTTATACGTTATTACGTAATATTATACAACCTTATACGTTATTACGTAATAGTATACAACCTTATACGTTATTACGTAATAGTATACGACGTTATACGTTATGACGTAATATTATATAACGTTATACGTTCCTACGTAATAGTATACAACGTTATACGTTATTACGTAATAGTATACAACGTTATACGTTATTACGTAATAGTATACAACCTTATACGTTATTACGTTATAGCATATAACGTTATAAGTTTAACGTAATAGTATACAACGTTATACGTTATTACGTAATAGTATAGAACGTTATACGTTATTACGTAAAATTATACAACCTTATACGTTATTACGTAATAGTATACAACGTTATACGCTATTACGCAATAGTATACAACCTTATATGTTATTACGTAATAGTATACAACGTTATACGTTATTACGTAATAGTATAAAACCTTATACGTTATTACGTAATAGCATACAACGCTATACGTTATTACGTAATATTATACAACCTTATACGTTATTACGTAATAGTATACTTCTTTATACGTTATGACGTAATATTATATAACGTTATACGTCTTTACGTTATGGCATATAACGTTATAGCTTAGTACGTAATAGTATACAACCTTATACGTTATTACGTAATACTATAGAACGTTATACGTTATTACGTAATATTATACAACCTTATACGTTATTACGTAATAGTATACAACCTTATACGTTATTACGTAATAGTATACAACGTTATACGTTATTACGTAATAGTATACAACCTTATACGTTATTACGTAATAGTATGCAACGTGATACGTTATTACGTAATAGTATACAACCTTATACGTTATTACGTAATAGTATACTACGTTATTACGTAATAGTATACGACGTTATTACGTAATAGTATACGACGTTATACGTTATTACGTAATAGTATACAACCTTATACGTTATTACGTAATAGTATACAACGTTATACGTTATTACGTAATAGTATATAACGTTATACATTATTACGTAATAGTATACAACCTTATACGTTATTACGTAATAGTATACTACGTTATTACGTAATAGTATACGACGTTATACGTTATTACGTAATAGTATACAACCTTATACGTTATTACGTAATAGTATACATCGTTATACGTTATTACGTAATAGTATATAACGTTATACGTTATCTCGTAATAGTATACAACGTTATACGTTATTACGTAATAGTATACAACCTTATACGTTATTACGTAATAGTATACAACGTTATACGTTATTACGTAATAGTATACAACCTTATACGTTATTACGTAATAGTATACAACGTTAAACGTTATTACGGAATATTATACAACCTTATACGTTATTACGTAATAGTATACGACGTTATACGTTTTTACGTAATAGTATACAACGTTATACGTTTTTACGTAATAGTATACAACCTTATACGTTATTACGTAAAAGTATAGAACGTTATACGTTATTACGTAATAGTATACTACGTTATACGTTATGACGTAATATTATATAACGTTATACGTTTTTACGTTATAGCATATAACGTTATAACTTAGTACGTAATAGTACTTAACGTTATACGTTATTACGTAATAGTATACAACCTTATACGTTATTACGTAATAGTATAGAACGTTATACGTTATTACGTAATAGTATATAACGTTATACGTTATTACGTAATAGTATACAACGTTATACATTATTACGTAATAGTATACAACCTTATACGTTATTACGTAATAGTATACAACGCTATACGTTATTACGTAATATTATACAACCTTATACGTTATTACGTAATAGTATACTACGTTATACGTTATGACGTAATATTATATAACGTTATACGTCTTTACGTTATAGCATATAACGTTATAACTTAGTACGTAATAGTATACAACCTTATACGTTATTACGTAATACTATAGAACGTTATACGTTATTACGTAATATTATACAACCTTATACGTTATTACGTAATAGTATACAACCTTATACGTTATTACGTAATAGTATACGACGTTATACGTTATGACGTAATATTATATAACGTTATACGTTCCTACGTAATAGCATACAACGTTATACGTTATTACGTAATAGTATACAACGTTATACGTTATTACGTAATAGTATACAACCTTATACGTTATTACGTTATAGCATATAACGTTATAAGTTTAACGTAATAGTATACAACGTTATACGTTATTACGTAATAGTATAGAACGTTATACGTTATTACGTAAAATTATACAACCTTATACGTTATTACGTAATAGTATACAACGTTATACGCTATTACGCAATAGTATACAACCTTATATGTTATTACGTAATAGTATACAACGTTATACGTTATTACGTAATAGTATAAAACCTTATACGTTATTACGTAATAGCATACAACGCTATACGTTATTACGTAATATTATACAACCTTATACGTTATTACGTAATAGTATACTTCTTTATACGTTATGACGTAATATTATATAACGTTATACGTCTTTACATTATAGCATATAACGTTATAGCTTAGTACGTAATAGTATACAACCTTATACGTTATTACGTAATACTATAGAACGTTATACGTTATTACGTAATATTATACAACCTTATACGTTATTACGTAATAGTATACAACCTTATACGTTATTACGTAATAGTATACGACGTTATACGTTATGACGTAATATTATATAACGTTATACGTTCCTACGTAATAGTATACAACGTTATACGTTATTACGTAATAGTATACAACGTTATACGTTATTACGTAATAGTATACAACCTTATACGTTATTACGTTATAGCATATAACGTTATAAGTTTAACGTAATAGTATACAACGTTATACGTTATTACGTAATAGTATAGAACGTTATACGTTATTACGTAATAGTATACGACGTTATGCGTTATTACGTAATAGTATAAAACGTTATACGTTATTACGTAATAGTATAAAACCTTATACGTTATTACGTAATAGTATACAACGTTATACGTTGTTACGTAAGAGTATACAACCTTATACGTTATTACGTTATAGCATATAACGTTATAAGTTAGTACGTAATAGTATATAACGTTATGCGCCATAACGTAATAGTATATAACGTTATACGTTAGTACGTCATAGCATTCAACGTTATACGTTAGTACGTAATAGTATATAAGGTTATACGTTGGTACGTAATAGTATATATCGTGATACGTTATTACCTAATAGTATATAACGTTATACGTTATTACGTGATACAATAGAACGTTATACGTTATTACGTGATACAATAGAACGTTATACGTTATTACCTATTAGTAAACAACGTTATACGTTATTACGTAATAGTATACAACCTTATACGTTATTAAGTAATAGTATACAACGTTATACGTTATTACGTAATAGTATACAACCTTATACGTTATTACGTAATAGTATACAACGTTAAACGTTATTTCGTAATAGTATACAACCTTATACGTTATTACGTAATAGTATACGACGTTATACGTTATTACGTAATAGTATACAACCTTATACGTTATTACGTAATAGTATAGAACGTTATACGTTATTACGTCATAGTATATAACGTTATACGTCATTACGTAATAGTATACAACCTTATACGTTATTACGTAATAGTATACAACGTTATACGTTATTACGTAATAGTATACAACCTTATACGTTCTTACGTAATAGTATACAACGTTATACGTTATTACGTAATAGTATACAACGTTATACGTTATTACGTAATAGTATACAACCTTATACGTTATTACGTAATAGTATACAACGTCAAACGTTATTACGGAATATTATACAACCTTATACGTTATTACGTAATAGTATACAACCTTATACGTTATTACGTAATAGTATACAACGTTAAACGTTATTACGGAATATTATACAACCTTATACGTTATTACGTAATAGTATACGACGTTATACGTTATTACGTAATAGTATACAACCTTATACGTTATTACGTAATAGTATAGAACGTTATACGTTATTACGTAATAGTATATAACGTTATACGTTATTACGTAATAGTATTCAACCTTATACGTTATTACGTAATAGTATACAACGTTATACGTTATTACGTAATAGTATACAACCTTATACGTTATTACGTAATAGTATACTACGTTATTACGTAATAGTATACGACGTTATACGTTATTACGTAATAGTATACAACCTTATTCGTTATTACGTAATAGTATACAGCCTTATACGTTATTACGTAATAGTATACGACGTTATACGTTATTAAGTAATAGTATACAACCTTATACGTTATTACGTAATAGTATACAACGTTATACGTTATTACGTAATAGTATACAACCTTATACGTTATTACTTAATAGTATACAACGTTAAACGTTATTACGTAATAGTATACAACCTTATACGTTATTACGTAATAGTATACAACGCTATACGTTATTACGTTATAGCATATAACGTTATAAGTTAGTACGTAATAGTATATAACGTTATGCGCCATAACGTAATAGTATATAACGTTATACGTTAGTACGTCATAGCATTCAACGTTATACGTTAGTACGTAATAGTATATAAGGTTATACGTTGGTACGTAATAGTATATATCGTGATACGTTATTACCTTATAGTATATAACGTTATACGTTATTACGTGATACAATAGAACGTTATACGTTATTACGTGATACAATAGAACGTTATACGTTATTACCTATTAGTAAACAACGTTATACGTTATTACGTAATAGTATACAACCTTATACGTTATTAAGTAATAGTATACAACGTTATACGTTATTACGTAATAGTATACAACCTTATACGTTATTACGTAATAGTATACAACGTTAAACGTTATTTCGTAATAGTATACAACCTTATACGTTATTACGTAATAGTATACGACGTTATACGTTATTACGTAATAGTATACAACCTTATACGTTATTACGTAATAGTATAGAACGTTATACGTTATTACGTCATAGTATATAACGTTATACGTCATTACGTAATAGTATACAACCTTATACGTTATTACGTAATAGTATACAACGTTATACGTTATTACGTAATAGTATACAACCTTATACGTTCTTACGTAATAGTATACAACGTTATACGTTATTACGTAATAGTATACAACGTTATACGTTATTACGTAATAGTATACAACCTTATACGTTATTACGTAATAGTATACAACGTTAAACGTTATTACGGAATATTATACAACCTTATACGTTATTACGTAATAGTATACAACCTTATACGTTATTACGTAATAGTATACAACGTTATACGTTATTACGGAATATTATACAACCTTATACGTTATTACGTAATAGTATACGACGTTATACGTTATTACGTAATAGTATACAACCTTATACGTTATTACGTAATATTATACAACCTTATACGTTATTACGTAATAGTATAGAACGTTATACGTTTTTACGTAATAGTATACAACGTTATACGTTATTACGTAATAGTATACAACCTTATACGTTATTACGTAATAGTATACAACGTTATACGTTATTACGTAATATTATATAACGTTATACGTTTTTACGTTATAGCATATAACGTTATAACTTAGTACGTAATAGTACTTAACGTTATACGTTATTACGTAATAGTATACAACCTTATACGTTATTACGTAATAGTATAGAACGTTATACGTTATTACGTAATAGTATATAACGTTATACGTTATTACGTAATAGTATTCAACCTTATACGTTATTACGTAATAGTATACAACGTTATACGTTATTACGTAATAGTATACAACCTTATACGTTATTACGTAATAGTATACTACGTTATTACGTAATAGTATACGACGTTATACGTTATTACGTAATAGTATACAACCTTATTCGTTATTACGTAATAGTATACAGCCTTATACGTTATTACGTAATAGTATACGACGTTATACGTTATTAAGTAATAGTATACAACCTTATACGTTATTACGTAATAGTATACAACGTTATACGTTATTACGTAATAGTATACAACCTTATACGTTATTACGTAATAGTATACAACGCTATACGTTATTACGTAATATTATACAACCTTATACGTTATTACGTAATAGTATACAACGTTAAACGTTATTACGGAATATTATACAACCTTATACGTTATTACGTAATACTATAGAACGTTATACGTTATTACGTAATATTATACAACCTTACACGTTATTACGTAATAGTATACAACCTTATACGTTATTACGTAATAGTATACGACGTTATACGTTATGACGTAATATTATATAACGTTATACGTCTTTACGTTATAGCATATAACGTTATAACTTAGTACGTAATAGTATACAACGTTATACGTTATTACGTGATAGTATACAACGTTATACGTTATTACGTAATAGTATACAACCTTATACGTTATTACGTAATAGTATACGACGTTATACGTTATTACGTAATATTATACAACCTTATACGTTATTACGTAATAGTATACAACCTTATACGTTATTACGTTATAGCATATAACGTTATAAGTTAGTACGTAATAGTATATAACGTTATACGCCATAACGTAATAGTATATAACGTTATACGTTAGTACGTCATAGCATTCAACGTTATACGTTAGTACGTAATAGTATATAAGGTTATACGTTGGTACGTAATAGTATATATCGTGATACGTTATTACCTAATAGTATGTAACGTTATACGTTATTACGTGATACAATAGAACGTTATACGTTATTACCTATTAGTAAACAACGTTATACGTTGTTACGTAATAGTATACAACCTTATACGTTATTAAGTAATAGTATACAACGTTATACGTTATTACGTAATAGTATACAACCTTATACGTTATTACGTAATAGTATACAACGTTAAACGTTATTTCGTAATAGTATACAACCTTATACGTTATTACGTAATAGTATACAACGTTATACGTTATTACGTAATAGTATACAACCTTATACGTTATTACGTAATAGTATACAACCTTATACGTTTTTACGTAATAGTATACAATGTTATACGTTATTACGTAATAGTATACAACCTTATACGTTATTACGTAATAGTATAGAACGTTATACGTCATTACGTAATAGTATACTACGTTATACGTTATGACGTAATATTATATAACGTTATACGTTTTTACGTTATAGCATACAACCTTATACGTTATTACGTAATAGTATAGAACGTTATACGTTTTTACGTAATAGTATACAACGTTATACGTTATTACGTAATAGTATACAACCTTATACGTTATTACGTAATAGTATAGAACGTTATACGTTATTACGTAATAGTATATAACGTTATAAGTTGTTACGTAATAGTATATAACGTTGTACGTTATTTCGAAATAGTATATAAGGTTGTACGTTATTAAGTAATAGAATATAACAACCTTATACGTTAGTACGTCATAGTATACGACGTTATACGTTATTACGTAATAGTATACAACCTTATACGTTATTACGTAATAGTATACAACGTTATACGTTATTACGTAATAGTATACAACCTTATACGTTATTACGTAATAGCATACTACGTTATTACGTAATAGTATACGACGTTATACGTTATTACGTAATAGTATACAACCTTATTCGTTATTACGTAATAGTATACAACCTTATACGTTATTACGTAATAGTATACTACGTTATTACGTAATAGTATACGACGTTATACGTTATTACGTAATAGTATACAACCTTATACGTTATTACGTAATAGTATACAACGTTATACGTTATTACGTAATAGTATACAACCTTATACGTTATTACGTAATAGTATACAACGTTATACGTTAGTACGTAATAGTATATAACGTTATACGTTATTACGTAATAGTATACAACCTTATACGTTATTACGTAATAGTATACAACGTTATACGTTATTACGCAATAGTATACAACCTTATATGCTATTACGTAATAGTATACAACGTTATACGTTATTACGTAATAGTATACAACCTTATACGTTATTACGTAATAGTATACAACGTTATACGTTATTACGTATTAGTATACAACCTTATACGTTATTACGTAATAGTATACTACGTTATTACGTAATAGTATACGACGTTATACGTTATTACGTAATAGTATACAACCTTATTCGTTATTACGTAATAGTATACAACCTTATACGTTATTACTTAATAGTATACTACGTTATTACGTAATAGTATACGACGTTATACGTTATTACGTAATAGTATACAACCTTATACGTTATTACGTAATAGTATACAACGTTATACGTTATTACGTAATAGTATACAACCTTATACGTTATTACGTAATAGTATACAACGTTATACGTTAGTACGTAATATTATACAACCTTATACGTTATTACGTAATAGTATACTTCTTTATACGTTATGACGTAATATTATATAACGTTATACGTCTTTACGTTATAGCATATAACGTTATAGCTTAGTACGTAATAGTATACAACCTTATACGTTATTACGTAATACTATAGAACGTT
Source organism: Bombus pascuorum (assembly GCF_905332965.1). NCBI lineage: Eukaryota > Metazoa > Arthropoda > Insecta > Hymenoptera > Apidae > Bombus > Bombus pascuorum. The sequence goes on along the minus strand of NC_083489.1, from coordinate 20,540,024 downwards.
ATACGTTATTACGTAATATTATACAACCTTATACGTTATTACGTAATAGTATACAACCTTATACGTTATTACGTAATAGTATACGACGTTATACGTTATGACGTAATATTATATAACGTTATACGTTCCTACGTAATAGTATACAACGTTATACGTTATTACGTAATAGTATACAACGTTATACGTTATTACGTAATAGTATACAACCTTATACGTTATTACGTTATAGCATATAACGTTATAAGTTTAACGTAATAGTATACAACGTTATACGTTATTACGTAATAGTATAGAACGTTATACGTTATTACGTAATAGTATACGACGTTATGCGTTATTACGTAATAGTATAAAACGTTATACGTTATTACGTAATAGTATAAAACCTTATACGTTATTACGTAATAGTATACAACGTTATACGTTGTTACGTAAGAGTATACAACCTTATACGTTATTACGTTATAGCATATAACGTTATAAGTTAGTACGTAATAGTATATAACGTTATGCGCCATAACGTAATAGTATATAACGTTATACGTTAGTACGTCATAGCATTCAACGTTATACGTTAGTACGTAATAGTATATAAGGTTATACGTTGGTACGTAATAGTATATATCGTGATACGTTATTACCTAATAGTATATAACGTTATACGTTATTACGTGATACAATAGAACGTTATACGTTATTACGTGATACAATAGAACGTTATACGTTATTACCTATTAGTAAACAACGTTATACGTTATTACGTAATAGTATACAACCTTATACGTTATTAAGTAATAGTATACAACGTTATACGTTATTACGTAATAGTATACAACCTTATACGTTATTACGTAATAGTATACAACGTTAAACGTTATTTCGTAATAGTATACAACCTTATACGTTATTACGTAATAGTATACGACGTTATACGTTATTACGTAATAGTATACAACCTTATACGTTATTACGTAATAGTATAGAACGTTATACGTTATTACGTCATAGTATATAACGTTATACGTCATTACGTAATAGTATACAACCTTATACGTTATTACGTAATAGTATACAACGTTATACGTTATTACGTAATAGTATACAACCTTATACGTTCTTACGTAATAGTATACAACGTTATACGTTATTACGTAATAGTATACAACGTTATACGTTATTACGTAATAGTATACAACCTTATACGTTATTACGTAATAGTATACAACGTCAAACGTTATTACGGAATATTATACAACCTTATACGTTATTACGTAATAGTATACAACCTTATACGTTATTACGTAATAGTATACAACGTTAAACGTTATTACGGAATATTATACAACCTTATACGTTATTACGTAATAGTATACGACGTTATACGTTATTACGTAATAGTATACAACCTTATACGTTATTACGTAATAGTATAGAACGTTATACGTTATTACGTAATAGTATATAACGTTATACGTTATTACGTAATAGTATTCAACCTTATACGTTATTACGTAATAGTATACAACCTTATACGTTCTTACGTAATAGTATACAACGTTATACGTTATTACGTAATAGTATACAACGTTATACGTTATTACGTAATAGTATACAACCTTATACGTTATTACGTAATAGTATACAACGTCAAACGTTATTACGGAATATTATACAACCTTATACGTTATTACGTAATAGTATACAACCTTATACGTTATTACGTAATAGTATACAACGTTAAACGTTATTACGGAATATTATACAACCTTATACGTTATTACGTAATAGTATACAACCTTATACGTTATTACGTAATAGTATACAACGTTAAACGTTATTTCGTAATAGTATACAACCTTATACGTTATTACGTAATAGTATACTACGTTATTACGTAATAGTATACGACGTTATACGTTATTACGTAATAGTATACAACCTTATACGTTATTACGTAATAGTATACAACGTTATACGTTATTACGTAATAGTATACAACCTTATACGTTATTACGTAATAGTATACAACGTTATACGTTAGTACGTAATAGTATATAACGTTATACGTTATTACGTAATAGTATACAACCTTATACGTTATTACGTAATAGTATACAACGTTATACGTTATTACGCAATAGTATACAACCTTATATGCTATTACGTAATAGTATACAACGTTATACGTTATTACGTAATAGTATACAACCTTATACGTTATTACGTAATAGTATACAACGTTATACGTTATTACGTATTAGTATACAACCTTATACGTTATTACGTAATAGTATACTACGTTATTACGTAATAGTATACGACGTTATACGTTATTACGTAATAGTATACAACCTTATTCGTTATTACGTAATAGTATACAACCTTATACGTTATTACGGAATATTATACAACCTTATACGTTATTACGTAATAGTATACAACCTTATACGTTATTACGTAATAGTATACAACGTTAAACGTTATTTCGTAATAGTATACAACCTTATACGTTATTACGTAATAGTATACTACGTTATTACGTAATAGTATACGACGTTATACGTTATTACGTAATAGTATACAACCTTATACGTTATTACGTAATAGTATACAACGTTATACGTTATTACGTAATAGTATACAACCTTATACGTTATTACGTAATAGTATACAACGTTAAACGTTATTTCGTAATAGTATACAACGTTAAACGTTATTACGGAATATTATACAACCTTATACGTTATTACGTAATAGTATACAACCTTATACGTTATTACGTAATAGTATACAACGTTAAACGTTATTTCGTAATAGTATACAACCTTATACGTTATTACGTAATAGTATACTACGTTATTACGTAATAGTATACGACGTTATACGTTATTACGTAATAGTATACAACCTTATACGTTATTACGTAATAGTATACAACGTTATACGTTATTACGTAATAGTATACAACCTTATACGTTATTACGTAATAGTATACAACGTTATACGTTAGTACGTAATAGTATATAACGTTATACGTTATTACGTAATAGTATACAACCTTATACGTTATTACGTAATAGTATACAACGTTATACGTTATTACGCAATAGTATACAACCTTATATGCTATTACGTAATAGTATACAACGTTATACGTTATTACGTAATAGTATACAACCTTATACGTTATTACGTAATAGTATACAACGTTATACGTTATTACGTATTAGTATACAACCTTATACGTTATTACGTAATAGTATACTACGTTATTACGTAATAGTATACGACGTTATACGTTATTACGTAATAGTATACAACCTTATTCGTTATTACGTAATAGTATACAACCTTATACGTTATTACTTAATAGTATACTACGTTATTACGTAATAGTATACGACGTTATACGTTATTACGTAATAGTATACAACCTTATACGTTATTACGTAATAGTATACAACGTTATACGTTATTACGTAATAGTATACAACCTTATACGTTATTACGTAATAGTATACAACGTTATACGTTAGTACGTAATATTATACAACCTTATACGTTATTACGTAATAGTATACTTCTTTATACGTTATGACGTAATATTATATAACGTTATACGTCTTTACGTTATAGCATATAACGTTATAGCTTAGTACGTAATAGTATACAACCTTATACGTTATTACGTAATACTATAGAACGTTATACGTTATTACGTAATATTATACAACCTTATACGTTATTACGTAATAGTATACAACCTTATACGTTATTACGTAATAGTATACGACGTTATACGTTATGACGTAATATTATATAACGTTATACGTTCCTACGTAATAGTATACAACGTTATACGTTATTACGTAATAGTATACAACGTTATACGTTATTACGTAATAGTATACAACCTTATACGTTATTACGTTATAGCATATAACGTTATAAGTTTAACGTAATAGTATACAACGTTATACGTTATTACGTAATAGTATAGAACGTTATACGTTATTACGTAATAGTATACGACGTTATGCGTTATTACGTAATAGTATAAAACGTTATACGTTATTACGTAATAGTATAAAACCTTATACGTTATTACGTAATAGTATACAACGTTATACGTTGTTACGTAAGAGTATACAACCTTATACGTTATTACGTTATAGCATATAACGTTATAAGTTAGTACGTAATAGTATATAACGTTATGCGCCATAACGTAATAGTATATAACGTTATACGTTAGTACGTCATAGCATTCAACGTTATACGTTAGTACGTAATAGTATATAAGGTTATACGTTGGTACGTAATAGTATATATCGTGATACGTTATTACCTAATAGTATATAACGTTATACGTTATTACGTGATACAATAGAACGTTATACGTTATTACGTGATACAATAGAACGTTATACGTTATTACCTATTAGTAAACAACGTTATACGTTATTACGTAATAGTATACAACCTTATACGTTATTAAGTAATAGTATACAACGTTATACGTTATTACGTAATAGTATACAACCTTATACGTTATTACGTAATAGTATACAACGTTAAACGTTATTTCGTAATAGTATACAACCTTATACGTTATTACGTAATAGTATACGACGTTATACGTTATTACGTAATAGTATACAACCTTATACGTTATTACGTAATAGTATAGAACGTTATACGTTATTACGTCATAGTATATAACGTTATACGTCATTACGTAATAGTATACAACCTTATACGTTATTACGTAATAGTATACAACGTTATACGTTATTACGTAATAGTATACAACCTTATACGTTCTTACGTAATAGTATACAACGTTATACGTTATTACGTAATAGTATACAACGTTATACGTTATTACGTAATAGTATACAACCTTATACGTTATTACGTAATAGTATACAACGTCAAACGTTATTACGGAATATTATACAACCTTATACGTTATTACGTAATAGTATACAACCTTATACGTTATTACGTAATAGTATACAACGTTAAACGTTATTACGGAATATTATACAACCTTATACGTTATTACGTAATAGTATACGACGTTATACGTTATTACGTAATAGTATACAACCTTATACGTTATTACGTAATAGTATAGAACGTTATACGTTATTACGTAATAGTATATAACGTTATACGTTATTACGTAATAGTATTCAACCTTATACGTTATTACGTAATAGTATACAACCTTATACGTTCTTACGTAATAGTATACAACGTTATACGTTATTACGTAATAGTATACAACGTTATACGTTATTACGTAATAGTATACAACCTTATACGTTATTACGTAATAGTATACAACGTCAAACGTTATGACGGAATATTATACAACCTTATACGTTATTACGTAATAGTATACAACCTTATACGTTATTACGTAATAGTATACAACGTTAAACGTTATTACGGAATATTATACAACCTTATACGTTATTACGTAATAGTATACGACGTTATACGTTATTACGTAATAGTATACAACCTTATTCGTTATTACGTAATAGTATACAACCTTATACGTTATTACGTAATAGTATACTACGTTATTACGTAATAGTATACGACGTTATACGTTATTACGTAATAGTATACAACCTTATACGTTATTACGTAATAGTATACAACGTTATACGTTATTACGTAATAGTATACAACCTTATACGTTATTACGTAATAGTATACAACGTTATACGTTAGTACGTAATAGTATATAACGTTATACGTTATTACGTAATAGTATACAACCTTATACGTTATTACGTAATAGTATACAACGTTATACGTTATTACGCAATAGTATACAACCTTATATGCTATTACGTAATAGTATACAACGTTATACGTTATTACGTAATAGTATACAACCTTATACGTTATTACGTAATAGTATACAACGTTATACGTTATTACGTATTAGTATACAACCTTATACGTTATTACGTAATAGTATACTACGTTATTACGTAATAGTATACGACGTTATACGTTATTACGTAATAGTATACAACCTTATTCGTTATTACGTAATAGTATACAACCTTATACGTTATTACTTAATAGTATACTACGTTATTACGTAATAGTATACGACGTTATACGTTATTACGTAATAGTATACAACCTTATACGTTATTACGTAATAGTATACAACGTTATACGTTATTACGTAATAGTATACAACCTTATACGTTATTACGTAATAGTATACAACGTTATACGTTAGTACGTAATATTATACAACCTTATACGTTATTACGTAATAGTATACTTCTTTATACGTTATGACGTAATATTATATAACGTTATACGTCTTTACGTTATAGCATATAACGTTATAGCTTAGTACGTAATAGTATACAACCTTATACGTTATTACGTAATACTATAGAACGTTATACGTTATTACGTAATATTATACAACCTTATACGTTATTACGTAATAGTATACAACCTTATACGTTATTACGTAATAGTATACGACGTTATACGTTATGACGTAATATTATATAACGTTATACGTTCCTACGTAATAGTATACAACGTTATACGTTATTACGTAATAGTATACAACGTTATACGTTATTACGTAATAGTATACAACCTTATACGTTATTACGTTATAGCATATAACGTTATAAGTTTAACGTAATAGTATACAACGTTATACGTTATTACGTAATAGTATAGAACGTTATACGTTATTACGTAATAGTATACGACGTTATGCGTTATTACGTAATAGTATAAAACGTTATACGTTATTACGTAATAGTATAAAACCTTATACGTTATTACGTAATAGTATACAACGTTATACGTTGTTACGTAAGAGTATACAACCTTATACGTTATTACGTTATAGCATATAACGTTATAAGTTAGTACGTAATAGTATATAACGTTATGCGCCATAACGTAATAGTATATAACGTTATACGTTAGTACGTCATAGCATTCAACGTTATACGTTAGTACGTAATAGTATATAAGGTTATACGTTGGTACGTAATAGTATATATCGTGATACGTTATTACCTAATAGTATATAACGTTATACGTTATTACGTGATACAATAGAACGTTATACGTTATTACGTGATACAATAGAACGTTATACGTTATTACCTATTAGTAAACAACGTTATACGTTATTACGTAATAGTATACAACCTTATACGTTATTAAGTAATAGTATACGACGTTATTCGTTATTACGTAATAGTATACAACCTTATACGTTATTACGTAATAGTACAGAACGTTATACGTTTTTACGTATTAGTATACAACGTTATACGTTATTACGTAATAGTATACAACCTTATACGTTATTACGTAATAGTATACAAAGTTAAACGTTATTTCGTAATAGTATACAACCTTATACGTTATTACGTAATAGTATACGACGTTATACGTTATTACGTAATAGTATACAACGTTATACGTTATTACGTAATAGTATTCAACCTTATACGTTATTACGTAATAGTATACAACGTTATACGTTATTACGTAATAGTATACAACCTTATACGTTATTACGTAATAGTATACAACGTTAAACGTTATTACGGAATATTATACAACCTTATACGTTATTACGTAATAGTATACGACGTTATTCGTTATTACGTAATAGTATACAACCTTATACGTTATTACGTAATAGTACAGAACGTTATACGTTTTTACGTATTAGTATACAACGTTATACGTTATTACGTAATAGTATACAACCTTATACGTTATTACGTAATAGTATAGAACGTTATACGTTATTACGTAATAGTATACTACGTTATTCGTTATGACGTAATATTATATAACGTTATATGTTTTTACGTTATAGCATATAACGTTATAACTTAGTACGTAATAGTACTTAACGTTATACGTTATTACGTAATAGTATATAACGTTATAAGTTGTTACTTAATAGTATATAACGTTGTACGTTATTTCGAAATAGTATATAAGGTTGTACGTTATTAAGTAATAGAATATAACAACCTTATACGTTAGTACGTCATAGTATACGACGTTATACGTTAGTACGTAATAGTATATAACGTTATACGTTATCACGTAATAGTATACAAACTTATACGTTATTACGTAATAGTATACAACGTTATACGTCATTACCTAATAGTATACAACGTTATACGTTATTACGTAATAGTATACAACCTTATACGATATTACGTAATAGTATACAACTTTATACGTTATAACGTAATAGTATACAACCTTATACGTTATTACGTAATATTATACAACGTTATACGTTATTACGTAATAGTATACAACCTTATACGTTATTACGTAATAGTATACAACGTTATACGTTATTACGTAATAGTATACAACCTTATACGTTATTACGTAATAGTATACTACGTTATTACGTAATAGTATACGACGTTATACGTTATTACGTAATAGTATACAACCTTATTCGTTATTACGTAATAGTATACAACCTTATACGTTATTACGTAATAGTATACTACGTTATTACGTAATAGTATACGACGTTATACGTTATTACGTAATAGTATACAACCTTATACGTTATTACGTAATAGTATACAACGTTATACGTTATTACGTAATAGTATACAACCTTATACGTTATTACGTAATAGTATACAACGTTATACGTTAGTACGTAATAGTATATAACGTTATACGTTATTACGTAATAGTGTACAACCTTATACGTTATTACGTAATAGTATACAACGTTATACGTTATTACGCAATAGTATACAACCTTATATGCTATTACGTAATAGTATACAACGTTATACGTTATTACGTAATAGTATACAACCTTATACGTTATTACGTAATAGTATACAACGTTATACGTTATTACGTATTAGTATACAACCTTATACGTTATTACGTAATAGTATACAACGTTTTTACGTAATAGTATACGACGTTATACGTTATTACGTAATAGTATACAACCTTATTCGTTATTACGTAATAGTATACAACCTTATACGTTATTACGTAATAGTATACGACGTTATACGTTATTACGTAATAGTATACAACCTTATACGTTATTACGTAATAGTATACAACGTTATACGTTATTACGTAATAGTATACAACCTTATACGTTATTACCTAATAGTATACAACGTTATACGTTAGTACGTAATAGTATATAACGTTATACGTTATTACGTAATAGTATACAACCTTATACGTTATTACGTAATAGTATACAACGTTATACGTTCTTACGCAATAGTATACAACCTTATATGCTATTACGTAATAGTATACAACGTTATACGTTATTACGTAATAGTATATAACGTTATACGTTATTACGTAATAGTATACAACGTTATACGTTATTACGTAATAGTATACAACCTTATACGTTATTACGTAATAGTATACAACGTTATACGTTATTACGTAATAGTATACAACCTTATACGTTATTACGTAATAGCATAGAACGTTATACGTTATTACCTAATAGTATACTACGTTATACGTTATGACGTAATATTATATAACGTTATACGTTTTTACGTTATAGCATATAACGTTATAACTTAGTTCGTAATAGTACTTAACGTTATACGTTATTACGTAATAGTATATAACGTTATAAGTTGTTACGTAATAGTATATAACGTTAAACGTTATTACGTAATAGTATACAACCTTATACGTTATTACGAAATAGTATACGACGTTATACGTTATTACGTAATAGTATACAACCTTATACGTTATTACGTAATAGTATACAACTTTATACGTTGTAACGTAATAGTATACAACCTTATACGTTATTACGTAATAGTATACAACGTTAAACGTTATTACGTAATAGTATACAATGTTATACGTTATTACGTAATAGTATACAACGTTATACGTTATTACGTAATAGTATACAACGTTATACGTTATTACGTAATAGTATACAACCTTATACGTTATTACGTAATAGTATACAACGTTATACGTCATTACCTAATAGTATACAACGTTATACGTTATTACGTAATAGTATACAACCTTATACGTTATTACGTAATAGTATACAACCTTATACGTTATTACGTAATAGTATACAACTTTATACGTTATAACGTAATAGTATACAACCTTATACGTTATTACGTAATAGTATACAACGTTATACGTCATTACCTAATAGTATACAACGTTATACGTTATTACGTAATAGTATACAACCTTATACGTTATTACGTAATAGTATACAACTTTATACGTTATAACGTAATAGTATACAACCTTATACGTTATTACGTAATAGTATACAACGTTAAACGTTATTACGTAATAGTATACAATGTTATACGTTATTACGTAATAGTATACAACGTTATACGTTATTACGTAATAGTATACAACGTTATACGTTATTACGTAATAGTATACAACGTTATACGTTATTACGTAATAGTATACAACGTTATACGTTATTACGTAATAGTATACAACCTTATACGTTATTACGTAATAGTATACAACGTTATACGTCATTACCTAATAGTATACAACGTTATACGTCTTTACGTTATAGCATATAACGTTATAACTTAGTACGTAATAGTATACAACGTTATACGTTATTACGTAATAGTATACAACCTTATACGTCATTACGTAATAGTATACAACGTTATACGTTATTACGTAATAGTATACAACGTTATACGTCATTACCTAATAGTATACAACGTTATACGTTATTACGTGATAGTATAGAACGTTATACGTTATTACGCAATAGTATACAACCTTATATGCTATTACGTAATAGTGTACAACGTTATACGTTATTACGTAATAGTATATAACGTTATACGTTATTACGTAATAGTATACAACCTTATACGTTATTACGTAGCAGTATACAACGTTATACGTTATTACGTAATAGTATACAACCTTATACGTTATTACGTAATAGTATACAACGTTATACGTTATTACGTAATAGTATACAACCTTATACGTTATTACGTAATAGTATACAACGTTAAACGTTATTACGGAATAGTATACAACCTTATACGTTATTACGTCATAGTATACGACGTTATACGTTAGTACGTAATAGTATATAACGTTATACGTTATTACGTAGTAGTATACAACCTTATACGTTATTACGTAATAGTATACAACGTTATACGTCATTACCTAATAGTATACAACGTTATACGTTATTACGTGATAGTATAGAACGTTATACGTTATTACGCAATAGTATACAACCTTATATGCTATTACGTAATAGTGTACAACGTTATACGTTATTACATAATAGTATATAACGTTATACGTTATTACGTAATAGTATACAACCTTATACATCATTACGTAATAGTATACAACGTTATACGTTATTACGTAATAGTATACAACCTTATACGTTATTACGTAATAGTATACAACGTTATACGTTATTACGTAATAGTATACAACCTTAAACGTTATTACGTAATAGTATACAACGTTATACGTTATTACGTAATAGTATACAACCTTATACGTTATTACGTAATAATATACAACCTTATACGTTATTACGTAATAGAATACTACGTTATTACGTAATAGTATACAACCTTATACGTTATTACGTAATAGTATACAACTTTATACGTTATAACGTAATATTATACAACCTTATACGTTATTACGTAATAGTATACAACGTTAAACGTTATTACGTAATAGTATACAACCTTATACGTTATTACGTAATAGTATACTACGTTATACGTTATTACGTAATAGTAGACAACCTTATACGTTATTACGTAATAGTATACAACGTTATACGTTAGTACGTAATAGTATATAACGTTATACGTTATTACGTAATAGTATACAACCTTATACGTTATTACGTAATAGTATACAACGTTATACGTTATTACGTAATAGTATACAACCTTATACGTTAGTACGTAATAGTATATAACGTGATACGTTATTACGTAATAGTATACAACCTTATACGTTATTACGTAATAGTATACTACGTTATACGTTATTACGTAATAGTATACAACCTTATACGTTATTACGTAATAGTATACAACGTTATACGTTAGTACGTAATAGTATATAACGTTATACGTTATTACGTAATAGTATGCAACCTTATACGTTATTACGTAATAGTATACAACGTTATACGTCATTACCTAATAGTATACAACGTTATACGTTATTACGTAATAGTATACAACCTTACGCGTTATTACGTAATAGTATACAACTTTATACGTTATAACGTAATAGTATACAACCTTATACGTTATTACGTAATAGTATACAACGTTAAACGTTATTACGTAATAGTGTACAACCTTATACGTTATTACGTAATAGTATACAACGTTATACGTTATTACGTAATAGTATACAACCTTATACGTTATTACGTAATAGTATACGAACCTTATACGTTATTACGTAATAGTATACAGCTTTATACGTTATAACGTAATAGTATACAACCTTATACGTTATTACGTAATAGTATACAACGTTATACGTCATTACCTAATAGTATACAACGTTATACGTTATTACGTAATAGTATACACCCTTATACGTTATTACGTAATAGTATAGAACGTTATACGTTATTACGTAATAGTATACTACGTTATACGTTATGACGTAATATTATATAACGTTATACGTTTTTACGTTATAGCATATAACGTTATAACTTAGTACGTAATAGTACTTAACGTTATACGTAATTACGTAATAGTATATAACGTTATAAGTTGTTACGTAATAGTATATAACGTTATACGTTATTTCGAAATAGTATATAAGGTTGTACATTATTAAGTAATAGAATATAACAACCTTATACGTTAGTACGTCATAGTATAAGACGTTATACGTTAGTACGTAATAGTATATAACGTTATACGTTATTACGTAATAGTATGCAACGTTATACGTTAGTACGTAATAGTATATAACGTTATACGTTATTACGTAGTAGTATACAACCTTATACGTTATTACGTAATAGTATACAACGTTATACGTTATTACGTAATAGTATACAACCTTAAACGTTATTACGTAATAGTATACAACGTTAAACGTTATTACGTAATAGTATACAACCTTATACGTTATTACGTAATAGTATACAACGTTATACGTTATTACGTAATAGTATGCAACCTTATACGTTATTACGTAATAGTATACAACGTTATACGTCATTACCTAATAGTATACAACGTTATACGTTATTACGTAATAGTATACAACCGTATACGTTATTACGTAGTAGTATACAACTTTATACGTTATAACGTAATAGTATACAACCTTATACGTTATTACGTAATAGTATACAACGTTAAACGTTATTACGTAATAGTATATAACCTTATACGTTATTACGTAATAGTATACAACGTTAAACGTTATTACGGAATAGTATGCAACCTTATACGTTATTACGTCATAGTATACGACGTTATACGTTAGTACGTAATAGTATAGAACGTTATACGTTATTACGTAATAGTATACAACCTTATACGTTATTACGTAATAGTATACAACGTTATACGTCCTTACCTAATAGTATACAACGTTATACGTTATTACGTAATAGTATACTACGTTATTACGTAATAGTATACGACGTTATACGTTATTACGTAATAGTATACAACCTTATTCGTTATTACGTAATAGTATACAACCTTATACGTTATTACGTAATAGTATACTACGTTATTACGTAATAGTATACGACGTTATACGTTATTACGTGATACAATAGAACGTTATACGTTATTACCTATTAGTAAACAACGTTATACGTTGTTACGTAATAGTATACAACCTTATACGTTATTAAGTAATAGTATACAACGTTATACGTTATTACGTAATAGTATACAACCTTATACGTTATTACGTAATAGTATACAACGTTAAACGTTATTTCGTAATAGTATACAACCTTATACGTTATTACGTAATAGTATACGACGTTATACGTTATTACGTAATAGTATACAACGTTATACGTTATTACGTAATAGTATTCAACCTTATACGTTATTACGTAATAGTATACAACGTTATACGTTATTACGTAATAGTATACAACCTTATACGTTATTACGTAATAGTATACAACGTTAAACGTTATTACGGAATATTATACAACCTTATACGTTATTACGTAATAGTATACGACGTTATTCGTTATTACGTAATAGTATACAACCTTATACGTTATTACGTAATAGTACAGAACGTTATACGTTTTTACGTATTAGTATACAACGTTATACGTTATTACGTAATAGTATACAACCTTATACGTTATTACGTAATAGTATAGAACGTTATACGTTATTACGTAATAGTATACTACGTTATTCGTTATGACGTAATATTATATAACGTTATATGTTTTTACGTTATAGCATATAACGTTATAACTTAGTACGTAATAGTACTTAACGTTATACGTTATTACGTAATAGTATATAACGTTATAAGTTGTTACTTAATAGTATATAACGTTGTACGTTATTTCGAAATAGTATATAAGGTTGTACGTTATTAAGTAATAGAATATAACAACCTTATACGTTAGTACGTCATAGTATACGACGTTATACGTTAGTACGTAATAGTATATAACGTTATACGTTATCACGTAATAGTATACAGACTTATACGTTATTACGTAATAGTATACAACGTTATACGTCATTACCTAATAGTATACAACGTTATACGTTATTACGTAATAGTATACAACCTTATACGATATTACGTAATAGTATACAACTTTATACGTTATAACGTAATAGTATACAACCTTATACGTTATTACGTAATATTATACAACGTTATACGTTATTACGTAATAGTATACAACCTTATACGTTATTACGTAATAGTATACAACGTTATACGTTATTACGTAATAGTATACAACCTTATACGTTATTACGTAATAGTATACTACGTTATTACGTAATAGTATACGACGTTATACGTTATTACGTAATAGTATACAACCTTATTCGTTATTACGTAATAGTATACAACCTTATACGTTATTACGTAATAGTATACTACGTTATTACGTAATAGTATACGACGTTATACGTTATTACGTAATAGTATACAACCTTATACGTTATTACGTAATAGTATACAACGTTATACGTTATTACGTAATAGTATACAACCTTATACGTTATTACGTAATAGTATACAACGTTATACGTTAGTACGTAATAGTATATAACGTTATACGTTATTACGTAATAGTGTACAACCTTATACGTTATTACGTAATAGTATACAACGTTATACGTTATTACGCAATAGTATACAACCTTATATGCTATTACGTAATAGTATACAACGTTATACGTTATTACGTAATAGTATACAACCTTATACGTTATTACGTAATAGTATACAACGTTATACGTTATTACGTATTAGTATACAACCTTATACGTTATTACGTAATAGTATACAACGTTTTTACGTAATAGTATACGACGTTATACGTTATTACGTAATAGTATACAACCTTATTCGTTATTACGTAATAGTATACAACCTTATACGTTATTACGTAATAGTATACGACGTTATACGTTATTACGTAATAGTATACAACCTTATACGTTATTACGTAATAGTATACAACGTTATACGTCATTACCTAATAGTATACAACGTTATACGTTATTACGTAATAGTATACAACCTTATACGTTATTACGTAATAGTATACAACCTTATACGTTATTACGTAATAGTATACAACTTTATACGTTATAACGTAATAGTATACAACCTTATACGTTATTACGTAATAGTATACAACGTTATACGTCATTACCTAATAGTATACAACGTTATACGTTATTACGTAATAGTATACAACCTTATACGTTATTACGTAATAGTATACAACTTTATACGTTATAACGTAATAGTATACAACCTTATACGTTATTACGTAATAGTATACAACGTTAAACGTTATTACGTAATAGTATACAATGTTATACGTTATTACGTAATAGTATACAACGTTATACGTTATTACGTAATAGTATACAACGTTATACGTTATTACGTAATAGTATACAACGTTATACGTTATTACGTAATAGTATACAACGTTATACGTTATTACGTAATAGTATACAACCTTATACGTTATTACGTAATAGTATACAATGTTATACGTCATTACCTAATAGTATACAACGTTATACGTTATTACGTAATAGTATACAACCTTATACGTTATTACGTAATAGTATACAACCTTATACGTTATTACGTAATAGTATACAACTTTATACGTTATAACGTAATAGTATACAACCTTATACGTTATTACGTAATAGTATACAACGTTATACGTCATTACCTAATAGTATACAACGTTATACGTTATTACGTAATAGTATACAACCTTATACGTTATTACGTAATAGTATACAACTTTATACGTTATAACGTAATAGTATACAACCTTATACGTTATTACGTAATAGTATACAACGTTAAACGTTATTACGTAATAGTATACAATGTTATACGTTATTACGTAATAGTATACAACGTTATACGTTATTACGTAATAGTATACAACGTTATACGTTATTACGTAATAGTATACAACGTTATACGTTATTACGTAATAGTATACAACGTTATACGTTATTACGTAATAGTATACAACCTTATACGTTATTACGTAATAGTATACAACGTTATACGTCATTACCTAATAGTATACAACGTTATACGTCTTTACGTTATAGCATATAACGTTATAACTTAGTACGTAATAGTATACAACGTTATACGTTATTACGTAATAGTATACAACCTTATACGTTATTACGTAATAGTATACAACGTTATACGTCATTACCTAATAGTATACAACGTTATACGTCTTTACGTTATAGCATATAACGTTATAACTTAGTACGTAATAGTATACAACGTTATACGTTATTACGTAATAGTATACAACCTTATACGTCATTACGTAATAGTATACAACGTTATACGTTATTACGTAATAGTATACAACGTTAAACGTTATTACGTAATAGTATACAATGTTATACGTTATTACGTAATAGTATACAACGTTATACGTTATTACGTAATAGTATACAACGTTATACGTTATTACGTAATAGTATACAACGTTATACGTTATTACGTAATAGTATACAACGTTATACGTTATTACGTAATAGTATACAACGTTATACGTCATTACCTAATAGTATACAACGTTATACGTTATTACGTGATAGTATAGAACGTTATACGTTATTACGCAATAGTATACAACCTTATATGCTATTACGTAATAGTGTACAACGTTATACGTTATTACGTAATAGTATATAACGTTATACGTTATTACGTAATAGTATACAACCTTATACGTTATTACGTAGTAGTATACAACGTTATACGTTATTACGTAATAGTATACAACCTTATACGTTATTACGTAATAGTATACAACGTTATACGTTATTACGTAATAGTATACAACCTTATACGTTATTACGTAATAGTATACAACGTTAAACGTTATTACGGAATAGTATACAACCTTATACGTTATTACGTCATAGTATACGACGTTATACGTTAGTACGTAATAGTATATAACGTTATACGTTATTACGTAGTAGTATACAACCTTATACGTTATTACGTAATAGTATACAACGTTATACGTCATTACCTAATAGTATACAACGTTATACGTTATTACGTGATAGTATAGAACGTTATACGTTATTACGCAATAGTATACAACCTTATATGCTATTACGTAATCGTGTACAACGTTATACGTTATTACATAATAGTATATAACGTTATACGTTATTACGTAATAGTATACAACCTTATACATCATTACGTAATAGTATACAACGTTATACGTTATTACGTAATAGTATACAACCTTATACGTTATTACGTAATAGTATACAACGTTATACGTTATTACGTAATAGTATACAACCTTAAACGTTATTACGTAATAGTATACAACGTTATACGTTATTACGTAATAGTATACAACCTTATACGTTATTACGTAATAATATACAACCTTATACGTTATTACGTAATAGAATACTACGTTATTACGTAATAGTATACAACCTTATACGTTATTACGTAATAGTATACAACTTTATACGTTATAACGTAATATTATACAACCTTATACGTTATTACGTAATAGTATACAACGTTAAACGTTATTACGTAATAGTATACAACCTTATACGTTATTACGTAATAGTATACTACGTTATACGTTATTACGTAATAGTAGACAACCTTATACGTTATTACGTAATAGTATACAACGTTATACGTTAGTACGTAATAGTATATAACGTTATACGTTATTACGTAATAGTATACAACCTTATACGTTATTACGTAATAGTATACAACGTTATACGTTATTACGTAATAGTATACAACCTTATACGTTAGTACGTAATAGTATATAACGTGATACGTTATTACGTAATAGTATACAACCTTATACGTTATTACGTAATAGTATACTACGTTATACGTTATTACGTAATAGTATACAACCTTATACGTTATTACGTAATAGTATACAACGTTATACGTTAGTACGTAATAGTATATAACGTTATACGTTATTACGTAATAGTATGCAACCTTATACGTTATTACGTAATAGTATACAACGTTATACGTCATTACCTAATAGTATACAACGTTATACGTTATTACGTAATAGTATACAACCTTATACGTTATTACGTAATAGTATACAACTTTATACGTTATAACGTAATAGTATACAACCTTATACGTTATTACGTAATAGTATACAACGTTAAACGTTATTACGTAATAGTGTACAACCTTATACGTTATTACGTAATAGTATACAACGTTATACGTTATTACGTAATAGTATACAACCTTATACGTTATTACGTAATAGTATACGAACCTTATACGTTATTACGTAATAGTATACAGCTTTATACGTTATAACGTAATAGTATACAACCTTATACGTTATTACGTAATAGTATACAACGTTATACGTCATTACCTAATAGTATACAACGTTATACGTTATTACGTAATAGTATACACCCTTATACGTTATTACGTAATAGTATAGAACGTTATACGTTATTACGTAATAGTATACTACGTTATACGTTATGACGTAATATTATATAACGTTATACGTTTTTACGTTATAGCATATAACGTTATAACTTAGTACGTAATAGTACTTAACGTTATACGTAATTACGTAATAGTATATAACGTTATAAGTTGTTACGTAATAGTATATAACGTTATACGTTATTTCGAAATAGTATATAAGGTTGTACATTATTAAGTAATAGAATATAACAACCTTATACGTTAGTACGTCATAGTATAAGACGTTATACGTTAGTACGTAATAGTATATAACGTTATACGTTATTACGTAATAGTATGCAACGTTATACGTTAGTACGTAATAGTATATAACGTTATACGTTATTACGTAGTAGTATACAACCTTATACGTTATTACGTAATAGTATACAACGTTATACGTTATTACGTAATAGTATACAACCTTAAACGTTATTACGTAATAGTATACAACGTTAAACGTTATTACGTAATAGTATACAACCTTATACGTTATTACGTAATAGTATACAACGTTATACGTTATTACGTAATAGTATGCAACCTTATACGTTATTACGTAATAGTATACAACGTTATACGTCATTACCTAATAGTATACAACGTTATACGTTATTACGTAATAGTATACAACCGTATACGTTATTACGTAGTAGTATACAACTTTATACGTTATAACGTAATAGTATACAACCTTATACGTTATTACGTAATAGTATACAACGTTAAACGTTATTACGTAATAGTATATAACCTTATACGTTATTACGTAATAGTATACAACGTTAAACGTTATTACGGAATAGTATGCAACCTTATACGTTATTACGTCATAGTATACGACGTTATACGTTAGTACGTAATAGTATAGAACGTTATACGTTATTACGTAATAGTATACAACCTTATACGTTATTACGTAATAGTATACAACGTTATACGTCCTTACCTAATAGTATACAACGTTATACGTTATTACATGATAGTATAGAACGTTATACGTTATTACGCAATAGTATACAACCTTATAGGCTATTACGTAATAGTATACAACGTTATACGTTATTACGTAATAGTATACAACCTTATACGTTATTACGTAATAATATACAACCTTATACGTTATTACGTAATAGAATACTACGTTATTACGTAATAGTATACAACCTTATACGTTATTACGTAATAGTATACAACTTTATACGTTATAACGTAATATTATACAACCTTATACGTTATTACGTAATAGTATACAACGTTATACGTTATTACGTAATAGTATAGAACGTTATACGTTATTACGTAATAGTATACAACCTTATACGTTATTACGTAATAGTATACAACGTTATACGTCATTACCTAATAGTATACAACGTTATACGTTATTACGTGATAGTATAGAACGTTATACGTTATTACGCAATAGTATACAACCTTATATGCTATTACGTAATAGTGTACAACGTTATACGTTATTACATAATAGTATATAACGTTATACGTTATTACGTAATAGTATACAACCTTATACGTCATTACGTAATAGTATACAACGTTATACGTTATTACGTAATAGTATACAACGTTATACGTCATTACCTAATAGTATACAACGTTATACGTTATTACGTGATAGTATAGAACGTTATACGTTATTACGCAATAGTATACAACCTTATATGCTATTACGTAATAGTGTACAACGTTATACGTTATTACGTAATAGTATATAACGTTATACGATATTACGTAATAGTATACAACCTTATACGTTATTACGTAGTAGTATACAACGTTATACGTTATTACGTAATAGTATACAACCTTATACGTTATTACGTAATAGTATACAACGTTATACGTTATTACGTAATAGTATACAACCTTATACGTTATTACGTAATAGTATACAACGTTAAACGTTATTACGGAATAGTATACAACCTTATACGTTATTACGTCATAGTATACGACGTTATACGTTAGTACGTAATAGTATATAACGTTATACGTTATTACGTAGTAGTATACAACCTTATACGTTATTACGTAATAGTATACAACGTTATACGTCATTACCTAATAGTATACAACGTTATACGTTATTACGTGATAGTATAGAACGTTATACGTTATTACGCAATAGTATACAACCTTATATGCTATTACGTAATAGTGTACAACGTTATACGTTATTACATAATAGTATATAACGTTATACGTTATTACGTAATAGTATACAACCTTATACATCATTACGTAATAGTATACAACGTTATACGTTATTACGTAATAGTATACAACCTTATACGTTATTACGTAATAGTATACAACGTTATACGTTATTACGTAATAGTATACAACCTTAAACGTTATTACGTAATAGTATACAACGTTATACGTTATTACGTAATAGTATACAACCTTATACGTTATTACGTAATAGTATACTACGTTATACGTTATTACGTAATAGTAGACAACCTTATACGTTATTACGTAATAGTATACAACGTTATACGTTAGTACGTAATAGTATATAACGTTATACGTTATTACGTAATAGTATACAACCTTATACGTTATTACGTAATAGTATACAACGTTATACGTTATTACGTAATAGTATACAACCTTATACGTTAGTACGTAATAGTATATAACGTGATACGTTATTACGTAATAGTATACAACCTTATACGTTATTACGTAATAGTATACTACGTTATACGTTATTACGTAATAGTATACAACCTTATACGTTATTACGTAATAGTATACAACGTTATACGTTAGTACGTAATAGTATATAACGTTATACGTTATTACGTAATAGTATGCAACCTTATACGTTATTACGTAATAGTATACAACGTTATACGTCATTACCTAATAGTATACAACGTTATACGTTATTACGTAATAGTATACAACCTTATACGTTATTACGTAATAGTATACAACTTTATACGTTATAACGTAATAGTATACAACCTTATACGTTATTACGTAATAGTATACAACGTTAAACGTTATTACGTAATAGTGTACAACCTTATACGTTATTACGTAATAGTATACAACGTTATACGTTATTACGTAATAGTATACAACCTTATACGTTATTACGTAATAGTATACGAACCTTATACGTTATTACGTAATAGTATACAGCTTTATACGTTATAACGTAATAGTATACAACCTTATACGTTATTACGTAATAGTATACAACGTTATACGTCATTACCTAATAGTATACAACGTTATACGTTATTACGTAATAGTATACACCCTTATACGTTATTACGTAATAGTATACAACCTTAAACGTTATTACGTAATAGTATACAACGTTAAACGTTATTACGTAATAGTATACAACCTTATACGTTATTACGTAATAGTATACAACGTTATACGTTATTACGTAATAGTATGCAACCTTATACGTTATTACGTAATAGTATACAACGTTATACGTCATTACCTAATAGTATACAACGTTATACGTTATTACGTAATAGTATACAACCGTATACGTTATTACGTAGTAGTATACAACTTTATACGTTATAACGTAATAGTATACAACCTTATACGTTATTACGTAATAGTATACAACGTTAAACGTTATTACGTAATAGTATATAACCTTATACGTTATTACGTAATAGTATACAACGTTATACGTTATTACGTAATAGTATACAACCTTATACGTTATTACGTAATAGTATACAACGTTATACGTTATTACGTAATAGTATACAACCTTATACGTTATTACGAAATAGTATACGACGTTATACGTTATTACGTAATAGTATACAATCTTATACGTTATTACGTATTAGTATACAACCTTATACGTTATTACGTAATAGTATACAACGTTAAACGTTATTACGGAATAGTATGCAACCTTATACGTTATTACGTCATAGTATACGACGTTATACGTTAGTACGTAATAGTATAGAACGTTATACGTTATTACGTAATAGTATACAACCTTATACGTTATTACGTAATAGTATACAACGTTATACGTCCTTACCTAATAGTATACAACGTTATACGTTATTACGTGATAGTATAGAACGTTATACGTTATTACGCAATAGTATACAACCTTATAGGCTATTACGTAATAGTATACAACGTTATACGTTATTACATAATAGTATATAACGTTATACGTTATTACGTAATAGTATACAACCTTATACGTTATTACGTAATAGTATACAACCTTATACGTTATTACGTAATAGTATACTACGTTATTACGTAATAGTATACAACCTTATACGTTATTACGTAATAGTATACAACTTTATACGTTATAACGTAATAGTATACAACCTAGTACGTTATTACGTAATAGTATACAACGTTAAACGTTATTACGTAATAGTATACAACCTTATACGTTATTACGTAATAGTATACTACGTTATACGTTATTACGTAATAGTATACAACCTTATACGTTAGTACGTAATAGTATATAACGTTATACGTTATTACGTAATAGTATACAACCTTATACGTTATTACGTAATAGTATACAACGTTATACGTTATTACGTAATAGCATACAACCTTATACGTTATTACGTAATAGTATACAACGTGATACGTTATTACGAAATAGTATACAACCTTATACGTTATTACGTAATAGTATACAACCTTATACGTTATTACGTAATAATATACAACGTTATACGTTATTACGTAATAGTATACAACCTTATACGTTATTACGTAATAGTATACAACGTTATACGTTATTACGTAATAGTATACAACGTTAAACGTTATTACGTAATAGTATACAACCTTATACGTTATTACGTAATAGTATAGAACGTTATACGTTTTTACGTTATAGCATATAACGTTATAACTTAGTACGTAATAGTACTTAACGTTATACGTTATTACGTAATAGTATATAACGTTATAACTTAGTACGTAATAGTACTTAACGTTATACGTTATTACGTAATAGTATATAACGTTATACGTTATTACGTAATAGTATACAACCTTATACGTTATTACGTAATAGTATACTACGTTATACGTCATTACCTAATAGTATACAACGTTATACGTTATTACGTAACAGTATACAACCTTATACGTTATTACGTAATAGTATACAACGTTATACGTTATTACGTAATAGTATACATCCTTATACGTTATTACGTAATAGTATAGAACGTTATACGTCATTACCTCATAGTATACAACGTTATACGTTATTACGTAACAGTATACAAACTTATACGTTATTACGTAATAGTATAGAACGTTATACGTTATTACGTAATAGTATAGAACGTTATACGTTATTACGTAATAGTATATAACGTTATACGTTATTACGTAATAGTATACAACCTTATACGTTATTACGTAATAGTATACAACGCTATACGTTATTACGTAATATTATACAACCTTATACGTTATTACGTAATAGTATACTACGTTATACGTTATGACGTAATATTATATTACGTTATACGTCTTTACGTTATAGCATATAACGTTATAACTTAGTACGTAATAGTATGCAACGTTATACGTTATTACGTGATAGTATAGAACGTTATACGTTATTACGTAATAGTATACAACCTTATACGTTATTACGTAATAGTATACAACGTTATACGTTACTACGCAATAGTATACAATCTTATATGTTATTACGTAATAGTATACAACGTTATACGTTATTACGTAATAGTATATAACGTTATACGTTATTACGTAGTAATATACAACCTTATACGTTATTACGTAATAGTATACAACGTTATACGTTATTACGTAATAGTATACAAACTTATACGTTATTACGTAATAGTATAGAACGTTATACGTTATTACGTAATAGTATAGAACGTTATACGTTATTACGTAATAGTATACAACCTTATACGTTATTACGTAATAGTATACAACGTTATACGTTATTACGTAACAGTATACAAACATATACGTTATTACGTAATAGTATAGAACGTTATACGTTATTACGTAATAGTATATAACGTTATACGTTATTACGTAGTAATATACAACCTTGTACGTTATTACGTAATAGTATACCGACGTTATACGTTATTGCGTAATAGTATACAACCTTATACGTTATTACGTAATAGTATATAACGCTATACGTTATTACGTAGTCATATACAACCTTATACGTTATTACGTAATAGTATACGACGTTATACGTTATTACGTAATATTATACAACCTTATACGTTATTACGTAATAGTATAGTACGTTATACGTTTTTACGTAATAGTATACAACGTTATACGTTATTACGTAATAGTATACAACCTTATACGTTATTACGTAATACTATAGAACGTTATACGTCATTACCTCATAGTATACAACGTTATACGTTATTACGTAACAGTATACAAACTTATACGTTATTACGTAATAGTATAGAACGTTATACGTTATTACGTAATAGTATATAACGTTATACGTTATTACGTAGTAATATACAACCTTGTACGTTATTACGTAATAGTATAGAACGTTATACGTTTTTACGTAATAGTATACAACGTTATACGTTATTACGTAATAGTACACAACCTTATACGTTATTACGTAATAGTATAGAACGTTATACGTTTTTACGTTATAGCATATAACGTTATAACTTAGTACGAAATAGTATACAACCTTATACGTTATTACGTAATAGTATACAACGTTAAACGTTATTACGTAATAGTATACAACCTTATACGTTATTACGAAATAGTATACGACGTTATACGTTATTACGTAATAGTATACAACCTTATACGTTATTACGTAATAGTATAGAACGTTATACGTTATTCCGTAATAGTATATAACGTTATACGTTAATACGTAATAATATACAACCTTATACGTTATTACGTAATAGTATAGAACGTTATACGTTATTACGTAATAGTATATAACGTTATACGTTATTACATAATAGTATACAACCTTATTCGTTATTGCGTAATAGCATACAACGTTAAACGTTATTACGTAATAGTATACAACCTTATACGTTATTTCGAAATAGTATACAACCTTATACGTTATTACGTAATAGTATACAACGTTAAACGTTATTACGTAATATTATACAACCTTATACGTTATTACGAAATAGTATACGACGTTATAAGTTATTACGTAATAGTATACAGCCTTATACGTTATTACGTAATAGTATAGAACGTTATAAGTTGTTACGTAATAGTATATAACGTTATACGTTATTTCGTAATAGTATATAAGGTTGTACGTTATTAAGTAATAGAATATAACAACCTTATACGTTAGTACGTCATAGTATACGACGTTATACGTCATTAAATAATAGTATACATCGTCATACGTTATTACGTAGTAATATACAACCTTATACGTTATTACGTAATAGTATACAACGTTATACGTTATTACGTAATAGTATACAACGTTATACGTTATTACGTGATAGTATACAACCTTATACGTTATTGCGTAATAGTATACAACGTTAAACGTTATTACGTAATAGTATACAACCTTATACGTTATTACGAAATAGCATACAACTTTATACGTTATTACGTAATAGTATAGAACGTTACAAGTTGTTACGTAATAATATATAACGTTATACGTTATTTCGTAATAGTATATAAGGTTGTACGTTATTAAGTAATAGAATATAACGTTATACGTTATTACGTAACAGTATACAAACTTATACGTTATTACGTAATAGTACAGAACGTTATACGTTATTACGTAATAGTATATAACGTTATACGTTATTACGTAGTAATATACAACCTTGTACGTTATTACGTAATAGTATAGAACGTTATACGTTTTTACGTTATAGCATATAACGTTATAACTTAGTACGTAATAGTACTTAACGTTATACGTTATTACGTAATAGTATATAACGTTATAAGTTGTTACGTAATAGTATATAACGTTATACGTTATTTCGAAATAGTATATAAGGTTGTACGTTATTAAGTAATAGAATATAACAACCTTATACGTTAGTACGTCATAGTATACGACGTTATACGTTAGTACGTAATAGTATATAACGTTATACGTTATTACGTAATAGTATACAACCTTATACGTTATTACGTAATAGTATACAACGTTATACGTCATTACCTAATAGTATACAACGTTATACGTTATTACGTAACAGTATACAACCTTATACGTTATTACGTAATAGTATACAACGTTATACGTTATTACGTAATAGTATACAACCTTATACGTTATTACGTAATAGTATAGAGCGTTATACGTTATTACCTCATAGTATACAACGTTATAAGTTATTACGTAACAGTATACAAACTTATACGTTATTACGTAATAGTATAGAACGTTATACGTTATTACGTAATAGTATATAACGTTATACGTTATTACGTAGTAATATACAACCTTGTACGTTATTACGTAATAGTATAGAACGTTATACGTTTTTACGTAATAGTATACAACGTTATACGTTATTACGTAATAGTATACAACCTTATACGTTATTACGTAATAGTATAGAACGTTATACGTTTTTACTTTATAGCATATAACGTTATAACTTAGTACGAAATAGTATACAACCTTATACGTTATTACGTAATAGTATACAACGTTAAACGTTATTACGTAATAGTATACAACCTTATACGTTATTACGAAATAGTATACGACGTTATACGTTATTACGTAATAGTATACAACCTTATACGTTATTACGTAATAGTATAGAACGTTATACGTCATTACCTCATAGTATACAACGCTATACGTTATTACGTAACAGTATACAAACTTATACGTTATTACGTAATAGTATAGAACGTTATACGTTATTACGTAATAGTATATAACGTTATACGTTATTACGTAGTAATATACAACCTTGTACGTTATTACGTAATAGTATATAACGTTATAAGTTGTTACGTAATAGTATATAACGTTATACGTTATTTCGAAATAGTATATAAGGTTGTACGTTATTAAGTAATAGAATATAACAACCTTATACGTTAGTACGTCATAGTATACGACGTTATACGTTAGTACGTAATAGTATATAACGTTATACGTTATTACGTAATAGTATACAACCTTATACGTTATTACGTAATAGTATACAACGTTATACGTCATTACCTAATAGTATACAACGTTATACGTTATTACGTAACAGTATACAACCTTATACGTTATTACGTAATAGTATACAACGTTATACGTTATTACGTAATAGTATACAACCTTATACGTTATTACGTAATAGTATAGAACGTTATACGTCATTACCTCATAGTATACAACGTTATACGTTATTACGTAACAGTATACAAACTTATACGTTATTACGTAATAGTATAGAACGTTATACGTTATTACGTAATAGTATATAACGTTATACGTTATTACGTAGTAATATACAACCTTGTACGTTATTACGTAATAGTATAGAACGTTATACGTTTTTACGTAATAGTATACAACGTTATACGTTATTACGTAATAGTATACAACCTTATACGTTATTACGTAATAGTATAGAACGTTATACGTTTTTACGATATAGCATATAACGTTATAACTTAGTACGAAATAGTATACAACCTTATACGTTATTACGTAATAGTATACAACGTTAAACGTTATTACGTAATAGTATACAACCTTATACGTTATTACGAAATAGTATACGACGTTATACGTTATTACGTAATAGTATACAACCTTATACGTTATTACGTAATAGTATAGAACGTTATACGTTATTCCGTAATAGTATATAACGTTATACGTTAATACGTAATAATATACAACCTTATACGTTATTACGTAATAGTATAGAACGTTATACGTTATTACGTAATAGTATATAACGTTATACGTTATTACATAATAGTATACAACCTTATACGTTATTGCGTAATAGTATACAACGTTAAACGTTATTACGTAATAGTATACAACCTTATACGTTATTTCGAAATAGTATACAACCTTATACGTTATTACGTAATAGTATACAACGTTAAACGTTATTACGTAATATTATACAACCTTATACGTTATTACGTAATAGTATACAACGTTAAACGTTGTTACGTAATAGTATACATCCTTATACGTTATTACGAAATAGTATAGAACGTTATAAGTTGTTACGTAATAGTATACAGCGTTATACGTTATTTCGTAATAGTATATAAGGTTGTACGTTATTAAGTAATAGAATATAACAACCTTATACGTTAGTACGTCATAGTATACGACGTTATACGTCATTAAATAATAGTATATATCGTCATACGTTATTACGTAACAGTATACAACCTTATACGTTATTACGTAATAGTATACAACGTTATACGTTATTACGTTATAGTATTCAACCTTATACGTTATTACGTAATAGTACACGACGTTATACATTATTACGTAATAGTATACAACCTTATACGTTATTACGTAATAGTATACAACTTTATACGTTATAACGTAATAGTATACAACCTTATACGTTATTACGTAATAGTATAGAACGTTATACGTTATTACGTAATAGTATATAACGTTATACGTTGTTACGTAGTAATATACAACCTTATACGTTATTACGTAATAGTATACAACGTTAAACGTTATTACGTAATAGTATACAACCTTATACGCTATTACGAAATAGTATACGATGTTATACGTTATTACGTAATAGTATACAATCTTATACGTTATTACGTAATAGTATAGAACGTTTTACGTTATTACGTAATAGTATACAACCTTATACGTTATTACGTAATAGTATACAACCTTATACGCTATTACGAAATAGTATACGATGTTATACGTTATTACGTAATAGTATACAATCTTATACGTTATTACGTAATAGTATAGAACGTTATACGTTATTACGTAGTAATATACAACCTTATACGTTATTACGTAATAGTATACAACGTTATACGTTATTACGTAATAGTATACAACCTTATACGTTATTACGTATTAGTATACAACGTTATACGTTATTACGTAATAGTATACAACCTTATACGTTATTACGTAATAGTATACAACGTTATACGTTATTACGTTATAGTATTCAACCTTATACGTTATTACGTAATAGTACACGACGTTATACGTTATTACGTAATAGTATACAACCTTATACGTTATTACGTAATAGTATACAACTTTATACGTTATATCGTAATAGTATACAACCTTATACGTTATTACGTAATAGTATAGAACGTTATACGTTATTACGTAATAGTATACAACCTTATACGTTATTACGTAATAGTATACTACGTTATACGTTATGACGTAATATTATATAACGTTATACGTCTTTACGTTATAGCATATAACGTTATAACTTAGTACGTAATAGTATACAACGTTATACGTTATTACGTGATAGTATAGAACGTTTTACGTTATTACGTAATAGTATACAACCTTGTACGTTATTACGTAATAGTATACAACGTTATACGTTATTACGTAATAGTATACAACCTTACACGTTATTGCGTAATAGTATACAACGTTAAACGTTATTGCGTAGTAGTATACAACCTTATACGTTATTTCGAAATAGTATACAACTTTATACGTTATTTCGTAATAGTATACAACGTTAAACGTTGTTACGTTTTAGTATACATCCTTATACGTTATTACGAAATAGTATACGACGTTATACGTTATTACATAATAGTATACAACCTTATACGTTATTACGTAATAGTATAGAACGTTACAAGTTGTTACGTAATAGTATATAACGTTATACGTTATTTCGTAATAGTATATAAGGTTGTACGTTATTAAGTAATAGAATATAACAACCTTATACGTTAGTACGTCATAGTATATGACGTTATACGTCATTACCTAATAGTATACAACGTTATACGTTATTACGTAATAGTATATAACGTTATACGTTATTACGTAGTAATATACAACCTTATACGTTATTACGTAATAGTATACAACGTTATACGTTATTACGTAATAGTATACAACCTTAT
Source organism: Bombus pascuorum (assembly GCF_905332965.1). Lineage (NCBI taxonomy): Eukaryota > Metazoa > Arthropoda > Insecta > Hymenoptera > Apidae > Bombus > Bombus pascuorum. The sequence goes on along the minus strand of NC_083489.1, from coordinate 20,508,491 downwards.
ACGTTATTACGTATTAGTATACAACGTTATACGTTATTACGTAATAGTATACAACCTTATACGTTATTACGTAATAGTATACAACTTTATACGTTATAACGTAATAGTATACAACCTTATACGTTATTACGTAATAGTATACAACTTTATACGTTATAACGTAATAGTATACAACCTTATACGTTATTACGTAATAGTATACAACGTTAAACATTATTACGTAATAGTATACAACCTTATACGCTATTACGAAATAGTATACGATGTTATACGTTATTACGTAATAGTATACAATCTTATACGTTATTACGTAATAGTATAGAACGTTATACGTTATTACGTAGTAATATACAACCTTATACGTTATTACGTAATAGTATACAACGTTATACGTTATTACGTAATAGTATACAACCTTATACGTTATTACGTATTAGTATACAACGTTATACGTTATTACGTAATAGTATACAACCTTATACGTTATTACGTAATAGTATACAACGTTATACGTTATTACGTTATAGTATTCAACCTTATACGTTATTACGTAATAGTACACGACGTTATACGTTATTACGTAATAGTATACAACCTTATACGTTATTACGTAATAGTATACAACTTTATACGTTATATCGTAATAGTATACAACCTTATACGTTATTACGTAATAGTATAGAACGTTATACGTTATTACGTAATAGTATATAACGTTATACGTTGTTACGTAGTAATATACAACCTTATACGTTATTACGTAATAGTATACAACGTTGAACGTTATTACGTAATAGTATACAACCTTATACGTTATTACGTAATAGTATACAACGCTATACGTTATTACGTAATAGTATACAACCTTATACGTTATTACGTAATAGTATACTACGTTATACGTTATGACGTAATATTATATAACGTTATACGTCTTTACGTTATAGCATATAACGTTATAACTTAGTACGTAATAGTATACAACGTTATACGTTATTACGTGATAGTATAGAACGTTTTACGTTATTACGTAATAGTATACAACCTTATACGTTATTACGTAATAGTATACAACTTTATACGTTATAACGTAATAGTATACAACCTTATACGTTATTACTTAATAGTATAGAACGTTATACGTTATTACGTAATAGTATATAACGTTATACGTTGTTACGTAGTAATATACAACCTTATAGGTTATTACGTAATAGTATACAACGTTATACGTTATTACGTAATAGTATACAACCTTATACGTTATTACCGAATAGTATACAACGCTATAAGTTATTACGTAATAGTATACAACCTTATACGTTATTACGTAATAGTATACTACGTTATACGTTATGACGTAATATTATATAACGTTATACGTCTTTACGTTATAGCATATAACGTTATAACTTAGTACGTAATAGTATACAACGTTATACGTTATTACGTGATAGTATAGAACGTTTTACGTTATTACGTAATAGTATACAACCTTATACGTTATTACGTAATAGTATACAACGTTATACGTTATTACGTAATAGTATACAACCTTATACGTTATTGCGTAATAGTATACAACGTTAAACGTTATTACGTAATAGTATACAACCTTATACGTTATTACGAAATAGTATACAACTTTATACGTTATTACGTAATAGTATACAACGTTAAACATTGTTACGTAATAGTATACATCCTTATACGTTATTACGAAATAGTATACGACGTTATACGTTATTACATAATAGTATACAACCTTATACGTTATTACGTAATAGTATAGAACGTTACAAGTTGTTACGTAATAGTATATAACGTTATACGTTATTTCGTAATAGTATATAAGGTTGTACGTTATTAAGTAATAGAATATAACAACCTTATACGTTAGTACGTCATAGTATACGACGTTATACGTCATTACCTAATAGTATACAACGTTATACGTTATTACGTAACAGTATACAACATTATACGTTATTACGTAATAGTATACAACGTTATACGTTATTACGTTATAGTGTACAACCTTATACGTTATTACGTAATAGTATACAACTTTATACGTTATAACGTAATAGTATACAACCTTATACGTTATTACGTAATAGTATACAACTTTATACGTTATAACGTAATAGTATACAACCTTATACGTTATTACGTAATAGTATACAACGTTAAACGTTATTACGTAATAGTATACAACCTTATACGTTATTGCGTAATAGTATACAACGTTAAACGTTATTGCGTAGTAGTATACAACCTTATACGTTATTACGAAATAGTATACAGCTTTATACGTTATTACGTAATAGTATACAACCTTATACGTTATTACGTATTAGTATACAACGTTATACGTTATTACGTAATAGTATACAACCTTATACGTTATTACGTAATAGTATACAACGCTATACGTTATTACGTAATAGTATACAACCTTATACGTTATTACGTAATAGTATACTACGTTATACGTTATGACGTAATATTATATAACGTTATACGTCTTTACGTTATAGCATATAACGTTATAACTTAGTACGTAATAGTATACAACGTTATACGTTATTACGTGATAGTATAGAACGTTTTACGTTATTACGTAGTAATATACAACCTTATACGTTATTACGTAATAGTATACAATCTTATACGTTATTACGTAATAGTATAGAACGTTATACGTTATTACGTAATAGTATATAACGTTATACGTTATTACGTAGTAATATACAACCTTATACGTTATTACGTAATAGTATACAACGTTATACGTTATTACGTAATAGTATACAACCTTATACGTTATTACGTATTAGTATACAACGCTATACGTTATTACGTAATAGTATACAACGTTAAACGTTATTACGGAATAGTATACAACCTTATACGTTATTACATCATAGTATACGACGTTGTACGTTAGTACGTAATAGTATATAACGTTATACGTTATTACGTAATAGTATACAACCTTATACGTTATTACGTAATAGTATACAACGTTATACGTCATTACCTTATAGTATACAGCGTTATACGTTATTACGTGATAGTATAGAACGTTATACGTTATTACGCAATAGTATACAACCTTATATGCTATTACGTAATAGTATACAACGTTATATGTTATTACGTATTAGTATATAACGTTATACGTTATTACGTAATAGTATACAACCTTATACGTTATTACGTAATAGTATAGAACGTTATACGTTTTTACGTTATAGCATATAACGTTATAACTTAGTACGAAATAGTATACAACCTTATACGTTATTACGTAATAGTATACAACGTTAAACGTTATTACGTAATAGTATACAACCTTATACGTTATTACGTAATAGTATATAACGTTATACGTTATTTCGTAAAAGTATATAAGGTTGTACGTTATTAAGTAATAGAATATAACAACCTTATACGTTAGTACGTCATAGTATACGACGTTATACGTCATTACCTAATAGTATACATCGTTATACGTTATTACGTAACAGTATACAACCTTATACGTTATTACGTAATAGTATACAACGTTATACGTTATTACGAAATAGTATACAACTTTATACGTTATTACGTAATAGTATACAACGTTAAACGTTATTACGTAATAGTATACAACCTTATACGTTAATACGTAATAATATACAACCTTATACGTTATTACGTAATAGTATACAACGTTAAACGTTATTACGTAATAGTATACAACGTTATACGTTATTACGAAATAGTATACAACTTTATACGTTATTACGTAATAGTATACAACGTTAAACGTTATTACGTAATAGTATACAACCTTATACGTTAATACGTAATAGTATACAGCCTTATACGTTATTACGAAATAGTATACAACTTTATACGTTATTACGTAATAGTATACAACGTTAAACGTTGTTACGTAATAGTATACAACCTTATACGTTATTACGTAATAGTATACAACGTTATACGTTATTACGTAATAGTATACAACCTTATACGTTATTACGTAATAGTATACAACGTTATACGTTATTACGTAATAGTATACAACCTTATACGTTATTACGTAATAGTATACAACCTTATACGTTATTACGTAATAGTATACTACGTTATTACGTAATAGTATACGACGTTATACGTTATCACGTAATAGTATAGAACGTTATACGTTTTTACGTTATAGCATATAACGTTATAACTTAGTACGAAATAGTATACAACCTTATACGTTATTACGTAATAGTATACAACGTCAAACGTTATTACGTAATAGTATACAACCTTATACGTTATTACGTAATAGTATACAACCTTATACGCTATTACGAAATAGTATACAACGTTATACGTTATTACGTAATAGTATACAACCTTATACGTTATTACGCAATAGTATACAACGCTATACGTTATTACGTAATAGTATACAACCTTATACGTTATTACGTAATAGTATACTACGTTATACGTTATGACGTAATATTATATAACGTTATACGTCTTTACGTTATAGCATATAACGTTATAACTTAGTACGTAATAGTATACAACGTTATACGTTATTACGTGATAGTATAGAACGTTTTACGTTATTACGTAATAGTATGCAACCTTATACGTTATTACGTAATAGTATACAACTTTATACGTTATAACGTAATAGTATACAACCTTATACGTTATTACTTAATAGTATAGAACGTTATACGTTATTACGTAATAGTATATAACGTTATACGTTGTTACGTAGTAATATACAACCTTATAGGTTATTACGTAATAGTATACAACGTTATACGTTATTACGTAATAGTATACAACCTTATACGTTATTACCGAATAGTATACAACGCTATACGTTATTACGTAATAGTATACAACCTTATACGTTATTGCGTAATAGTATACAACGTTAAACGTTATTACGTAATAGTATACAACCTTATACGTTATTACGAAATAGTATACAACTTTATACGTTATTACGTAATAGTATACAACGTTAAACGTTGTTACGTAATAGTATACATCCTTATACGTTATTACGAAATAGTATACGACGTTATACGTTATTACATAATAGTATACAACCTTATACGTTATTACGTAATAGTATAGAACGTTACAAGTTGTTACGTAATAGTATATAACGTTATACGTTATTTCGTAATAGTATATAAGGTTGTACGTTATTAAGTAATAGAATATAACAACCTTATACGTTAGTACGTCATAGTATACGACGTTATACGTCATAACCTAATAGTATACAACGTTATACGTTATTACGTAACAGTATACAACATTATACGTTATTACGTAATAGTATACAACGTTATACGTTATTACGTTATAGTGTACAACCTTATACGTTATTACGTAATAGTATACAACTTTATACGTTATAACGTAATAGTATACAACCTTATACGTTATTACGTAATAGTATACAACTTTATACGTTATAACGTAATAGTATACAACCTTATACGTTATTACGTAATAGTATACAACGTTAAACGTTATTACGTAATAGTATACAACCTTATACGTTATTGCGTAATAGTATACAACGTTAAACGTTATTGCGTAGTAGTATACAACCTTATACGTTATTACGAAATAGTATACAGCTTTATACGTTATTACGTAATAGTATACAACCTTATACGTTATTACGTATTAGTATACAACGTTATACGTTATTACGTAATAGTATACAACCTTATACGTTATTACGTAATAGTATACAACGCTATACGTTATTACGTAATAGTATACAACCTTATACGTTATTACGTAATAGTATACTACGTTATACGTTATGACGTAATATTATATAACGTTATACGTCTTTACGTTATAGCATATAACGTTATAACTTAGTACGTAATAGTATACAACGTTATACGTTATTACGTGATAGTATAGAACGTTTTACGTTATTACGTAATAGTATACAACCTTGTACGTTATTACGTAATAGTATACAACGTTATACGTTATTACGTAATAGTATACAACCTTATACGTTATTGCGTAATAGTATACAACGTTAAACGTTATTGCGTAGTAGTATACAACCTTATACGTTATTACGAAATAGTATACAACTTTATACGTTATTTCGTAATAGTATACAACGTTAAACGTTGTTACGTTTTAGTATACATCCTTATACGTTATTACGAAATAGTATACGACGTTATACGTTATTACATAATAGTATACAACCTTATACGTTATTACGTAATAGTATATAACGTTACAAGTTGTTACGTAATAGTATATAACGTTATACGTTATTTCGTAATAGTATATAAGGTTGTACGTTATTAAGTAATAGAATATAACAACCTTATACGTTAGTACGTCATAGTATATGACGTTATACGTCATTATCTAATAGTATACAACGTTATACGTTATTACGTAATAGTATATAACGTTATACGTTATTACATAGTAATATACAACCTTATACGTTATTACGTAATAGTATACAACGTTATACGTTATTACGTAATAGTATACAACCTTATACGTTATTACGTATTAGTATACAACGTTATACGTTATTACGTAATAGTATACAACCTTATGCGTTATTACGTAATAGTATACAACTTTATACGTTATAACGTAATAGTATACAACCTTATACGTTATTACGTAATAGTATACAACTTTATACGTTATAACGTAATAGTATACAACCTTATACGTTATTACGTAATAGTATACAACGTTAAACGTTATTACGTAATAGTATACAACCTTATACGCTATTACGAAATAGCATACGATGTTATACGTTATTACGTAATAGTATACAATCTTATACGTTATTACGTAATAGTATAGAACGTTATACGTTATTACGTAATAGTATATAACGTTATACGTTATTACGTAGTAATATACAACCTTATACGTTATTACGTAATAGTATACAACGTTATACGTTATTACGTAATAGTATACAACCTTATACGTTATTACGTATTAGTATACAACGCTATACGTTATTACGTAATAGTATACAACGTTAAACGTTATTACGGAATAGTATACAACCTTATACGTTATTACATCATAGTATACGACGTTATACGTTAGTACGTAATAGTATATAACGTTATACGTTATTACGTAATAGTATACAACCTTATACGTTATTACGTAATAGTATACAACGTTATACGTCATTACCTTATAGTATACAGCGTTATACGTTATTACGTGATAGTATAGAACGTTATACGTTATTACGCAATAGTATACAACCTTATATGCTATTACGTAATAGTATACAACGTTATATGTTATTACGTATTAGTATATAACGTTATACGTTATTACGTAATAGTATACAACCTTATACGTCATTACGTAATAGTATAGAACGTTATACGTTTTTACGTTATAGCATATAACGTTAAAACTTAGTACGAAATAGTATACAACCTTATACGTTATTACGTAATAGTATACAACGTTAAACGTTATTACGTAATAGTATACAACCTTATACGTTATTACGTAATAGTATATAACGTTATACGTTATTTCGTAAAAGTATATAAGGTTGTACGTTATTAAGTAATAGAATATAACAACCTTATACGTTAGTACGTCATAGTATACGACGTTATACGTCATTACCTAATAGTATACATCGTTATACGTTATTACGTAACAGTATACAACCTTATACGTTATTACGTAATAGTATACAACGTTATACGTTATTACGAAATAGTATACAACTTTATACGTTATTACGTAATAGTATACAACGTTAAACGTTATTACGTAATAGTATACAACCTTATACGTTAATACGTAATAATATACAACCTTATACGTTATTACGTAATAGTATACAACGTTAAACGTTATTACGTAATAGTATACAACGTTATACGTTATTACGAAATAGTATACAACTTTATACGTTATTACGTAATAGTATACAACGTTAAACGTTATTACGTAATAGTATACAACCTTATACGTTAATACGTAATAGTATACAGCCTTATACGTTATTACGAAATAGTATACAACTTTATACGTTATTACGTAATAGTATACAACGTTAAACGTTGTTACGTAATAGTATACAACCTTATACGTTATTACGTAATAGTATACAACGTTATACGTTATTACGTAATAGTATACAACCTTATACGTTATTACGAAATAGTATACAACTTTATACGTTATTACGTAATAGTATACAACGTTAAACGTTATTACGTAATAGTATACAACCTTATACGTTAATACGTAATAATATACAACCTTATACGTTATTACGTAATAGTATACAACCTTATACGTTATTACGTAATAGTATACTACGTTATTACGTAATAGTATACGACGTTATACGTTATCACGTAATAGTATAGAACGTTATACGTTTTTACGTTATAGCATATAACGTTATAACTTAGTACGAAATAGTATACAACCTTATACGTTATTACGTAATAGTATACAACGTCAAACGTTATTACGTAATAGTATACAACCTTATACGTTATTACGTAATAGTATACAACCTTATACGCTATTACGAAATAGTATACAACGTTATACGTTATTACGTAATAGTATACAACCTTATACGTTATTACGTAATAGTATACAACGTTATACGTTATTACGTTATAGTATTCAACCTTATACGTTATTACGTAATAGTACACGACGTTATACGTTATTACGTAATAGTATACAACCTTATACGTTATTACGTAATAGTATACAACTTTATACGTTATAACGTAATAGTATACAACCTTATACGTTATTACGTAATAGTATAGAACGTTATACGTTATTACGTAATAGTATATAACGTTATACGTTGTTACGTAGTAATATACAACCTTATACGTTATTACGTAATAGTATACAACGTTATACGTTATTACGTAATAGTATACAACCTTATACGTTATTACGCAATAGTATACAACGCTATACGTTATTACGTAATAGTATACAACCTTATACGTTATTACGTAATAGTATACTACGTTATACGTTATGACGTAATATTATATAACGTTATACGTCTTTACGTTATAGCATATAACGTTATAACTTAGTACGTAATAGTATACAACGTTATACGTTATTACGTGATAGTATAGAACGTTTTACGTTATTACGTAATAGTATGCAACCTTATACGTTATTACGTAATAGTATACAACTTTATACGTTATAACGTAATAGTATACAACCTTATACGTTATTACTTAATAGTATATAACGTTATACGTTATTACGTAATAGTATATAACGTTATACGTTGTTACGTAGTAATATACAACCTTATAGGTTATTACGTAATAGTATACAACGTTATACGTTATTACGTAATAGTATACAACCTTATACGTTATTACCGAATAGTATACAACGCTATACGTTATTACGTAATAGTATACAACCTTATACGTTATTGCGTAATAGTATACAACGTTAAACGTTATTACGTAATAGTATACAACCTTATACGTTATTACGAAATAGTATACAACTTTATACGTTATTACGTAATAGTATACAACGTTAAACGTTGTTACGTAATAGTATACATCCTTATACGTTATTACGAAATAGTATACGACGTTATACGTTATTACATAATAGTATACAACCTTATACGTTATTACGTAATAGTATAGAACGTTACAAGTTGTTACGTAATAGTATATAACGTTATACGTTATTTCGTAATAGTATATAAGGTTGTACGTTATTAAGTAATAGAATATAACAACCTTATACGTTAGTACGTCATAGTATACGACGTTATACGTCATTACCTAATAGTATACAACGTTATACGTTATTACGTAACAGTATACAACATTATACGTTATTACGTAATAGTATACAACGTTATACGTTATTACGTTATAGTGTACAACCTTATACGTTATTACGTAATAGTATACAACTTTATACGTTATAACGTAATAGTATACAACCTTATACGTTATTACGTAATAGTATACAACTTTATACGTTATAACGTAATAGTATACAACCTTATACGTTATTACGTAATAGTATACAACGTTAAACGTTATTACGTAATAGTATACAACCTTATACGTTATTGCGTAATAGTATACAACGTTAAACGTTATTGCGTAGTAGTATACAACCTTATACGTTATTACGAAATAGTATACAGCTTTATACGTTATTACGTAATAGTATACAACCTTATACGTTATTACGTATTAGTATACAACGTTATACGTTATTACGTAATAGTATACAACCTTATACGTTATTACGTAATAGTATACAACGCTATACGTTATTACGTAATAGTATACAACCTTATACGTTATTACGTAATAGTATACTACGTTATACGTTATGACGTAATATTATATAACGTTATACGTCTTTACGTTATAGCATATAACGTTATAACTTAGTACGTAATAGTATACAACGTTATACGTTATTACGTGATAGTATAGAACGTTTTACGTTATTACGTAATAGTATACAACCTTGTACGTTATTACGTAATAGTATAAACGTTATACGTTATTACGTAATAGTATACAACCTTATACGTTATTGCGTAATAGTATACAACGTTAAACGTTATTGCGTAGTAGTATACAACCTTATACGTTATTACGAAATAGTATACAACTTTATACGTTATTTCGTAATAGTATACAACGTTAAACGTTGTTACGTTTTAGTATACATCCTTATACGTTATTACGAAATAGTATACGACGTTATACGTTATTACATAATAGTATACAACCTTATACGTTATTACGTAATAGTATGGAACGTTACAAGTTGTTACGTAATAGTATATAACGTTATACGTTATTTCGTAATAGTATATAAGGTTGTACGTTATTAAGTAATAGAATATAACAACCTTATACGTTAGTACGTCATAGTATATGACGTTATACGTCATTATCTAATAGTATACAACGTTATACGTTATTACGTAATAGTATATAACGTTATACGTTATTACGTAGTAATATACAACCTTATACGTTATTACGTAATAGTATACAACGTTATACGTTATTACGTAATAGTATACAACCTTATACGTTATTACGTATTAGTATACAACGTTATACGTTATTACGTAATAGTATACAACCTTATACGTTATTACGTAATAGTATACAACTTTATACGTTATAACGTAATAGTATACAACCTTATACGTTATTACGTAATAGTATACAACTTTATACGTTATAACGTAATAGTATACAACCTTATACGTTATTACGTAATAGTATACAACGTTAAACGTTATTACGTAATAGTATACAACCTTATACGCTATTACGAAATAGCATACGATGTTATACGTTATTACGTAATAGTATACAATCTTATACGTTATTACGTAATAGTATAGAACGTTATACGTTATTACGTAATAGTATATAACGTTATACGTTATTACGTAGTAATATACAACCTTATACGTTATTACGTAATAGTATACAACGTTATACGTTATTACGTAATAGTATACAACCTTATACGTTATTACGTATTAGTATACAACGCTATACGTTATTACGTAATAGTATACAACGTTAAACGTTATTACGGAATAGTATACAACCTTATACGTTATTACATCATAGTATACGACGTTATACGTTAGTACGTAATAGTATATAACGTTATACGTTATTACGTAATAGTATACAACCTTATACGTTATTACGTAATAGTATACAACGTTATACGTCATTACCTTATAGTATACAGCGTTATACGTTATTACGTGATAGTATAGAACGTTATACGTTATTACGCAATAGTATACAACCTTATATGATATTACGTAATAGTATACAACGTTATATGTTATTACGTATTAGTATATAACGTTATACGTTATTACGTAATAGTATACAACCTTATACGTTATTACGTAATAGTATAGAACGTTATACGTTTTTACGTTATAGCATATAACGTTATAACTTAGTACGAAATAGTATACAACCTTATACGTTATTACGTAATAGTATACAACGTTAAACGTTATTACGTAATAGTATACAACCTTATACGTTATTACGTAATAGTATATAACGTTATACGTTATTTCGTAAAAGTATATAAGGTTGTACGTTATTAAGTAATAGAATATAACAACCTTATACGTTAGTACGTCATAGTATACGACGTTATACGTCATTACCTAATAGTATACATCGTTATACGTTATTACGTAACAGTATACAACCTTATACGTTATTACGTAATAGTATACAACGTTATACGTTATTACGAAATAGTATACAACTTTATACGTTATTACGTAATAGTATACAACGTTAAACGTTATTACGTAATAGTATACAACCTTATACGTTAATACGTAATAATATACAACCTTATACGGTATTACGTAATAGTATACAACGTTAAACGTTATTACGTAATAGTATACAACGTTATACGTTATTACGAAATAGTATACAACTTTATACGTTATTACGTAATAGTATACAACGTTAAACGTTGTTACGTAATAGTATACAACCTTATACGTTATTACGTAATAGTATACAACGTTATACGTTATTACGTAATAGTATACAACCTTATACGTTATTACGTAATAGTATACAACGTTATACGTTATTACGTAATAGTATACAACCTTATACGTTATTACGTAATAGTATACAACCTTATACGTTATTACGTAATAGTATACTACGTTATTACGTAATAGTATACGACGTTATACGTTATCACGTAATAGTATAGAACGTTATACGTTTTTACGTTATAGCATATAACGTTATAACTTAGTACGAAATAGTATACAACCTTATACGTTATTACGTAATAGTATACAACGTCAAACGTTATTACGTAATAGTATACAACCTTATACGTTATTACGTAATGGTATACAACGCTATACGTTATTACGTAATAGTATAGAACGTTATACGTCATTACGTAATAGTATACAACGTTATACGTTATTACGTAATAGTATACAACCTTATACGTTATTACGAAATAGTATACAACCTTATACGTTATTACGTAATAGTATACAACGTTAAACGTTATTACGTAATAGTATACAACCTTATACGTTATTACGAAATAGTATACGACGTTATACGTTATTACGTAATAGTATACAACCTTATACGTTATTACGTAATAGTATAGAACGTTATAAGTTGTTACGTAATAGTATATAACGTTATACGTTATTTCGTAAAAGTATATAAGGTTGTACGTTATTAAGTAATAGAATATAACAACCTTATACGTTAGTACGTCATAGTATACGACGTTATACGTCATTACCTAATAGTATACATCGTTATACGTTATTACGTAACAGTATACAACCTTATACGTTATTACCTAATAGTATATAACGTTATACGTTATTACGTTATAGTATATAACGTTATACGTTATTACGTAATAGTATATAATGTTATACTTTATTCGTTATAAGGTAATACTACATAACGTTTTACGTCATAAGGTAATACTATATAACGTTATACGTTATCACGTTATAGCATATAACGTTATACGTTTGTACGTAATAGTATATAACGTTATACGTTATCCCGTTATATCATATAACGTCATACGTCGTAACGTAATTGTATATAACGTTATACGTTATAACGTAATAGTATATAACGTAATACGTTATTACGTAATAGCACATAACGCTATACGTTATAAGGTAATACTACATGACGCTATACGTCATAAGGTAATACTATATAACGATATACGTTATTACGTAATAGTATATAACGTTATACGTTATTTCGTAAAAGTATATAAGGTTGTACGTTATTAAGTAATAGAATATAACAACCTTATACGTTAGTACGTCATAGTATACGACGTTATACGTCATTACCTAATAGTATACATCGTTATACGTTATTACGTAACAGTATACAACCTTATACGTTATTACGTAATAGTATACAACGTTATACGTTATTACGAAATAGTATACAACTTTATACGTTATTACGTAATAGTATACAACGTTAAACGTTATTACGTAATAGTATACAACCTTATACGTTAATACGTAATAATATACAACCTTATACGTTATTACGTAATAGTATACAACGTTAAACGTTATTACGTAATAGTATACAACGTTATACGTTATTACGAAATAGTATACAACTTTATACGTTATTACGTAATAGTATACAACGTTAAACGTTATTACGTAATAGTATACAACCTTATACGTTAATACGTTATAGTATACAGCCTTATACGTTATTACGAAATAGTATACAACGTTATACGTTATTACGAAATAGTATACAACCTTATACGTTATTACGAAATAGTATACGACGTTATACGTTATTACGTAATAGTATACAACCTTATACGTTATTACGTAATAGTATAGAACGTTATAAGTTGTTACGTAATAGTATATAACGTTATACGTTATTTCGTAAAAGTATATAAGGTTGTACGTTATTAAGTAATAGAATATAACAACCTTATACGTTAGTACGTCATAGTATACGACGTTATACGTCATTACCTAATAGTATACATCGTTATACGTTATTACGTAACAGTATACAACCTTATACGTTATTACCTAATAGTATATAACGTTATACGTTATTACGTTATAGTATATAACGTTATACGTTATTACGTAATAGTATATAATGTTATACTTTATTCGTTATAAGGTAATACTACATAACGTTTTACGTCATAAGGTAATACTATATAACGTTATACGTTATCACGTTATAGCATATAACGTTATACGTTTGTACGTAATAGTATATAACGTTATACGTTATCCCGTTATATCATATAACGTCATACGTCGTAACGTAATTGTATATAACGTTATACGTTATAACGTAATAGTATATAACGTAATACGTTATTACGTAATAGCACATAACGCTATACGTTATAAGGTAATACTACATGACGCTATACGTCATAAGGTAATACTATATAACGATATACGTTATTACGTAATAGTATATAACGTTATACGTTATTTCGTAAAAGTATATAAGGTTGTACGTTATTAAGTAATAGAATATAACAACCTTATACGTTAGTACGTCATAGTATACGACGTTATACGTCATTACCTAATAGTATACATCGTTATACACCCTTGGACAAAAAGATAGCACATGTGTGCTATCATTAATTTCTCATAGATAGAGTCCGAATTTCCCAAGTTTGACGAATGGCATATAAACAGTACCTTGTAGTAATAAGGTATATGAGCTTGAAACTGTATCTTCGCTATTCCTCTTGTATTTATCAACAATGATTGTGAAATCCGGTCGGCGAAATGATAGCACACTTTCAAAAGTTGTAGTGTTTATTATCTACTAAATTGTACAAAAATAAAAAACCTTTTAAAATTTAATAATGTGTGGATCCTCCCTTATTCTCCACCACCTCCAGCATTCGTTTCGGCAAAGAACGATATAGTTTTCTAATATAATCCAGCGATATATTTCTCCATTCCTCTTCAAGGCACTTTTTTAACTGATTAATACTTTCAAATTGCCTATTTTCTCTATAAACGGCATTGCTTAATTTACTCCAACAGTTTTCGATTATGTTTAAATCGGGGGAGCATGCAGGCCAGTCCAAAACTGCAATATTTTCTGTTGAAAAATATTCTTTCACAACCTTAGCGGTGTGAACTGCAGCATTATCTTGCTGAAAAATAAAATCTTGTCTCGCAATATGTGTTGCGTACTTTGCAATTTGATTTTGTATCAAATTACGATAGGTTATAGCATTCATCTTGCTGCGAATTGATATTAAATCAGTCTTTCCGTTATACCCAATACATGCCCAAAGCATAATGCTACCTCCACCCATTTGACGCCGTATTTGTGACAATTTTTTTTTTCTTACATCATGATAGTAAAAATTGAATCCATCTGGGCCATCTAAATTAAATCTTTTTTTATCTGTAAATATAACTTTCCTCCACTTCTTGTTCCACCGTATATGTTCTTTTGCAAAATATAATCGATGCTCCTTGTGAATCTGCTTTAGAGCTGGTCTTCGTTTTAATTTCATCCGCTTTATGTGCGCGGATTGTTGTAGTACACGTCTGACATTCCGAGGATTAGTTTTTACGCCAACTTTTTCTGCAATTTCACGTGACGTGAGAAGCGAATTTGACGCGGCACGTAAAATTGCACGTTTTTCACGAGTACTAATCGCGGAAGGTCTCCCACTGCTTTTTTTTGTTCCATAATTATTTACATCTTTCAGTAAATTATAAATGACTTTCCGACTTCTACTGAGAACTTTTGCAATTTTAGAAATAGTAAAGTTTTCTTTCTTTAATTTCAAAACTGTTTGAATCTCTTCACTATTTAGCTGTTTTCCACGTCCCATTGTTTGAATCGAAATTTGTAAGGTTTCTAATGAAATTCTTCTACTTTTCACTACGTCTACACCACTCAGAATACACAGAAATACTAAGGAATGGAAACAAAATGCTTGGTGTGCTATCATTTCGCCGACCGGATTTCACAATCATTGTTGATAAATACAAGAGGAATAGCGAAGATACAGTTTCAAGCTCATATACCTTATTACTACAAGGTACTGTTTATATGCCATTCGTCAAACTTGGGAAATTCGGACTCTATCTATGAGAAATTAATGATAGCACACATGTGCTATCTTTTTGTCCAAGGGTGTACGTTATTACGTAACAGTATACAACCTTATACGTTATTACGTAATAGTATACAACGTTATACGTTATTACGAAATAGTATACAACTTTATACGTTATTACGTAATAGTATACAACGTTAAACGTTATTACGTAATAGTATACAACCTTATACGTTAATACGTAATAATATACAACCTTATACGTTATTACGTAATAGTATACAACGTTAAACGTTATTACGTAATAGTATACAACGTTATACGTTATTACGAAATAGTATACAACTTTATACGTTATTACGTAATAGTATACAAAGTTAAACGTTATTACGTAATAGTATACAACCTTATACGTTAATACGTAATAGTATACAGCCTTATACGTTATTACGAAATAGTATACAACTTTATACGTTATTACGTAATAGTATACAACGTTAAACGTTGTTACGTAATAGTATACAACCTTATACGTTATTACGTAATAGTATACAACGTTATACGTTATTACGTAATAGTATACAACCTTATACGTTATTACGTAATAGTATACAACGTTATACGTTATTACGTAATAGTATACAACCTTATACGTTATTACGTAATAGTATACAACCTTATACGTTATTACGTATTAGTATACTACGTTATTACGTAATAGTATACGACGTTATACGTTATCACGTAATAGTATAGAACGTTATACGTTTTTACGTTATAGCATATAACGTTATAACTTAGTACGAAATAGTATACAACCTTATACGTTATTACGTAATAGTATACAACGTCAAACGTTATTACGTAATAGTATACAACCTTATACGTTATTACGTAATGGTATACAACGCTATACGTTATTACGTAATAGTATAGAACGTTATACGTCATTACGTAATAGTATACAACGTTATACGTTATTACGTAATAGTATACAACCTTATACGTTATTACAAAATAGTATACAACCTTATACGTTATTACGTAATAGTATACAACGTTAAACGTTATTACGTAATAGTATACAACCTTATACGTTATTACGAAATAGTATACGACGTTATACGTTATTACGTAATAGTATACAACCTTATACGTTATTACGTAATAGTATAGAACGTTATAAGTTGTTACGTAATAGTATATAACGTTATACGTTATTTCGTAAAAGTATATAAGGTTGTACGTTATTAAGTAATAGAATATAACAACCTTATACGTTAGTACGTCATAGTATACGACGTTATACGTCATTACCTAATAGTATACATCGTTATACGTTATTACGTAACAGTATACAACCTTATACGTTATTACCTAATAGTATATAACGTTATACGTTATTACGTTATAGTATATAACGTTATACGTTATTACGTAATAGTATATAATGTTATACTTTATTCGTTATAAGGTAATACTACATAACGTTTTACGTCATAAGGTAATACTATCTAACGTTATACGTTATCACGTTATAGCATATAACGTTATACGTTTGTACGTAATAGTATATAACGTTATACGTTATCCCGTTATATCATATAACGTCATACGTCGTAACGTAATTGTATATAACGTTATACGTTATAACGTAATAGTATATAACGTAATACGTTATTACGTAATAGCACATAACGCTATACGTTATAAGGTAATACTACATGACGCTATACGTCATAAGGTAATACTATATAACGATATACGTTATTACGTAATAGTATATAACGTTATACGTTATTTCGTAAAAGTATATAAGGTTGTACGTTATTAAGTAATAGAATATAACAACCTTATACGTTAGTACGTCATAGTATACGACGTTATACGTCATTACCTAATAGTATACATCGTTATACGTTATTACGTAACAGTATACAACCTTATACGTTATTACGTAATAGTATACAACGTTATACGTTATTACGAAATAGTATACAACTTTATACGTTATTACGTAATAGTATACAACGTTAAACGTTATTACGTAATAGTATACAACCTTATACGTTAATACGTAATAATATACAACCTTATACGTTATTACGTAATAGTATACAACGTTAAACGTTATTACGTAATAGTATACAACGTTATACGTTATTACGAAATAGTATACAACTTTATACGTTATTACGTAATAGTATACAACGTTAAACGTTATTACGTAATAGTATACAACCTTATACGTTAATACGTAATAGTATACAGCCTTATACGTTATTACGAAATAGTATACAACTTTATACGTTATTACGTAATAGTATACAACGTTAAACGTTGTTACGTAATAGTATACAACCTTATACGTTATTACGTAATAGTATACAACGTTATACGTTATTACGTAATAGTATACAACCTTATACGTTATTACGTAATAGTATACAACGTTATACGTTATTACGTAATAGTATACAACC